>NC_067411.1:68516848-68830502 GCF_009764475.1 Pristis pectinata
CACACTATAAGTCTCTCACTGAGAAAGAACTCACATTAATACTGTGCTTTCTGCATAATAAGGAGATGTAAACAGCAAATGGCAATGAAACATTACTGCATCAGTTTAATAGATTGCTGCAAATAACTGATGCTGAGATGCAGGATGTTACTGTTGTTAATTCAGTTGAACTGCACACATCAATAATTTTGACTTGACTTGAAATTCTCAAAAATAAAAACTTGTAACTAATTTGCATGATTGTCAAAGGAAAGTTCTAGATTTTACAGTCAACCAGAAGCATGAATATACTGAAACTTAGGACGTTGCTGTTTCTGAAAGCTTGCTGTGAAATTACTGTCTGTCTCCATTGCTATGTTACAACAGTGACCACACTGAAATCAGTTATAAATCCATTTGAGATGTCCTGAAATTGTGAAAGCTGCAAGACTTTAAAGTATCCAAAGCGCATTGAGGATGCATGTCACATTACCCACTGTTGTAGAGGTGACTCGCATCAAGGGTTTTGTCTCATAGTTCAGTGAACTTCCTTAAAGCGGTTATTATCAATCATTCTATCACAAATTGATTTGTGTTCTAAAATATAAAGAGGATAATTGATTTATCTCCCTTTTCAAAGATGGAATTGCCCCAATATTTAACATATGGTGTTTCTGATGATGGTTTAGGAAATTGAGATTTGGTTGTCAACCATCTGTCATATATTGTAATTTGTGCTCATGTCAATAATGAAAATAGATTGGCAAGTCCTAATTGTAGGCAAATCTGTATTTTCTCTTGGCTTCTCATACTGTGTTATCACTGTTCTACATAAAACATGCATTAAAAAATAAATTCAGTATAACCTAATTACAGAGAAGTCAGATATAATATAATAGGAGGGTGGTAATGGCACCATGTATTATTAAAAGTATATTGGTTTTGTTTAATTCCCATTAAAATAATGTTTGCTTCCGTTTTTTTCACTTAAAATCATGCATATAACATACTGTAATAATGCTAATGATTTATTTGCTTCTTGCAGCTAATCTTAAGAAACATTGAAAGGGTTCTAATTTCAAATGGCTTGACTTTAATGGAAAGGAGATCTAAAATGTATTTTTCGGAGCTGGCAATACAATATGGGACGGAACAGGAAAGACATGCAGAGAATATGACATAACGAGCATATGGTGCAATGGCAAGGCTCATGCAAGTATAAAGGATAGGAAAAGAGTTCAGTTTGTGGTGTTCCTGATAGGAAGTTGTTCTACAGCACCAACTACCACCCAGATGGATAATTATTGCAAGTGTTGCCACTGGTGTCAAACCTGTCAGTTGTTTCAAAATGTGGATTGCCTTCACGAAAAGGGTCACACTGAGAAATCCTGGAAATATGTTAATTCGGCTCTGGAAATGATTATACAACTGTAGGAGAGACCCAAGGATAGACTGAATGGTCAACATGGCAAAACTTTGCAAAGGTCAACGGCAGAAAGCCAACAGAAGTAATATTAAGACAGCAAATCAGGAGGCCAACCACTAATGTAATTCCAAGACATAATAAGACTGGAGAGATTTGGAGCTATCTGAGAGGTGCCTTCCAGCAGAAAAGGTTGATACGAGATGGGAAATCTGTAACATTGGGTTGGATTTCAGTCCAGACATTCAATGGGCAGACAGCAGGTGAAAATCCCACCCTTTCCTACTGACAGTGGTCATGTCACTTCCCACTGTGAGCTGCAAACTCCAAACAGACATTTCATTGAGGCTCACTAACTCTGAGCTGAGACAACAGATGGCTAGAAGGTTATGTGGCCCGCAGGCAAGCACATAGAGGATGGGAGGAGTTGATTGGTGGGGAGGGGCTCTGGGCCAGTAGTGATCTTTACTATTCCCGCAGGGCATGGAGGAGGAAACTAATCATTCAAACTTAATTTGAACTAACTTTCGAGAGGTCCTATAGAGAAATGGCTGTCAAGGGAGGTGGGGTGGGGGGGGGGGGGGGGGTGGGGGAAGGTGGGGGGAATGGCAAGCAGAAGGGAAAACTGTGGGTTTGGTGCTCAAAATTTCCATCTAGGGTGCACAGAAATATTCCTGCTCTTCTAGGTTCCCCGGGAAAATAAAAACCGAGGCCACATTTGTTTTATTTTAATGAAACAAGTGAATTTTGCAATTTAAAGAAAAAAGAATGTAGACATTGTGTGAGATTTAGTATATCAAGGTCAGGATCACCAGAAAACAACAGGGAACAGAGCTGTTAATTTGAACAGTGTTGCAAGGGACGTTCAGTATTCAATGTTCAGTTATCACCAATGCTCATTGGTGATTAACATGCCTCCATCAGAAAGCTGGAAAATGACTGGTGTCATTCGTGCGCCTTCTAGTGGCAAGTTTCAAAGTGACAGCCTTTTGGTCTCTGAAAGCACTGACCATGAAGAAAAACAACTCAAGATCAAAGCTGATAAATACATTATTTCTAGCTGAGCTCATTGTTTACCTTATCTTGAACTCCTTTAAGATAATGACCTACTTCAAACCACTATATAAATGATTTATATATCTTTTTATCTTCCATTAGATTGTCAATCACCAAGGTCCTACTATGGGAGAGAAATTTGTCCTTAGTCGCTGGTGCTAAAACATGTAGATGAGTACTTCTTCTATATTTTTGGATCCATTGACATTAACGAAATTGAATGTGTGAAGGTGAGTCCAACCAATTGCTGATATTCTTATACATGTTTAGCACTAGCAACCAAAAAAGAATTTCCACCCCAAATCTTTACGACAAAGATGGTAACACAGGAAATGTGTCTCACTGTTCCAAGCAAAGAAAGATAGAGACTGAAAACAAGACAAGCGGTAGGTTCATGACATATAAAATTCATCTCAGAGAAATGTGAAGGGTTTCATATTGGTGGGAAGAATGAAGAGAGGAAACTACTGGTAATGATACATTTTGGTATTGGTATTGGTATTGGTTTATTATTGTCACTTGTACCGAGGTACAGTGAAAAACTTGACTTGCATAATATTCATGCAGATCAATTCATTACACAGTGCAGATACATTGAGTTAGTACAGAGTGCATTGAAGTAGTACTGATGAAAACAATAACAGAATACAGAGTGAAGTGTCACAGCTACAGGGAAGTGCATTGCAGGTAGACAATAAGGTGCAAGGTCATAACAAGGTAGATTGTGAGGTCAAGAGTCCATCTCATCGTATAAGGGAACCGTTCAATAGTCTTATCACAGTGGGATAGAAGCTGTCCTTGAGCCTGGTGGTATGTGCCTTCAGGCTCCTGTATCTTCTGCCTGATGGGAGAGGAGAGAAGAGAGAATGACCCGGGTGGATGGGGTCTTTGATTATGCTGGCTGCTTCACCAAGGCAGTGAGAGGTAAAGACAGAGTTCAAGGAGGAAAGGCTGGTTTCCGTGACGCACTGGGCTATGTCCACAGCTCTCTGCAGTTTCTTGCAGTCCTGGGCAAAACAGTTGCCATACCAAGCCGTGATGCATCCAGATAGGACGCTTTCTATGGTGCATCGATAAAAATGGGTGAATGTCAAAGGGGCATGCCAAATTTCTCTAGCCTCCTGAGGAAGTAGAGGCGTTGGTGAGCTTTCTTGGCCATGGCATCTACGTGGTTGGACCAGGACAGGCTATTGGTGATGTTCACTCCTAGGAACTTGAAGCTCTCAACCCTCCTGACCTCAGCACCATTGAGGTAGACAGGCACATCTACACCGCCCCCTTTCCTGAAGTCAATGACCAGCTTTTGACAATTGATAATGAAACAATTTTAAAATAAGTTCAGGAATGACAAGACCTGGTGTTATATGTGAACAAATCTTTGCTAGTGGGAGGACAAACTGAGAAGGCTATTAAGAAAACATGCGGTAATCTTTGAGTTTATTAACAGAGGTGAATAATACAAAAGTAAGGAAACTATGTTAAATCTTTACATATTATTGATTGGATTCTAGTTGGAGTATTGTGGCCAATTCTGGACACCATACTTTAGAAAGTAAGTCAACCTTAGAGAAGGTTTAGTTTTATTATAATGGTACCATGGAACATAATTGCATTATTACCCCAGAATGCTACATTTTGGAAAAATATACTAAAATATTACCAATAACCAAAAAGCATGTTGCTGGCAAATCCTGTGTTAACCATCTGCTATATACAAGAGCTACTCTCTTGAAGATATACTTCGAAACATAGAACATAAGTTCATTACATTTGTAATTAATGAAGTCTTATGAGAATTCTGGAACTACAATTAAATTGTAGAAATAAGGTTTAAAACAAAGATTTAAAAGTATTGAAATAGATGGGTCGAATTAAGCACTGGGAAAAGATTAAACAGAATAAATGAATTGTGAAAGTCTGTCAAGTGTAGAAAAGAGATCCAGTATTACTAGCTAATTAATCCCTTCAGTTAGTATCTTGCTTTGCTTTCAGTCTGATAGTATTCACATTTCCACAGTTAATGTTATTTTTTTCCCATTTCACACACCAATTCGTTCCAAAATCACACATAAGAAAACTGTTTCCAGAACTTTGAACAGAAAAGCTTCCTCTCAACGTAAGCAGAATGCAGGCGCCCAAATGGTTTAAATAAAATAAATACGCTTAGTAGGTTACATGGAACTGAATAAAGAATAAACATTACCATTTACTAATTTATTATCTTAGCATTCCTGTCTACCATGCAGCAATTTTAGGAATTAGTTGACTTCTTTACATTCAAGTGGTGATATAAGTATCATTTCAGGTACCAGAGATAGATTAAGATATCCATCAGAAACCAATGATCCCAAAATCCACCCCCACCCATCACCAGAACAAACCTCCTTCACACAACAGTACCTTTCATTTTTTTTCAATCTTCCTTATGTCATTGCCAGCCAATCTCATTCTATCACTTCCACTGGCACAGATGTAATATAAGTAACTGCTCAGACAATGGAGAATGCAATTATCATCACCTAATGATGATAATAATAGTGAACACCGTCATTTGAAGTAAAAAGGCCTCATAAATTCTACATTTATTGGATTGCTGATGGAAACAATAAAATTCCTTGATGATATAATGGTATAAATAATAGGTTCAGACATTTCATAAATTTCTCCCCACTACATTGTAAGATATAAAGTATACGTGCACCATTTGTTGTTCAAGATTTGCAGTGGTAATCTTCATTATACTTTTTATTATTTAATAGAAGAATACAGCACAGGAACAGCCCCTTCAGCCCACGATGTCTACGCCAACCATGATGCCAGATTTAACTAATCCTATCTGCCTGCACGTGGCCTATATCCCTGCATTTCCTGCCTGTTCATGAGTCTGTCTAAATGCCGGTTAAACATGGATATTGTATCTGCTTCTACTGGCATCACCTTCCAGGCAACCACCATTCTCTGTGATTAAAAACTTGCCTCATAAATCTCCTTTAAACTTTCCCCCTCTCACCTTAAACCGATGCCATCTAGTATTTGACATTTCCACCCTGGGAGAAAGACAGTACCCTATCTCTGTCTCTCACAATTATATATACATCTATCAGGTTACCCCTCAGTCTCTGACGCTCCGGAAAATACAATCCAAGTTTCTCTTAAATACTTCTATCAGACTCCTCAGCTTCCTTCGTCCCGGGAAAACAAGCCTAAGCTATTCAATTTCTCCCACAACTGAAGTCCTCCAATCCAGGCAATATCCTAGTGAATCTCCTCTGCACCCTCTCCAGCGTAATCAAGAGCAGCGGCCTTTCATCACCCCTCATCCTAAGATCATGCATTCTCTTTTTTTCTCCTTTGTAGCATAGGGCTAAGGGGATTTCAAATGGAAAGTCAATGTTTACAGTGCAACAGTCGAGTGTCTGCAAAGGTGATTAGCTAGGGCACTTTAAATCCTGACAGACTCCTCGGAACACCTTGAGTAGTCAAAGCAGAACCAAACTCCAGCTGTTGCAAGTACAGAATGGGTTTGCCATACTGTCTCATTACCGTCTCTACAACTCAGAATAGACTTCCCTAATGTCGGTAGTAATTTGGGCAGATAAAGAGTGACCTGGACTACCTGGGCCTGCCTATCACCTGAACTCACCTACCCCCTGCCTGTGTGTGCTCCTCCCCCTCCCTTCACCTTTGTATTCTAGCTTCTGCCCTCTTCCTTTCAAGTCCTGATGAAGGTTCTCAGCCTGAAAACTCAACTGTTTATTTCCCTCCACGGATGCTGCCTGACCTGCTGAGTTCCTCCAGCACTTATTGTGTATTGCTAGAGAGTGAAGAAGTCACCATGACCGTATGTAAACATGATTGTAAGTTACCTCTGGGTGCTGAGGGGCAATTGTGGGTTTCTCAAAGGGCAATTCAATTATAGTAGATTTCCAACAGTAACCATTCCCAACTCAAATTTTCTTTTTAATGTATTCATTCACCAGATGTGGACATCACTGGTGAGGTCAGCTTTTATTGTCCATCTCTAAGTTCCTTTGAGCAGCCTTCCTGAAACAGCAAAATCCACACACTCAGTGTTCTTCCATAGTCTGGTTAGGAAAGGAATTCCTGAATGTTGACATAGCAACAATGAAGGTCACAATGTATTTCCAATCCAGACTGGAAACTTGCAAGTGATGGTGTCCCCATGCACTTCCAACACATTTCATTCTAGTGATGGAGATCCTGTTAAAGAAGCTGTGGTGAGATGCTGCAGTGCACTTTGTGGCTGGTGCACACTGGAGCCATTGCGATGCAGTGGTATAGAGGAGTTGAATATTCAAGGTGCCACTCACGTATTCTGGATGCGGTCCATTTTCCTGATTGTTGTCGAAGCCATATTCATCACGGCACATGAAAAGTATTCCTGACTTGCACTGGAAAAGTTTTGTGGAGTCACTTGTCACAGGATACTCAGCCTCTCTGACCTGATCTGGTAGTCATAGTATTTATGTGGCGAGTTCAATTAAACTTCTGCTAATGGCAATTCCCGGGATGGTGATGATGGATTGAATTTGGCAAAGGTAAGGCTACTGAACAAGGAGGTAGGCAGTTAGACATTTGCTTGTCAGAAATCACAGAATCATAGGATCGTCGTGGCACAGAAGAAGAACTACAGTCAGTAGCTTTTGCAGTACATGCTGCTTCAGCAAAGCAAATTATTCTGTCCCATTCCCCAGCCCTTTCCCCTAGGAACTCGATTTACATTCCTTCAAGTGCCTATCCAATTCCCTTTTGAAAAAGTCAAAGCCAAAGTCAAAGTCGAGTTTATTGTTATGTGCGTAAGTACATGTATGCTCAGGTATGACGAAGAAACAAAGTCCATTGTTGTGCAAAGTGGTCAAAGTGGTCCTAGTGTTACTGTACTGTAGTGATCAGGGTTGTGCAGATCGGTTCAAGAACCGTATGGTTGAAGGGAAGTAGCTGGTCTTGAACCTGATGGTATGGGACTACAGGCTTCTGTACCTCCTGCTTAAGGGTAGCTGCAAGAAGATGGCATGGCCTGGATGATGGGGATCTTTGATGATAGATGTTGCCTTCTTGAGGCAGCGCCTCATGTAGATACTTTCGATGGTGGGGACGGATGTGACAGTGACGCGTTGGGCTACTCACTGCAGCTTCTTACACACCTGCATGTTCGAATTGCTGTACCAGACCATAATACAACCAATCAGGATACTTTCAACAGTACATCTGTAGAAGTTTGCTGGAGTGTTTGTTGACATGCTGAGCCTCCTTAACCTTCTAAGAAAGTAAAGACGCTGGCGTGCTTTCCTTATGATTGCATCTATGTGCTGGGCCCAGGACAGGTCATCCAATGTGTTAATGCCCAAGAATTTAAAGCTGTTGGCCCTCTCCACCACCAATCCACCAATGTACACTGGCACATTCTAGAACCCTAACAGACTCTTTTTCTAGCACCATTTGAAGGCAATGATTTCCACATCCTAACTAGACTCTGCCTAAAAATGTTTTTCTTCACACCCCCTCCCCCTCCTGTGTCATTCTTCTAGCAATTGAACCTATGTCCCTTGGTACTCGAATCTTCTGCCAGCAGTCATTGTCTTGTACTTGTCTGGAGCAAAAGTTGTTTGCTAGCCATCAAGCCTAACTCTGAAGCTATCCTACTTTAGCTGCACACAAGGGTGGACTGCATCATTGTCTGCGGAGGTTCAACTAGAACTGAAAACTATTCAATCACTGTACATCCACACTTTAGAACTTATGATAAAGCAGTTAAAGGTGATTAGGCCTAGGGCATTTCGCTTAGAAACTCCTACAGCAATAATCTGCCCTTCAACAACCACATCCATCTTATTTTGTGCCAGGTATGGTTCTGCTTAATAATTCCCAAGGATTTCAACCTTACTGGGCCTTCTTGAGGATGCATTGCTGCCTTGAGTTAAGAGGCAGTCACTCTCATCTGAGTTAAGAGGCAGTCATTCTCATCTGAGTTAAGAGGCAGTCACTCTCATCTGATACTTGGATCAAGGCTCTAATGATGCTGGGAGCAGTGGGTGATCCTGACAGAACACAAACTGACTTTGGTGTATAGGCTATCGGTGAAGTGTGCCACCTGATGATCACATTACTGATGGGGTGATAAATGGATGGATTGGGCTTATCCTGTGTTTTTGTGGACAGATCACATCTGGATAGTTTTGTGTTTTGTTCGGCAGTTGCCAATAGAGTAGTTGTATTGGAACAGCTTAGTTAGAAGTGCAGTTAATTGAGAAGCACAAAGTCTTAGCACCACAGCTGGGATGTTGTTAGAAACTGTAGACATCTCTTTACCCATTCCTTGGTATCATGTGGAGCTAATTAGCTGAAGAATGGCATCTGTGAAAGTGGAAACCTAGAAAACAGGCCAAAATTAAAATTCCACTCCACAATTCTGGTTGGAAATGATTGTAAATGCTTTAGCCCTATCTTTTACAATTATGTGTTGGTTTCATAGTTTAATTGTCTACAGCCGTTTATGACTGGACATGACAGGACTGCACAGCTGTGATCTGATCCATTGGTTTTACAATTATTTGGTTCTGTCTATAATAAGCTCTTTCTACTGTAAAGCATGTGTATTGTCCTATTTTATATATTGACCTGATGGAAATCTTAGGTTTATGTATATCTAGTTCTCATTACATCATGTTTGGTCCCCTAGTCTGATAATAATTAGAAAATCACAGCCATAACATACTCTATTTTACATCTTAAATTTATCTAGAAAAAACAGGCAGTAAATCAAAGGAAATTTCAGCACAGAGACAGCAATAAAATATGGTATATTAATTTACTCTTGTGGCTGTCTTTAATTTACTAGCAATATCCAAATATATCAGAAAGCTTTTCCTACTTCAGTTGTAGTTCACATGAGGTTTGCATTTCATTGGTGCATTTAGAACTTTTAATGTCTGTTGAGCAGAGGCAAACTCATGCAAACTGACTGGACTATCTTAAAACCCAGGCCCCAGAGGTAACAGCCCAGGAGTTCTGTCACATAACACAATGCTTATGTGTGCTACAGAATAGGATTTCTTGGAAATGCCATTCCTGTGACTTGTTATGCACTCCATAAAGTCTATGATTTTCCTTTCAGGCCCTTAACACATCTGATGCACTGCTGCTTGGACAAATGCATACATTGCAAATCTGGACACGACTTCTGTTATTTCCTTTGGCGCATGAGTGACCCATGAATAGTGTTGACTGCAGAAGTAGGTTCTTAAGAGGCTTTTCAGGCCTGCTTTCGTGTTTTGGTAACTGAGTAGATCCCAGTGCATGGAGTCCTATGCTGGGAACCAACTTCATTGAAAGTAAAAGACATCCTTCATGGCAGCTCTTCCTTAGACCCCCATGCCTCTCACTTTACAAACTGATAGTAACCTTTATCACTCTTCAGCAGCTGATTTCAACCCCCCACCTCTCCCTCATTGTCTCACCTGCACCCTTGAGATCCTTATTATCCACCTGATTGTCACATTCATCTTTCAACCACCAGGCCTTGTGACCCAGACCCAAGTGGAGACCTTTGAATATGTTAAACATGCAGCACTTGGTCTTTTGTGCATGGTGCTTTCAAACATGATGAGAATTGCAGCGGTGACTCCAAACGAAAGATGTGAATTGGCCTTCCGTACAACACACATTTAATGCACTTTTCCAGGTGACAAAGGATTTCCAGGTCAGTGTTCCATTAAGCTTCTTGCTCATGACTGTAATGGATAGCAACAGAAATAAAGATTTCTAATGATAGAGACATGAATCTATATAAACCTTCAGGAGAAAGTTTTCTCTCTTCACTTTTTGACAGTTTTCAGTGGAGAAGTGTTAAAAGGAGAACCATGATAAATCTCCTCATAAGTTACTTCTGTGATCAACCATGAAGAAAATTATTTTCTCCTGTTAATTTAACTTGAGAAATCCCAGGGGCTAAATTGGATAGCACTGGAAATGCAATATGCGATTAGCACACAGCAGCTTGGTCCAGTTCAGGACAAACATAAAATTAAAACTGCAGACTCATTAATTTCAAGTCAGTTAGCTCTAACCATCCTGTTCATTGTCTTAGAGTATCATCTGGCACCCAGTCTTGTGAATACCAGCAACAGTTCAAGCCAGCTAATTCTTAAGGGCCGAGAAGTGTATGGATATTGGTTGTAAGTTAAAGTCAGCCACAAGAGCAAATTAGTTGATTAAAGTGAATTTCTTATCTTAAAGGGCTGGTAGTTTATGACTAGAACTCTTGGTGTAAGTCATTCCAGAGGTCTTACTTAGTAGCTTGGTGGTAAAGATAGGAGCAGGGTGAGGGTTGGCACCAAATGTCCATGTCTGCTAGCTGCTGGTTGTGGTTAGAGTGTACAGGTCTAACAGCAGTCACAATTCTCCCTGAAAACTTCTACGTTCTCATAATATCAAATAACACCAGTTCTTCACAGCCAGCCCTCCTGCCAGTCAATCACCAACAAACCAACAAGCAATGACCCTTCATATAAAAAAGATGTTATGATAAAAGTACACATTATTTTTAAAAATGCTTTAACTCAGTGACTGCATTGCCAAGACAAGGTACATCATAGCTACAAACCTTGATTTTGCAAGCACTGATAAGAGATCATAGAGTATAGTCCTTCTGGATTTACAGACTTCCCATTTCATTAAATATCTTTCATTCTGCTGTACCATTTAACCTCAGACTGTATCTGTCAAAGTACTCATGGATGATTTTAGTCAAAGTACTCCCTGTTCTCTATTGCACTTATGATGCATCCTTAAGTCTCATGTGTGCTCACAAAAAATATTTTATAAAAACATCCTGAAGAAAGTCCCATGGCAAAGTACAGTGCAATCTATTTTTAAATCCAAACTGTAAAAATGATCCAAATGTGTTTAAAGGTCAGAAGTGTAGGGATATTGTGGAGGATTACAGGATGGTTCACTCTTTTAAAATTATAAAAGAAATTGCAAAGTACATTTTTCAAGGGCACCACTTTATTCTTATGCACCACAAATGAAAATGCTGAATCTGCTTCAAAAAGTCTCTCCCCAGATATAGTTCAGCTATCACTCAGCAATTCCAAGGTTTGTCTCATGGAACTTAAAGCATCAAAGTTATCAGAAGTTGGTAATATGGTATTTAGATGTTGTGCTGCTGAAAAAGATCAACTTCAATTAAATCATTATTGAAAAATAAAAATAAAAAAATTGTAAAACTTGCAGCCTCTTCTTCATTATTTTGACAGGAATAGACTGACAATGCAGAACAGTTTGGTACATGTTAAAGGAGATTTAAGAGGCTCTTAGACACATGAATGATAGAAAAATAGGGGGCTATGTGGCAGGGAAGGGTTAGGTAGATCTTAGAGCAGGATAAAACGTCGGCACAACATTGTGGGCTGAAGGGCCTGTACTGTGCTGTAATGTTCGATGTTCTATAAGGTACATCATTGGTTACTCGCCTCTGAGTTATTGGTATGCTTCTATGGCTAAGAGAACAAACAGAGAAGTTCCCAGGACTTTATTTATGATCTTCTGAAGTACATGCTGGAAGGAGGGCAGACGTACATCTTCCTGTCCAAAGCTTTTCAAGGGCCAGATGCAGCTCAGAGGAAAGGTCTTTGTCCCTGAGTCAGAAGGTGACAGGGTGAAGATTTATCTTAGGACTCGAGCTTGAGGCCATAATTCAGTAGCATGAGTGTTCCCCTGCTGCTGATGCTATCTCTAGTGTGAGGTGATGGAGTGGGGTTCAGTAATACCATGTCATGCAACATTAAAAGAAGCTCAGGAAAGATGTCCTAGTCAATGGGTTGGATAGCAATTTCCCTGGTCAGCGGGTTAGAAGGGTAGTGCCCCCTTGCTACAAGCCAACATCCTCATAACTTCTGCATTGCAGTGTGTAAGTTCTGGGTGCACTGGAGGTCAGATGTCAGTGCATCCGATCTCTCATTCTGCTGCTGGACTCACCACTCAGGCCAAAGGTAGTTTCAGGTGGTCCTGAGCTGAGAGACCAGGTGCATTGTATCCAGAGCAGCCCCATTCACTGGGATGGGGTCACCACCCTTCATTAAAAAAGTTAAGTGAAGCAGGTTTTTCTTCTTCCTTTTCCTTTATATTATTCTATTTTTATCATTTAATTTACACAGCATTTCAGGGATGTTTATTTTTAATTTTATTTTAAGTAACATTTAATTCTTTTATTTAACTGACATGTAGGTTCAGCTGTAAAGTCCTTCTCAGGGCAACAGCTGTCAGGAGGCCATCAGAACAGTCCATGGGCGGGGCCTCAGGTTTGCCATCTGGGACCACTTGTAGCCCACTCTGCCTCCTGCACCCCATCCCCCTTTCTTGCTTCCCTCCAACTAAGACAGTCCCTCCTTTACTCCAAACTCCACCCTCATTCAGTTTTTCCTCTTCCTTTTCCTCTTCTTTCTTACTGCCTGCCCACTCCCTAACCCTGACTCTGTCCTCACTTCCCCATCTACCACTTATATTTGCCCCTGATTCCAGTGGCTACCATTACCTCCTCCTCACCTTCCTGCCCCACCCCCACCCTGAACCTACCCTGAAAAGGCCATGGTAAACTTCCCCTTTGGCTGCCGGATGCTGGCAGACTGCTGTCTCCATTATGTTTTGGGTGGGTTGTTGGCTGCTGATTCATCCTTTCTCAGTCCATGGGGAGGAATCCGTCCCCACTTTGGGAGAGTGCTTCACACCTCCGCCATGACTTGAACCTGTGCCACGACAGGCGCCAATAACTGCTGGACCAACCACCACCCAACCTGAACCCTGATTCGAACTTTCCATCAGCCTAATCCCCAAATGACAGTGGCAACAGAAGTGTAGCTGTGAGGAATCAATGTTGAGGGCCTCAAGAGCTACTCAAAGACAGCTCAGCTCAGGCCGTGTCCCACAGACAACCTGACAACTCACTGGATATGTCACTTAAGGCCTGGTTTACAATAAGATGAATATGCCATACCATCCCAAAGGTTCCATAAATTAAAATATCTACAATTTGTCCTGTATAAAGCATTGAAATATATGACACATATTCCTAATCAACAGATTGGGAGGAAACTTGACAATCTATTTAAATAAAAACAAAAAACGCAGCAAGTCTGGTCATACCCATGAATAGAAAAATAACACTCACATTTTAGATAAAGACCTATCATGAGAATGATTCATGTTTTAATTTGCAGAATTTAACTTTTATACGATAATCAATGTGTTTGCCCTAAGGCTAAAGTGACAATCATTGAGCATTTTTTGACTGAGGTTTTGACAGAGACTGAGACCACATTTATAACCATCTCCATGTGCTTCAAAGTCATCAAAAGGAGCAATACAGAGTTATAGCTTTGGAATTTGATCTTAACTCCCTTTGTTGATCTTGGCATGAAACAAAGAGCAGACGCCTTTAAATATTGAAAAGAAGGGAACAAATCTTTGCTCAGGTATAATATTGAGAAAATAAATGTTAGCAAAGCTTTCCCAATGTTAGCAAGGATTTCCCAGGATCAAATTTTTAGAGAGAATGTTAATTTTTTTCAGTGTTTGGTTTTGATTGAGATGACTGGGGATTTGATTGAAGTAATTGAACATTTGACTCCATGTGACGTATCAGTAAATAGAGTGGCCTATAACTCCATTTTATTCACAGAAGTATGGCCTATGCCTCTGTCCTTGAAAAGCAGCAACATTGGGCAGTCAAGAAATTAATTTAGTTATGATTGCAACAGTCCTTGAGGCCTTGAAAGAGGTGGGATCTTGTGTAATGATAATTGGTCTGCAGATTGGTTTCTTTGGTCTTTTGCTTACCTCATCTACACCATTTACTTTTTAGCAAGCACCACATAGATGTTTCATTATTGAAAATGGAGGCTACTGTAATGCTAGTGCTAGTTAAATGGGGATGTGATGAACTGTTCCAATAAATGTGATCTATTTGGTCTGAACCAAATATTAACATTTTGACTGGTAGACCATCTGCCTTAGCAGCAACCTCTCATTTGAAGTTTCCACAAAGCCAACACTTGTCTTCGATATACCATTTAAATAATCAGATAGATTGAATGCAAACATTATGTGGTGTGTTGCTCCAGCCAATGCTTTGCCATATGGTTAAAATATAGGCCAACACATATCACTTTGCCAAATAAATCATGGATACTGATGTGTACTTGTTCATTTCTTTCTTCCTACATTGAGAATCCTGTGCCATTAATATATCAGAATTCACAAATTCTACAATAACTGCAAAAGTTGGAAGAGGTTACTAAGGTTTTCAAATTGCAAAATAAATCTATATTCCATTTGCATAAAAATTAATGACAAAGTATTTTGTTTGACTTTTTAATTAAAATGCAAATGACAATTCTGCCATATTGCATTCTTTTAAAAATGGTATGTTATAAAAGGAAACAGTAATAAAGTAGGTCATAACCTCAAATAAATTTAATTTCATGAATATCATATTAGTTCTCCAGACATATTGGCATGCTAAGCTGTCTAATATTAAGACATTTTAAAATAATTTTACATACTGTATGTATGAACTATGCACCATACTGGAACATGTTATTAGACTGATATCCAAGATGCACATTAAAATGAGCCAATTAAAAAGGTAATGATGATATGTATAATAATTACAAAACAGCAATCCAATCCTGCTAGCTCCAAGACTGAGCAAGGAACTTTGAAAAATTGTTTTACAGCCCTCCTGGTCATAGCTCTGTAAAAGAAAATTAACATAATATTTGAAAAAGTGCGGCATGCTTGCTGAACATACAAATTTGTTTGTCTGACCAGAATACATTCTGAGTCAGTTGTATTAATGGAAATAAAATTGTTATTTCTTGCTAATGCACTGAGTGTCCTGCAATTCTCCTCTGGTGAGCATCCTTACCAAATTTGTGCTTTAAAATGTTCTGTGTAATTTAAAGTTGATTTAAAAACAGAAAATATTATAGACATTAATGCTCAGAGAGTATTTGTGAACAGATTCACAGCTAAAACAGTCACTAACAGTTCTGATGAAAGATCACCTACCTGCAATCTCAACTCTATTTCCCTATCCACAGATACTGCCTGACCTGTTGGTTATTTCCAATGTCTTCTGGTTTTATTTTCAGTTTGTCAGCAAGCGAGGTATTTGCTTTTGCTTTAGTTTTGGTTTTCCTGAATTATTGCAGCCAAATTGAAATCAGGTGCATTCAAGATATTTTCACTGTGCCTTTGGAAGGCCAGAATCCATTCTGCAATTTGGAGAGCAGCTCTTATGGAGTAAGTAGGGGTCATTTGAAAGGTGAGCTGAGATCTCATTTTAGCTAAGTGTGGAAAAAAGAATGAGAATTAATGTCTTTGCTCTCGCCTGCATTATAATTCACAGTGCCAGTGTTCTTTCTATTTAGATATTTTGTCACCTCATTCCGTAAGTTCTAGAATTCCTTCTCCAATTCCACTCTCCTTCCTAGGCTGGTACCATTCATTAATGTGTTTACTCCGGACATAGATAATGGTTTCTCCAGCCTGATCCCATTGCTGTATTCACTGTCTCTGTGGCAGATAGTTGAATATTCTGCTGGCTATGTTACTTTCTGCTCCTTTCCAATGGTTGGACATGTGTGACATGCCAAAAAGAAACAGCTTTGCTTCAGCTGCATCTTTAGCCATCAGGGTGATGATATAATTGACACAATGTCAGGTTTGCAATCAAAATTCATTGCAGACATCTCAGCACTGGTGCTCATGAAGAAATATTCTCTCCAAGTGTTCAGAAATATGTTGGCAAGTTTTCGTAGTTAAACAGAAAGGGTAAGGGGGAATCTAGCTCAGATTGTTGAAATGGTAAAATTCATAGTGGCCTCCTTTTAGCACAGGGGTCGTATGTGGCATATCCTATGCAGTTGTATGTGGGTAGCTCAGGCAAATATACTAAGTGAAAGTACTGTCACTGCCTAATCATTGTAAGAATTGGAGTCAAAAGGTGGCACTAAGTCAATGATAAGTTCACTAAATGTGTAAACTACCCAGCAGCTTGCAACAAGAAAGAGGTACCATATGAGTTGTGGATTGTCTAACAACTCTTGGTTGCTAGACAACTTTTGTTTCTCCACATAGAAACAGCATCTGGGCCCCAACCATGAATTTCAAGAAATCATTCCAGTTGCATGTTATTTGCCAATTAGACTACCCACAGAACGTCTGGTTAGTTTTTAACAACAACATTACATTTTAATGGAAAAATTTCTGTTCTTGCAGTGTCATTCAACCAAGCAAGCCAATAAGGGGAACGTTTATTCTGTGAACTCCTGTACCTACAGCTAGCAATTCGTTGTAACATGTGATTAAAATTTATAACCTTACTTTTTTTTCTTACTTTTCCTCTTTCCCACATTTTTTCTCTCTTAATCTGATTGTATTCCTTCATTTTTCTTTCTGCACCTGCTTTAATTCCAGTTCACGACCTTTATTTCTCTGTTATTCTTCTGTTCCCTGTCAGTCTTTAAAATCAATTGGTTGCTGAGATTCCCTGTTAGTCACTTCTTTCTCCAAGGTTTTGGATTCCCTCTTGAGCTTGCTGCACCATAATCAGTTCGCACTTTCAACTTGACTGAGGGAAATGATCGAGCTAATGGCATGTGTCACTGGACATCCCTTCCTCAATAAATTCCTGATGTTAATAATAAGGTAATCTGCCAAAGACAGATAGTAATTGTTTCCATGTTGCTTGGAAGCTGATATTAAATGATAAAAAGATTCTCATCCCCCCATCACAAAAAGTAAGGATTGACTTGCTTTATTTCCAAGTTAATCTGCAAACTATACTCAGATGTTTGTAACTGTACGTCTTTCTGCTGCTCCTCAATTCAGATTAAATAAACACATTTAAAACTGCGGATAAATAGCTTAAGAGCAGGGTATACATTCATTTAATGATACAAGGTATAATTTTTCTGTGTTAATGAAATGAATTGCCTGGTCAGCAAGACGTTACTTATCCTACTTTTCTTAAAAGATCAGTTAATGCACTGCAAAAAAATTAAATCTAAAATTTACAAGTTGCTCGATGAAGGACTTTCAGATGTTGCTTCAATTTATCTTTGCCCGGTAAAGTATATATTGAGAATGGATCTTTTGTCCCTTGAGACCATGGGGATGCACATCACCCAGCAAGGAAGGAGATGATAAGACAGGTGGAATACTGAGCTGTCTGGCCTTCTCCCATGTTTTGCTTTAACTTTGGCTCCTGATGAACATTTTCGTGTTCCCTGTGGGAACATCCGACTCCCTGCACTGTAATTATGACCTCTTATCTGCATATTAATGCTGGAGTCAGGGTACAGATAAGCTTGGGAAATTGGTGAGGACACTCATGGCTAGAAATTCAATTTCACCCTGATTTGGTTAAATGTGTTTTGCACACAACACTCGTGCTAAACCACGGGTCACCAAAAAAGTTGCAAATTGGAGACATCCTTGCTTTAAGCAGTCTTTATCATTTAGAATCAGTAAAGCACGACATTTCTATGCTGCCCAGTAGGAAGTGAGTCATTTCAGTAAAAGTGCACCCTCCGTGGCCCCGCACAGGGTAAAGAGAGGGTGAAGGGGGGAAATGGTGAGGGGAAGAGGGAAGTGGCTCCCCAGCCTCTTCATGAAGTTTTTCCCTGCAACAAAGAGCAGTGCAAGCAAACCATGTGCAGCCTCAAGCCACTGTGAGCAATGGGATCAATGGAGTCCTTGACAGCAACATCTTACACTGAGGGGCACAGTTCCAAGATGCTGTGATGTGAGCTGGTGCTGCTTGTGGTGAAAAGTTCAGCAAACAAAAATAGATGTGGGATATCAGTGCTTATAAAATTGATGTCCCAGTGTGGACCCTTTAATCCACATACAATTCCTAACCTGCTGCATGGTTTGCCCCTTTTACTGCGAATGAGACAGGAAGTTTGATTTTTGACTAAAAGAAAATAATCGATGCCACATACATGAATCACGATTGGGAAACGATACCTGTGTTGAGGTGAAATGTAGCCACAAGAGACTGCAGATGCTGGAATCTGGAACAACAAAAAATCTGCTGGAGGAACTCAGCGGGTCGAGCAGCATCTGCGGAGGGAAAGGAATTGTCGATGTTTCAGGTTGAAACCCTGCATCAGAACTGAGAGTGGAGACGGGAGATGGCCAGTATAAAGAGGGGAAGGGCAGTGCTGAGAATGGAGCCCGAGGTGATTGGTGGACTGAGGAGAGGTATGGAAGGGGAGTGGGAGTGGGGGTGAAATGTGCCAGGTAGAGCCTGAACCAATTTCCAGATGGGCGAGACCTCAACAGGAAATGGCTGCAATACCTCAAAACATATGCATGATGAATTTTATGTCCAGCAATGTCTGAAAGATTGTCAGTTAGAAAGATTTACCTAAATCAAATTGCTGTTCCATAATTGCCCACATGAGGGCAGTTGTGATCATAATTCAAAATAGCAGTTGACAGCAATGCCAGATTAATTAAATTATCCTGTTGAAGACAAAACTAAATTACATTGAAATTAGGGGCAATGCAAACTCAGCATAAATCTAAGTAATTCTGTGAATGTAGTTAGGTATGTATTTATTATATGCAGAATTGTATTCACTTGAAACATGCTAATAAACCTTCTACAGATATCTCCAAGAATAACCTTCCCAATCAGTGTGTAGTTGTTTACTTAATTAATACAGTTAATGCTGCTATGATTCCACTGAGAATTCCATCCCAAATAAATAAAATACTTCCTGGGATCACTACGAAACCCGTGTTAGTCTCTGCCTCCTTACTTGTAAATACACCGTTGATTTTCCTGTGAATACCCCGTGACTTAATGGCATTGGGATTAAATTTCCTTTGGGGTGCAGTCATAAAAATGTAGAATCAGAGGAATCAATGTGAACTGATATTTCTGCACTGGATTGTCAGGCTGTGGACTAGGCTGGGAACATTTCCGAGCTTTGTATTCAATTTGGATTAACAAGCAGCTCACATCCCCTGTAGTAGGGAATTTAAGTCTGTTTGTCTAATGCTATGTTCAGAGACCCTCTTGTTGCATCCAATTGAATATCATGGCGTGTGAAATTGAAAATGATCCATAGCCAATCAGTGACACATTCACTGCCGGCATTATTGCTCAAGATTATAGGCCCTTTAGATATGTACATTAGGGGCCTAAAGCCTTCTGAAGGAACATGGTAAGAGTTCTCTCTTGTCCCAGAAAATTGTTCAGCCACCCCAGCAGCCTCAGCAAAAAGGAGGGTATATTTTGATAATATTTTGGAGTCAAAGCTCGCTGGATATGAGTGTTCCCTGACTCCACAGTTATGATGAGAAGCCTCACCCTACCCATATCTCATTCCAGCACCACCCACCCACAGCCCCTCAAACCCATCTACCCAGCAATACCTGGCCACAACCTACTCCAATAGCCCCACCATCTGACCACTCCTATTCCCACACTTTCAAGCACTCCATGCCACAGGCCCCTGCATTCCTCAGTTCATTCCCTGTAAATATCCTCCTCCATAACCCACTCCAAATTTCAAGCCTTTCCAAGCTCTGCTCCAACATAGCCTACCGAAAAGCAGAGACCGTTCTAAATCACAGCCTCCCTTCCATTACCAAAACTCCCTCCTCAGCAGACACCATCAACCCCACCCCCCCACAGTCCATTCCAATCCCTACCCCTTGGCCAAATTCCAACCCTCCTACAGACCAATGCAACACCCAGCATTCTACAATGCTTTCCATCCACTCTCCTGGAACCAGAGCCCACTCCATCCACCTCCCTTCTAACCCACTCCATCAAGGCCCTTTGATTCCTTTGGCCATTTGATCAAGTGTGTGCTGCTTGCACAGCACTAAGGCTGGGTCTGAAAATAGTATTTGGACAAAATCATCGCCACAACTTAACAGTTTGTTATTAGAGGAAGTCTGAAATCAATCCCACTAACTCAGGAGCAATCCTCTTGGCAGGAATTCATGCTCCTCCTACAATTCTATTAAAAGTCCTGCTACTTGAAAAAGATAATGCTAAGACAAGTACTCCCATTTGGTTTCTACTGATACAAAAAAATGAATACTGCCTTTAAACCTTTCCATTGTAAATTTTAAGGTACCAATGTAAGAGTCACAGATTCTTGCTCTGTATTTTTGCAGTAGTGGGGAATGTATGCACTGATACCCATTCTACACCCAAATAATAATTTAGGTGTCACTTTGAGGTCAATGCCAATGATAAACAGAAGAGATATGAATGGGACATTGATCCAATGTCATTTAACATACTAATCCCAAATCAAAATCATCCGTTCTACACTTCACTCAAACTCTCTTATTAATACTGCATCTCCAAGATCATGTTCTCCTGTGTAAGTAAATCTATAAAATCTAAGTCTCCAGTGCAAAAGTTTATTTGCCCACATCTTCTTTCTAAGACATGCATAACGGAATCCAACCAAGTATCAAATGCTCAATGACAACCTTGCAACGACCTTCAGCTTAGCACACACAATACCAGCACTGTCCCTACCACCATATTTTTGTAATGTCATTAATTGTTTGTGGAAATTGTTTGAAGAGGCAAACCATAGCCCCAACCCTCTTTCCATGTGGTCATAAGCTCTTCTGACAGGTTTTAACCACTTTTTAGATTCTTTACAGTTTAGTTTGAGATGGGTTGGAGAAAACACAGGATGTCTCAGCAGAGTACTTCAGGGTAGTGCCCCAGGCCCAACCATCTTCGGCTGCTTCGTCAATGACCTTCCTTCCTTAAATCCTAAGGTCAGAAGTGCAGACGTTCGTTGATGATTGCATCATGTTCAGCACCATTCGCAAATAATGAAGCAATCCACATCCAGGCCTGGGCTCATAAGTGGAAAGTAACATTCACGCCACACAAGTGCCGGGCAATGACGATATCCAGCAAGAGAAAATCCAGCTATCAGCCCCTGACATTCAATGGCATTATCATCACTGAACCCCCCCCCCCCCCCACTATCAATATCCTGAGGGTTATCATTGATAAGAAACTGAACTGAAGTAGCCACATACACAATGTGGTTATAAAAGCAGGTCAGAGGATAGGAATTCTGTGGCAAGTAGCTCACCTCCTAACTCCGCAAAGCCTGCCCACCATCTGCAACACTCAAGTCAGGAGTCTGATGGAATAATCTCCACTTGCCTGGATGACTGCAGCTTAAACAACACTCACGAAGCTCGACACCATACAGGACATAACAGCCCGCTTCATAGGCACCCCATCCACAACCATTCACTCACTCCACCACCAACGCACATAGCAGTCATTTGTACCATCTACAGGATGCACTGCAGCAGCTCACCAAGACTCCTTAAACAGCACCTTGCAACCCATAACATCTATCAGCTAGGACAAGGGCAGCAAAAGTATGGGAACACCACCACCTGGAAATTGCCCTCCAAGCCACACACCATCCTGACTTGAAAAGATATTGCCACACTGTCACTATCACTGTGTCAAAATCCTGGAACACGATCCTGAACATCATTGTGGTTATACTCACACCTTAGGGATTGAAGCTGTTCTAGAAGGTCACAGACCACCGCCTTCTCAAGGGTAACTCGAGATGGGCAATTAAATGCAGGCTTGGCCGAGACAGTCCACATCCCTTGAATGGATAACAAAAATTAAAAAGGGAGGTGCAGTTTATTGGGACCCGATGTATAGCGAAAACAAAGAAGATACAGGAGTTCAGCACCATACTCGGTGACGGACTTAGCTGTTAAACCACTCATGCTTTTTTATCGGAAATATCTATTTTTTTCTTTCATGACTTTTCCTTCCATTTTTATTAGCTTCATTGCCCTGAAGAAATGCACATAGCAGTCAGAATGAGCTTGTTAAATTTGATAAGTGGTGATAGTCAACTATTAACATTAATTGAGGGTGAAATTCAAACTAATGACCTTCTGTTTAGAACATTATGGTTTTTTTACAGGAATTCACAATTCTGGTGCAACTTGCTTCCAATTCCTACTAAATACAGACATATCGGAAAGCTGATAAAATACATGCTAGCATTTAAGATGTTGGGATTATTCATTTGCCTCTATCAAAATTAATAGACATTGTCCTTGAAGCCCCTTTTACCATTTTTGATAAGTTTTAATGTAGTGGAGAAAGAGCAAAGATTCAGTCGGCTTCCCTTAGAATGAGGGAAAATACCCAAGGACCCACTGCTTGCTATATTTTATTGTAAAAATAGCTGTCCCATTTGGCCAGCAGTCTTTGCAAATGATGATAATCATATTTAACTGAAGACAAAAGCAACAAGATTGCACACTTCTTGCTCATCAGTTTTGAAAGGTTGCAGCCTAAAGTACAAAGTCATTGATCATGGAAGGATGAAGTCATCCAAAAATGCTTCTGTTGAATGCTGACCCGTAACACCTACATGTACATGTGTGAGTACAAATTAAAAGCAATGGGAGAAAATAGGAAATTCAGGAGGAACCTTTTACCAAAATTTTGGGAACTGCTTTGCACAGATTACCAGTATAGGCTGCATCAAAAGTTCTTCACAGGTTTCAAGTCAGGCATCGTCAACAAATAGGATTTAACCTATTGGCAAAACATGGAGGGGATACTTGTAGATGGGTAAGCTATATGAACTGAAGCCTAATATTGTTGCTATAACATTACTAACATGCCAACAGGTGCCTCTGTAATATAAGAGAGTATCTTTGTACCAAGCAGCAGATGAGAAACAGGGGGGAAAGATACTGCAGAAGGAAAATATATTGGTTTAAATGAGATTTCTCATTTGGTTTCAGAGTACATGAAGTAGTTAGATAGTTATGCAGAGTAAGATTCGTCCTCTGTAATAGGGAAGCAGGTAGTTATGGTTCAGGAAGACATTATCACAATAAGTACTTAGAACAGGATTGAATGTGGCCTCCTAAGGTAGAATAGGGGTGGAAGAGTGGTGCTGCAGTGAATGCAACTGTCTCACAGCTCCAGCGAACCAGGTCCAGTTCTGACCTCTGGTGCTCCCTTTGTGGAGTTTACGTATTCTCCCTTTGACCGCTGGGTGCTCTGGTTTCCTCCCATATCCCAAAGAAATACTGCTTGTTAGGTCAAATGGCCACTGTAAAATGGCCCCAGTATGTGGATGAATGGTAGAAACTGGGGGGGGAAGAATCAGTTACAGGGAAAAATTAGTAGGGGGATGGGATTGCTCTGTGCCAGGTTGAATGGCCCCCTAGGTCATAAGAAAATATGAAATATCACAATCAGGGTCATTGGTCAATTGCAGCTTGTTTTGTTCCATGACCCACATTCCTTTCCAATGTTTTAGCAAGAAAGAAAATGGGGAGTGATGTAAACAAGCTGCAATTAATTAGATGCCCACATTGCACCAATGCCAATGACCAATTTTACCATTGAAGTGCCTAAACTGTAGCTCTTAAATCAATAGCACAAGGTTGGACCACAGGGCTAAACAGGGTACTGTAAGGGAAAGTCTGAGTGCAGATTTCCCAAACATTGATTTACATGGTTGCAGCCTCTTTGAGTGTATTCTGGTGCAGACATCAAAAAAATTATAGAAGTTTATACACAACACAATTGAATTTGTGTCTGTGCGTGTGGTTGGGGGCAGAGGGTGGAGCAGGGTTTTAGGTGGTGGGAAGTGGTTTGCAGTGTGAAGGTGCTAGTTGAAGGGCTATGTAAACAAAAATTGGTGGATCTTCCTGTCTGTATTTCTTTAAGGTCTTCACTGAACGATCAGGAAAATAAAGAGAACAGTTCATGGGTCAGGACATTCTGAGAAATGCTGGAAGCTGCATGCCAAACTGCTGAAGTTTCTTTGCATAAATGCCACCAAATTCAGATTTGTGTGAAAATGTGTTAATCCAAAACTTGCTGCATTATCTTCATTGGAGCAATAGCAATAGCAAGTCCATTCACTTTTGACGGAGGAATGGCTGCAAGGGAGAAATCATTAGGGTAATTTACACTTTAAATTAATTGTACTTATAATTTTTTTATTGTTATGTATTTAAAAGTACTTGAGTATTTTATTTTTTAATAAGTTTAAACAATTCTGATTCAATAATTTTAATCATTTTGACTGTTTCTGAACATCAGGGGACATTCAGAAATAGGAATCATAGCTTTGTCCATAAAGTTTTGTTCC
This sequence comes from Pristis pectinata, assembly GCF_009764475.1. Classification (NCBI taxonomy): domain Eukaryota; kingdom Metazoa; phylum Chordata; class Chondrichthyes; order Rhinopristiformes; family Pristidae; genus Pristis; species Pristis pectinata. Next base: position 68,541,551 of record NC_067411.1, read on the forward strand.
TGGGTGCAGCTTGTTTGGACCCCTCCCCACATGCCATCATCATGTTGCACAAGGCCCTGCCGCCATGGAGGGCCTCACCATTTTGGATCAGGATCACACTTACCAGCAGATCAACACTGGCAAATTCCACAGTAGGTTAGTTTGTATGCAGGTTAACAGCAAGCACAGGCAGCTCAACCCTAATAGCAATTCTGGACCAGAACTTTCAGAAAAAAATAATTGCCTTGTTCACAACTTTTACAATCATCATGTAGACTACAGTTATGAAACTGATAGCAAATATTAAAGTTTTCTTTTAATGTTCATGGTATCTTTTGCCAATTTTGAAACAACAATGACACCTAGTGTTCAAAATGCAGAGAAAGCTACACTGATCTATTCCAATGATTTCTGGTTGTTTTCAACATCATTTGACATTTGGACAATAATTGTGGTATGAATCCAAGGTTGCTGTCAATCAATAGGCAGGAAAACTTGGTGAGGAGCCATTATGTGGAACTCTAGTTAACTTGAAGAAACATATTGTTCTTTAACATTTAATTCAAATGACTAAGGAAATAAATTCTGGGAAGTAAGACCTACCAACCTTCTGCGATTATAAATAAAAAGGCACTCCAATGACATATTTTGGTAAGATATCAAATTGTTAATTTGCATCAATAGGATCTCTTTCTGTTAGCTATACCAACATGGTAAATGCATGCTAAAAGTGTCCTTGTATATTTTGTTGGAGGAATATTTTAAAGAGTTATCAATGCTGTAAAATAGTTATTTTTCTTTCTTCTTATGTAAGATGCATTTTCCATTCTGCAAGGCTCATATTATCAATTTAGATCAGGCATGCAGCAGCAGGCAAGTCAGGTACGGTCTGTGCCATTGGACTTTCACTCATTTTGAAATTAACATTCTTCCCTCTGCCACTTAGATAGGGCTGAAGTACTTTCAAACAATGATATGCAATGATGCAATTCGATTTTATAATCTGTTAAAATCCTTGAATTGCTACACTGAAAATGGCAACTAAATCCACTATACTCCTACCAGTTCTTCCACTCTGGGCATCTCCCCTAATCTCATTTCAGTTCTTTATACATTCTCATATACTTTAGCCTTCTCAAATACACCCAACTCCTCTTTTCTGTCTTTTCCTCAAACCTGAAAAATCCAACTTGCCCAATTTCTTACCACAAAGCATCCAATGCTTTTCTTCCACTGGCACAATTATTGCCCTATACTTCAGGAAAACCAACATCCCTCTTAAAGTGAATGGGTGAAACAGATGCCAAATGTGCCACACACTCCAATTCTCCTGGAAAACATGTGCGATATTCGCATTTCTTTGACTATGCCTGTTAAATAAAGTATCACAGCAGAGAAGTGTCCAGTTTCTTGTGCATGCATGTTTAAAAAGGTACAGAAACAATCAATAGGAACATGTGAAAGAGATGCAGTTAACTTCAGCCAGTGGAAGCTGAAAAGTTGGTTATTTGAAGGGATAGCATCTTTGAAATCAAAATACTGGAATTCAGCACAAATACCCAGAAGCTGCAGAGAATTAAGCAGCTGTATTGTAGATAGTCAATTTATTGGAAATCAAGTCAGGAGTCTGCATTTGGCCTCTTCAGGGAGAGTGCAAATATAAGCAGTATTTTCTCCCCACCTCATGCAGTTGCAAAAAAAAACCCTAACAAGATTTTTCTGTGGATCACACTGGGTCATTCTGAATTCTACAGATGTGTATTCCTCAGATACGTCATGCAAGGACAAATGCATTTGAACATTCAGCATCCGTGTGAGAAAGTTAGCATTAGTTTCCAAGTGATGGGTCAGATGGTACTCAGAAAATTCATTCCAATAATAGTTTGGCAATGACTATAAACCTGAAAGATGCATTTTAATAACCGTTTGAGAAGTCTACAAGCCTCTAATTTCAAATGCTAAGTAAATGATCACCTCATTTCTCAAGTGGTTCAGTTGATAGCACTCTCACCTTGAGAGAGTTCAGCAACAAGATTCCTTTACTGAGATTGGAGGGCAAAAAACTCCAGAAAGGGCCTTGAACTACTGGAAGTTCAGTCTTTTCCACAAGATATTAAACTGAAACCCAAGCTGGTCTCTCAAGTGGATGCAAAGATTTAAGGAGAGTTACTCCAAATGTCCTAGCTAATATTTATTCCTCACTCAAAGTTACTAAAGCAGACCACCCAGTCATTATCACAATGCTGTTTGTGGGAGCTTTGCCTGGTTACCTGAAATTAGAAAATTCAATGTTGTGGTGTTCTCGGAACATATTCCACCTAGATAGTCTACAGCCCAATGAAATGAACATTGAGTTTTCCAATTTCAGGTGACTTACACTCCCTGTACTCCTTTTGCTCTTCCTCCGATCCATTGATGTTCTCCCCTCCCCACATAGTTCCATCCATCAGCCACACACAATATCCCCTCCCCCATGGGTTCCCCCTGCCCATCATTTCTCCCTCATCTGGTTCCACCCATCACCTTCCTTGTTTGTCAGATTCCGCAACTGCAGCCTCAGGTCTCCACATTACCTCCTAGCCTGTCTCTACCTTCACCCTCCCATCTCCATCTGCCCCTTCCCTGCCCTCTCCTTATTTGTCTCTACTATCACCCACCAGCAGCCATCTCCCAACTTCACCCACACCTCCCAAAACGTGGTTCCATCTGCCCACCATTTCCCTCCTCACCTGTTTCCACCTATCAGATGCCAGCTCACCTCACCCCCTCCCTCTCACTTCTATCTTCCCTTTACACTCAGTCCTGATGCAGGGCCTTAACCCAATATGTTGACTATCCCTCTGCCTCCACAGATGCTGCTCAACTTGGAGTTCCTCCATCTGTTTTTTCGCTCTTTACACAAAATAATTGGTTGCAAAAATCAGTCTTGCATACATGGTGATGTATGGCACAAGATCTCTTTGTAAGGCAACACAGTTTAAATAAACAACATGCAAAGAAGAGATTCCTTGAAAAGGAATTTATTTTACAATCATTACAGCAATTGATACATCACAGTAAAACTGTAATGGCACTTTCAAATTGGTACTCCATTTTTTCCATGTTCTTTGTTTAAAACAAAGCATGAACCATTCTACAGATGAAGTAAATGTTCAGTAACAATTAACCAGGTGGCCATTTCATTTGACGCCCACCACAAACGTGCAGGTGGATCTGGTAGACAGACTGTCCGCCATCCGGGCCTTCATTTAGAATAAGCCTGTAGCCTTTCGTTAAGCCCAACTCTGTTGCACATTTTTTACCAACAATCATCAGGTGTCCCAGAAGCTGCAAGATATTTTTAAAAAAATGAAATGAGTAGTTTAACAAATTCATCAAATTAAGTTTACCAGGTAAAATGCAACAATTATACAACTATCAGCATTTAATATGGGGGCTCAAGACATTGCTCAATGCATGCTTGGCCTCATGCCTGTTACTTAACCACAATGGCATTGTTTGATTCCATTCTGACCACACTTAAATTAGAATACTACAATCAGCTAGGGGAAGGGGGAAAAAAAAAGCACTTTCCAGCTACAAATCAGCCTGTATTCCTTTAGTGAAAGGGTATAGATGAATATCAGGAAGACAGATCGGACTCAATTTATATGGAGCCTTTACGCAAACATTTTAAGATGCTTTACACAACCAGTGAAAAACAGAAATTGACACCAAGCACATAAGGAGCTGAGGGCAGATTACCAAGAACGATGTCAGAGGTTTGCAAGGCTGGTGGAGACTAACAATTGACAGCAGCAAGAGAATGGCATCAACCACAATGATTTGTGACAATTGATAGCAGATCATTTAACTTCACATAGGAAAACTGACCACACGTTATGGTGAACCAACACATTTCTAATCTGATAATTCACTATTTTAAGACCACAATGTAAAAATTGGTATATTCAACTGCTTTTTCCTGTAACCTGCTGCAAATTCTAGTCCAAAAGTACCAAAATAAAATCAAGTCTTTCAGTGAGATCAGAATCAATCTAGAAATCTGGCACTAAAACTAAATTATATAAACCTGGAAAGCAAAATAAAACTGTAGACACTGAAAACCTGGAATAAATATAAGATGTGGGAAATAACCAGTTAACTTTTCAGGTTAGACTCTGCAATCCTGACAAAAAGGTCTCAAATGTTTTCCCTTCAGATTAGAAGGCTGCAGCGTGATTCACTTGGTATTTAAAATGATCTTTCATTAAAGTCATAAATCTTTCCAATAATGCAAAATTTGAGTTACCTTCAGCAATATCCTGAACTGTGCATGGCCCACCCTCAAGCAGTGGGCAGACCAGAAAAGTTGCTGCAAACATGGGTCTCTGGAATGGCAGTGTGGCACATCCCTTTTGACTCGCTGATTTGGGTAGAGAGGTGGTTTAAAGCCTTGCAGTTGGAGCAACTGCCCTTGCCCCTGCAGGAACCTGCCCAATTGCCCATGCTGACCCAATTTTAAATTAATTAAATGGAGCGAATGAAGAAATTACTTCCCCCTCATGGGGAATGCAGAATAAAGGCATAGTCGCAAAGCAACCATCAGGAGTTAGGAGTGAGGCCCTGAGTCATTATTTAAAAAGCTGTGGGAATCTGGCAGTCTATCCACCAAAGGGTCAAACAAAACAGGCAAGCCCAAGGAAAGATAGTCGTTGGGCATGGGTATCCAGAGATACGGAATAAGTAGATGCAAAATGATGCCGAGGTATACATCAGCTGTGAGTTAATATAAGTTTAAGAGCAGGAGATCAAGAGACTTGACAGAACTCATTCATATTCAATGACAGGAAGCTAGATACAAGCAATTCTTGTAATAAATAGATTTGTACAAGCGAACAGGAGCAAAATAAGTTGTGTATCAGCTTTCTGCTGATGTCTTCCTGTAATCTGGTAGATTGTTGATTGATTAATAGCAACATCCCTTCTACTGATTCTCAACAATCAGGCTCACACCCACCCTCATCTGAAGGCTTTTAGCAGATTCACACACACACACGCTTGGCCTGCTGCTCGACATTCAACCACCACAGAAAAATTTATTCTTCCAACACTGATCAAGTACTCATTCCACAGGCCCCACAGCTAACATTCCACACAGGTCAAATGCTACTCAACTCATTAACCATGGATGTTTCTTTTAAATCCCACATAACCATTCCCACATGGCCTCTCCACTACACCCAGCCCCTCCCAAGGCATATTTTCAAGCTTGCTTCCCATCTACAGCCTCTAAACTCCTTAAACAACAGCCCCCTACAACCCCACTATAGCTCGTCCTTCTCCCCCTTCCAAACCACTCCCAATCTTCCATCCTTGATAATGGCTTCCTGAAGCTGAACCATTTCCCTGCCACTTCACTTGTTGAGCCTTATTCATCTCCAGTGTAAAAGCAACTGACACGCCTCCTCCACTCAGCCCAGCTTGCCCCAGTCCAGCAACGACGACTAGCATATATATTTGATGCAAGTCTAATATAGGTCTATACTAACCAGAGTACTTCAGGTGTATAAATCAGGCAAAAATGGCCTAGTTCTGAAACACCATCTATCCGCAGCTTTGCTTCCATCTCATTTACTGCCACACGAGTTTCCAGATTTCTAGCTGTCTCAGCTTCAGACCATCAACTCCTGAAACCATCAATACCCATTTTCAGACCACCTCTTCAGAACTTCCATTACCAGCTCCTTTCAAAAAAAAAATCCCAATGTAATCTTTTCATTTTTCAATTATCACCCCATCTTCAACCTTCCTTTTCTCTCAAGTCTTTCAACATATTGTCAGCTATTATTTCACAAAGTCCCTGTTCAAAACCCTCCAGAATGGTTTCCTTCCATCTCAGCACCAAACAGTAATTAGGGAGTTTGTTTCTTTTATCCACAGTGCTGACTATTCCTCTGCAAGTCCTCCACTGCACAGCTCTGTAGGTCCCAGATAAAAACAGAAAATGCTGGAAACATTCAGCATCTGTGGGATGAGAAAGAGAGTTAACTTTTCAGGATGAAGACTCCGTCACAACTGTGACAGGGAAAAATTAGTTTTAAATTGTAGAGAATGATAGATAGCACAAAGGGTACATCTCTGATAGAGGGAAGCTAGAGTTGCTGTGAGGATAAGCTTCAGATGGAATCATGTAATGGAGGGGTTAGACAGAAAATAAAGGAACATAAAGGTAATGGAATGGGAGCAGTCAGAAAGAAAGAACAATGCAATACACAAAAAAGGTGTGCAATACAAAGCTATAGAAATTAGTCAAAGAGAAAGAAAAAAAGCCATTGCTGCAGATGACCTATGGCAGAATTTAACAGTTCTGCAGCAAACAGATGAGTTAGAACTTAAGAATCCAAAACGCCATAACATGCCCTGACAGAAGACGAGGTAATGTTCCTCAAGCTTGTTGAGTCTCAATATAAAGGAAGCTCACAGTCATCCCCTGCAGACCAAACCCAGGTGCTATGCAAGGCAGTTGCCCAATATGCATTTGGTTTCTGCAGCGTAGAGTAAACTACACTGTGAATACCAAATACAGTACATTAGATCAGAAGATGTACAAGCGAATTGTTGCTTCATTTGGGAAACCTGGTTGGGTCCCTCAGTGGCATGAAGGGAAAGGTAAAAGGACATGCAGAACAGAACAGCAAGCACAGGAACAGGCCCTTCGCCCACAATGTTGCACCAAACTAATTGAATTTCAACCCTGGGAAAAAGATACCGGTTGTCTACCCTACCTATGCCTCAGTCTTATAAACTTCCATCATGTCTTCCCTCAGCTGCCACCAGTCCAGAGAAAACAACCCAAGTTTGTCTAACCTCTCCATATAGCACATGCTCTCTAACCCAGACAGCATCCTAGTAAACATCTTCTGCACCCTCTCCAAAGCCTCCACATCCTTCTTATAATGGGGCAACCAGAATTGAATCCAATACTCCAGATGCAACCTAACTAGTTTTACAAAGCTGCAACATAACTTCCCAACACTTCCTCAACCAATAAAGGCAAGCATGCCATATGCCTTCTTTACCATCCTATCAACCTGTGCTTCCACTTTCAGGGAGCTAAGAACTTAGACCCAAAGATCCCTCTGTATATCAACACTATTAAGGGTTCTGCCATTAACTCTGTACTGTCCCTTTACATTTGATCTCCCAAAATGCATCACCTCACACTTGGCCAGATTAAACTCCATCTGCCATTTCTCCACCTATATCTGCAAATGATCTATATCCTGCTGTATCCTTTGGCAATCTTTCACAATATCCACAACTCCACCATTCTTTGTATCATCTGTGCAATAACCCACCCACATTTTCATCCAAGTCATTTATATACATCACAAACAGCAGAGGTCCCAGTATGGATCCCTGCAGAACATTAGTCAGAATAAGTGCGATTGACGACTATCCTGTGTCCTCTATAGGCAAGAGAATTCTGAACCCAAACTGTGGATCCCATGCATCTTAATAGTCTGGATGGCCCTACCATGAGGGACCTGGTCAAACACCATACTAAAATCCACAGAGCAGTGGATGTTGTCGACCTTCAATCATCAGACCCGTGTTGCATGGGAAAGTGTTGTAGTTAGGGGTGGGGCTGATGAAGAAGAAAAAGCAGAGCAGTGAGTTGTGAAGGGGCAGTCCCTTTGGAACACTGAAAGTGGAGGCAAGGTGAATATATGTCTGTGATGAAATTTTGAGAGTGTCATGGAAATCAAGAAAAATGATCTATTGAATGCAGCGGCTGATGGGGTGGGACCAGGGGATCTCTATTAAGAGTTATCCCCATGGCAATCCTAGCCTCATATCAGAGATAGCACGTTATTTTCAGCTCTCACTTTTCAATCTTTGATTACCCAAAAGCCATTCCAAAGTCTAGTCTCAAATTTCAGCTCCCTTCAAAAGTTGTCAACTTGCAACCCTCCACTCCATGATTGCATCTTCCACTCCTGCTCTAGTTATTCACACCCTCTGCACCTATTCAACTCCTGAGCTGTGCCTCAAGCTTCACATCCACTCCATCTTTGCAAAATAGTCATGTCCAATGCTGACGTATTAACCGGTCACCTACAGACTCAATTCCAAACACTTATCTTCTACCCATCATAAACTCAAAGTTGGGCAACTCGTTGCTGCATACATCATGTCTGCTCTTCCCATTACCCTAAAACCTACCGATCTACACTGGCTGCTGGTTCCCAGTTCCTCAACTTTAAGTTCTTTTCCTTTAACTTGCCCAACCAATCTTCACCTCCACCCCTTTCCTGGCCCTCAGACTCACCATTCTGACTTGAAGCTTTGCAATAAGAACAAGAACATCAACAGAAGAGTTGACCTTTCTTCTTACAAAGCTAAATAACCGCCAGCTTCCTTGGCCACTTGTTTCATCTCTCTGTACCTTCTGCAGATGTTGTGCGATCTCGTCAAAGGTCATGTCCATCTAGTTTTGATCCAATATCATCTCCATTTTCTACCCTTCCTTCTTTTGATACCACCACTGTCAATAGACCCCTCAGCTGCATAGTTTATATTCTCTGGTGTACCCTCCTTTAGACCCTTTTCCCTTGCTATTTCCTTCCTTTTAAAAATAATCTAAGCCCAATTCTTCAACCAAACATTTGGTCAGTTCCCAAATATTCTTATAACTTGCTAGCTTTTTTCCTACAGTTTTAGTTAAACACACTGAAATATTTACACAAAGTTAACTAAGTGGGATGATGTAATTTACAATTATTTTTTTCTTGAAAAAGCAAAGACCCTGGAGTTCCCATCCAAACCAATAGATACAATTACTACACAATGCAGAGGTGACAGTATTGGGATCTACCCAAGTCTACATTTTTAAAGAATGCCCATAGAAAAGATAAAGTCAGTTAAAGTAGACCACCAGCAGGCTCTCAGCATATACTTCTGTGGCTTTACCAACTGATAGTATGATCCAATAAGGTGAGAATGGTATTAAAGTATACAGTTAAAATTTTTTTTAAACATGGTCAAATTTTTTTTAAGCTAAAAATTTAAACATCACTCACCTCTGCATCAGAATCTTCTGCTTTAGACAATTGGGATATAGGCTTTTTGGGAACCACTAGAAAATGTGTGGGAGCTTGTGGTTCAATATCATTGAAGGCAACACACTGTGAAAACAATACCCAGTTAGTACTAATGAAATGATAACTATTTCTCTTTCCACCACTGATGATTTTATTGCACAATAGACTCAACAGACCAGTTCTGTAAAGGATAATGGTAACAGGTTTTTATTTATACAAAAGCTCCTTAGATAGCAAATATATCCTAGTTAATATATGAATAACATTAATTTTGAAAACAAAGTGCATTTGAATTATTCAGTCTCAGTAATTTGAAAAGTTAAGCAAATTTGTGTGCAACTTTAAATTACTCCCCCTCCACCCACCCCAAAAAAATGTCTATTTCTGATCAAGCGCAGGTCCTTAAAACAATTGAGTCAAAACAGTGCAAAGTTATGGACATGCAAGAGATGCATTTACTGATGCAAGCTTGTGAATAACAGATTTTTCCCTGGATTATTTAGTCAGTGACCAAGAAATGATGCTCGCTATTGATCTTGAAGAAGGCTGCTTATAATGATTTAGTGGGCTAAATTATAGATTTCCTATTTTCTAACACATGTTGCATTCCAGAGCCAACTACAGGGAATCAATCTTTTACAAAGGTAACATTATGAAGCTCCAATCAAACCGAAGAATTATGACATTATGAAAGTTTAAAAAACACCAACTTTGTTTAATTTTCTAAACATGTTACACAAGGTGAAATAAAGATTGGGGTATGACTTATGGGATTAAGATAAAATATCAAACTTAAAATATTAAATTCAAAATGTATCTAATTATGTTATTCTGAGGAATGAGAGACCAGAATTACAAAATTAGATTTTCACAGGAAATTTTAATCTACATATTGATTTGACAAACCAAACTGGCAAAGGTATTGTAGAAGATCTTGTAGAATGCATCAGGGATTGCTCTTTAGAGCAGTACATTGCAGAGCCTACACAGCAACAGGCTATTTTAGCATTGATCTAATGTAACGAGGAAAGATTAACAAATGATCTTGTAGTTAAAGATTTCCCCAAGGGATAGTAGTGAACATGATTTGGTAGAATTCCAAATGCAGTTGAAGGATGAACACCATGCATCCAGAACCAGTGTCTTCAATTTAAATAAGGGCAATTATAATAATGGTTTGAGGAAGTTATAGTCCAGGTAAACAAGTTAAGAGACAGATCAGTAGAAGAACAGTGGCAGATATTCAAACAGCTGGTCTATAATGCTCAGAAATCAAAAGGAGGGATTCCATGTGAAAGAGGCACGATCTGTGTTTAACAAAGGAGGTAAAGGATAATGTTAAATTGAAAACTAGCATATACAAAGTGCAAGAGCTAGTGGTAGACCGGAGGACTGGGAAGTTTTTAGGAGCTAGCAGAAGACTAAAATGCTCATAAGGGAGAAAATAAGTGTTGAGAGAAAGTTTGCATGTAGTATAAAAACAAACAATAAAAGTTTCTAAGGATATACAAATAGGAAGCAAGCAGCTAAGTTAAATGCTAAGAGAATGAGGCTGGTGAATTTATAACAGCAAACAAAAATGGCAGATATGTTGAACAACTTTTTTTTTGCATTAGTCTTCACCATGGAAGACATTGCTAATATCCCTAAGAAGTCAGATGAGCAAATTTCAAATAACATGGTAGAACTTACCAAAATCCCAAATACACAGGATAAAGTATTGGAGAAACTCAGGAAGCTAAAGGCAGACAAATTGCCAGAACTTAATGGACAGCATGCTAGGGTTTTAAAGGAAGTGGCTGCAGAGATAGTGGACCTATTTGATGAAAATTTTCATAACTCACTGAACTACGGGTGAGTACCAGAAGATTAGAACAACCAATGTGATTCTCTTGTTCAAATAAAAGAAAGGCAGAAGGCAGGGGACCACAAGCCAGTTAGCTTTGGCAAGATTGCTAGAATCAATGGTTAAAGATAAAATAGCTAATCATTTAGAAAAGCCAAGTATAATTAACCCTAGTCAAAATGGTTTATGAAAGGCAAATTATGTTTGACAACTGTGCTCAAATTGTTTGAGGATGTAACAGGAAGAGTTCATAGAGGGGAACTTGTAGATGTAGTGTACTTAAGTTTGCAGAAGGCATTTGACAAGGTGCCACATGGAAGGCACGTGCATAAATTAAAAGCCTATGCTATTGGAGAAGTGTGTTAGTCAGTTTTCAACCCATTCTGTCTCAAAGAAAACAGTTGGAATAAATGGTCCTTTTCAGACTGAAAGCAGGTAACTAGTGGAGTACCACAAGGTTCAGTTCTTGGCCTGCAATTGTTCCCTATTTGATCTGGAGCAAAGAACAGTTATACAAAGTTTCCAAATTTGTCGATGATACGAAAATAGGTGGAAGAGCATGTTGTGATAAAGAAACTGCAATTGTGAAATGGGATATATATAGATTGAGTGGCAAAATATTGGAAAATTGAGGTCATGCACATCAGTAAGAGAAAAAGGCAGAATATTATCTAAAATGGAGAGAGATTGCAAGTGAGTGTAATAAGAGAGATCTAAGCAGGAATCACAAAAAGCTAGCAGGCAGGTCCAACAAGTAGTTCACATGACAAATGACATTTGGGCCTTCATTGCACAGGGGCTGGAATTTAAAAATAGGGTGATTTTGTTGCAGTTGTGCAGGGTGTTGGTGAGGCCTCACTGCAATACTGCATACAGTTTTGGTTCCCCTACCTATGAAAACATAGTAACTTTGGAAGCAGTACAAAGGAGATTCACCAAGCTAATACCTGGGATGAGAGTGTTGTCCTACCAAGAGAGACTAAATAGTTTGAGCCTATATTCCTTGGAGTTTAGGAGAATGATGGGTGACCTTATTCAAACATACAAGATCCTAAGGGGGTTTGACAGTGTAGATGTTGGGATGTTTTCTCCATTAGGAGAGCCTTGAACAAGATGACATAACTGCAAGACAAGGGGCCTGTGATTTAAAACTGAGGCATGCAGAAATTTCTTCTGAGAGGGTGGGACACCTCTGGAATTCACTGCTCTGGCAGGTGGTGGAAGCTGAATAACTAGTATTTAATGTGGAGGTGGACACATATTTGATAGATTGAGGAACTTATTTAGTAACTGTAAACATCCACCCAGAGTCATCAAAATAAGATACTAGAGGAGATAACCAAAAGCTTGATCACTGGAATATTGTTTTAAGGAATTACTAAAAGGAGGGGGGAAAAAAGACAACAGACGGTTTTAGCAAGGGTTTTCTAATGCTTGGAGTACTAGTAGCTGAAGCCATGACTGCTAATAATTTAAAATAGGGGCACAATTAAAGGCCAGGTATCTTGAAGGGCTTTAGGCCTGGGAGAGGTTGCTTATATTGCTATTCCTCATTTTAGCAGAGATAAACAAAACAAAATAAAACTGACGTCTTGCTTAAGTTACACCTTACAGAGGATGAGATTGTGCAATTTGGCACCCAGAACAAAGTGTTTTGGGCAAGCTTAAATTTGCAGACTGTGGTAAGGTACCTAGGGATCTTAATGTTACAAAAAGTACGATGAATTAGCAGAAAATGAGCTGAAGCAGGGCAAGGGCAGACATATTTATCAGTAATTATATCCTATTATGCCATTAAAAATAGTTATGCTTCATACCCTTCAAGCACCAGAGAAATACCATGAAAACATCTTCCAAAGCCACTGGGAAGATTGATAAATCAATGATCTCTAGGGAGCAGGCCACATTGTGTGTTTGCCTAATACCACATTCCCAAAGCAAGCACTCTGGCACAGTGAATGATTCCCAGGAAGGAGCACACAATCCAATGAAACCCACCTAACCCCTCTCCTCCTTCCTCGCCCAACCCCCGCGATGGATTACATTTGGACTCGTTAGTCACCTCAGAAATGCATTGGAAGCGAGTCATTCTTGACCCCGAAGGACTCCTTGGAAGATTAAATTTGAGTGTCTCGTTCGTTTTGTTTTGCTGCACTAAAATTTGAACCTCCCACCCTTTACTGTAAACTGGTTGCGTTTTACTGTGTCATCAAAAACTGCCATATCTAATGAAGTGTTAACAGTTTCACTGACGGTGCAACTGCAATTTCCGAACGAAATGCAAACTTCACGCCGGAGCGAAGCCATTAAGAGGGAAAATTAGGCACGGGGATTTTTATTTTTAAAACATGCACGGACACAATTTGCTCAACAGCCTCCTTCGGTGCTACACCCATCTGCGACGTTTGCAGAATTTAAGTAATCCCAAAACCTCTCAGTAGAAGATATGGCCTTGGATTCATTCAACCCCTTCATGCTTCGATGAACAAATAGCAATGGCAGAGGTTTTATTTTCAGCCACCCCTGCAACAACAGTTAATGCCCTGATAGAATAGAGGCGAGGGAATAGGAAGACAGCATTGCGGAAACCCTTGCCCACATTCCTGACAAGTCCAGCCCAGTTGCCAAAATAAACCAAGCCCGAGGACAGGCGGGGTGAACCCAGCTGCCTTGCAGCCACAGGTTTCACATTCTCTCCTTTACCTTGTCATCTTCGTACAGGAACTTGCACGGGATTTCTCTGCGAATGATTTTACCGAAGATGGTGTCCCCGCCAGCTTTGGCGGCCTCAGCAGCCATGGCGCTCTATCTGCTCCCTATCCGCAAACCACGCACTGAACAAGGAAACCTCCCCAGGATTCCCCGCCATCGGAGCCGCCAATCATCGCAGCTCGGTCGACTGATTGGCTGATGAGAGGCGGTGCCGCTTTGATTGACGGCTAACTGCAGCCTTGCTGCAGGACCTGTCATGTGGGCGGCGATGATGATGCAAAGAGCAGGTGCCTGCTCAGCCTTGAAATTTCAATGACTGCAGTTCCGCTACTTGCGGATATTTAAATCTTTTTTTTATTGCGCTCTCTCGTAATTGTTCAAATTTTAACATTAGATTGCAACATAATTCTTGCTCACATTTTTGCTTGCAACCTTTTTGTGATCATCGACCTGGTCACGAATATTAAAAGTTCCCATACTGGTTTACATTAAACGTTTTTTTTGGTGGCTGAATTAACATTATTTCGACTGGAGAGTATTTTTTTCTCTCTCTATTTGTTTTGACCCTGCTACACGTCCCGAAGGATCCAGCAGACAGAAGTCAGAAACAGGCCTGGAGTTTGCAATGTGCAAATAAACAGCATTGTCAACTTGCCATGTTTTAACACATTAACCAAAGCGATTGAACGTGGTCTGAGCTTTTCTGGTGCACTCTGAGTAACTAATAGGTAGATAACTACAACCTCACAGTCTTTGTAAAACCAAATTTCTCAGGACAGTTCCAGTCCAGCAAAGTTTGTTAAGACTTAGGAAAAATCAGAAGCAACTCTGTGATTTCCATGCAGAACCTCAGAAGTATGTTCACCAGACTTTATTATGACAATGAGTGTTCCAAGCATTGCCATTGTACCCATCACAGAACCCAGGCCAGTGTCAAACCAACTTTAATGTCAATAATCAATGATTCGATATCCATATAACTGCTCTAATTTCCTCCCAGTCCAAATATAACTCTGAGGCATAAATCATTCGGGCTGAAATGGAAACTTAGTTTTGTCATATCTTTGATTATGTCAATAAGCTGTACTACAAGCTTTAATTCATTCTTTAAAAGGGAAGTGCAGTGTGATGCACTTTGGGAAGGTTAATAAGGGTAGGCAGTATTGAGGAATAGGGGGACTTAAAGGATCTCTGAAGACAGCACAGGTTGTGAAGAAGCCATGCCGGAAAAACTTGACCATGTTCTATACGATACACACAAAATGTGCTGGAGGAATTCAGCAGGTCAGGCAGCATCCATGGAGGGAAAAGAAAACAGTCAACGTTTTGGGCCGAGACCCTTCATCAGGACTGGAAAGGAAGAGGGCAGAAGCCAGAATAAGAAGATGGGGAGGGGAGAGGGAGAGGGGAGGGGGAGGGGACATGCAGGCAAGGGATAGGTGAGTTCAGGTGATAGGTGAATCCAGGTGAGAGGAGGATGGTAGGGGGGTGGGGGAGGGGGAGAAGATGTAATAAGCTGAGAGGCGCTAGGTAGAAGAGGCAAAGGACTGAAGAAGAAGGAATCCGGTAGGAGAGGGCAGTGGGCCATAGAATAATGGATGGAGGAAGGGAGGAGAGGAGATGGGCAGGTCATCAAGGTGGGGGAAGGGAGCCACAGGAATAAGGGAAGACAAAGGAGTTGGGGGGAGGGGGGAGAAAAAGGGTTGGAGTTACCGGAAGTTAGAGAAATCGATGTTGAGGCCATCAGGTTGGAGACTCCCAAGGAAGAATATGAGGTGTTGTTCCTCCAACCTGCATCTGGCCTCAACCTGGCAGTAGAGGAGGCCATGGGTAGACATGTCAGTATGGGAGTGGGATGTGGAATTGAAGTAGGTGGCCACCGGGAGGTCCTGGCTGTTGCAGCGTACGGAGTGAAGGTGCTCAACGAAGCATTTACCTAATCTGCGTCTATTCTCGCCGATGTAGCGGAGGCCGCACCAGGAGCACTGGATGCAATAAATGACACCCTCAGACTCACAGGTGAAGCGCTGCCTCACCTGGAAGGATTGTCTGGGACCCTGAATGGTGGTGAGGGAGGAGGTATAGGGACAGGTGTAGCACTTGGTGCAGTTGCAGGCATAAGTGCCAGTGGGATTACCAGTGGGGAGGGACGAGTGGACAAGGGAGTTCCGGAGAGAGCAGTCTCTTCAGAAAGCGAAGAGAGGGTGTGTATTGTTTGAAGCAATAGAGAAGTTACATTTCAAAGGTAGGTTTGGCCCAGCCAATCTGTTTTCATATTTAACCTACACTCTGAGAAGTGCAACTGACTTAATTGAAATGTTATCACATCAACCAAACAGTGAAATGTAGGGAAGTATGAGATCATTCACTTTGGATCCAAGAATGTTTTTTAAAAGGGGGTAATCTAAAAATTGTGGCAAGGCCAAGAGATTTGGGCTCTAAATGCAGAAATCATTAAAAGCTACTGGACAAATACAACAGTACAAACTAAAAATTGTAGGTCTTTCTTTCAAAGAATCAGGAATACAAGGTCTGGGTATTCTTTTGCAGGTGTATCAAATTCTGGTTAGATAACAAGAACGACATTTAGGAAGGCTATATTGGCTTTCAAGGATGTAAGACAATAATATCAGAGCCAAAAGGGTTAAATTATGAGGAAGGGTTGCATGGGCATTTTTTAATATTTCTTTAAATGTGTAAGATTAAGAAATAATCTGTGAAGTACTTATAATGGCTAGAGAATTTAATGGAGCAGATAGAGAGGAAATATTTCCTCTGATTGGGGAGATGAAAATAAGAAGGTATTATCTAAAAATATATATTGGTTAGCGAATGGTGGTCAGAAAGCGGAGTAGAAAAATCTCTTCCAAAAAGATTGTTGAGAACCTTTCATAACTGCAATTGATAGATTTTTGTTAGATAGCAGTGTTAAAGATTACACAACAAAAGCAAATGGAGTTAAGATGGCTGCAAAAAATAAAAAAGGAAATATTATGAAGTATCTGTCATGATCTCTGAATGTCCCAAAGCACTTTATAGCCAATTACTTTGGAAATGGGGGCCTTGTTGCAATGTAGGAAACATGGCAGCCAATTTGTGCCCAGCAAACTCCCACAAACAGGAACGTGTTTATTTTGGTCATGTTGATTGAGGAGTAAATAGTTACAACATTGGCACAAACCAAAGAGGCTGAATGGCCTAGAAACCGTTCACAATTGTAACGTCAAACTTGTATATAACGTTTTTAAAACTATATAAGCACTTAAATCCATGGAATAATTATTTAAATCGACCTACAGTTATTTTGTTATGCCCTACAATATCCCGCTACCGCTCCTTTCGTCCTAAACAGATATAAAGGTCTTGGTGCCGGCCTGGCTCTGACAGCAAGGCAGAATTGCCATTTTGACAAGGTTTGTGCCGTAGTTTGTCCCTCGGCGGCGCTTGTCGGAGGAAGGAAGATTTGAAGCATTATTGCGTCAGGGGGCGGGGCTAAGCTATGAAGTGTTGTTATGTCAGGGGCGGGGCTAAGATATGAAGCGTTATTGCGTCAGGGACGGGGCGGGGCTACATCGAGTCACGTTGGGCTGCGCGGCCGCTCAGTCCCCGCGGGCGGTGGAACTCGGGGACCGCGCGCCATGGGCTCGCGCGTTCAGGTGAGTCCCGGGGGCGGGCGCGAGTCCCGGGCAGTGCCTGCAGCGGCCGGGGGGCTGCAGCGGCCGTGATGTTGCTGAGCGACCGTCCCGCAGCCTGCAGCTCACTGACATTTCGCCTGAGCTGGCACTCAACTTCACACTGTCAACCCTGCAAGGTGACTTGCAAAGACAGGAAGGGGGCAATCTACCAAATGTCTTTCCAGTTAACAAACTGTACCTGAGTAGAGGGTGATCCATTCCCTCTGTCTTAATCTCCTATTCGGGCTAATTCATAGGATAGTAGAAGAGCTGGAGGGTGTTACACCGATGCCATGGCACTAATAGTAATCAGTTTTGCTTTAAAAGCCCACCAGGTTTCATTGCAGTCACTCCTAAAATCAAGTTGCTCCATCAACATAAATGGCTTTGCATGCTGCCTCATTCTTTCACCATCATTCTTCTGATGCTGTTAGGTCACATATTTTGGTTTGTCAACATTGCCCCCATTCTCTTAAAACTGGGGATGGTTTGCCCCACTCCAGTTCTGCTGAGTGGCACAAAAAAATCTGCAGATGCTGGAATCTGGAGCAATACACAAAAAGTGCTGGAGGAATGCAGCAGGTCAGGTAGCATCCATGGAGGGAAATAGTCTGCCCTCTTCCAGTCCTGATGATGGGTCTCTGCCTGAAACGTCAACTGTTTATTTCCTTCTATGGATGCTGCCTGACCTGTTGAGTTCCTCCAGCACTTTTAGTGTATTTGCTGAGTGACAGGTGCCTGAGTGGTTTTTTTGTTGTGTGCTGTTGGAGTAGCCTAGGCAGGAAAATGCAGTGCATTTTGCAGCTAGGACACACTGGTGATGAAAGGAATAAGCATTTAGGGTGCTGTGCAATGAAGTGGATTGTTTTATGCTGCATAATGTCAGGTTTCTTGAGTTTTGTTAGAGCTGTACTAATCCAGGCAAGTGGAATGTTTTCCATCTTGTTCCTGATTTGCGCCTTGTGGGTGGAGGAAGGACTGTTTGATGTCAGGTGGTGCATCACTCCCCCCACCCAAGGATCGTCAACTTGAAACCTGCTGCCTATTGCCACTGAGAATAGGTTGAAAGCCTACTTAAAAGTGACTTTAAAGGTTTATGATGACAAAGAACTGGTGGTAATAATGCTATTGGAAGTTGAGGATAGATGATGAGATTCCCTTTTATTGGAAATGGTCATTTTTTCACCCTTGGGAGCACAAATATTGCCACTTACTAGTCTGAGCCAGAATCCTGTCTAGATTTTGCTGCATGCAGGCAAATGTTTCATTTCCTCCTGAAAATGTCCAAATGAACATCTCCATGTATGATGAGAGGAAGGTCATTTATGAAGTAACTGAAGATAGTTGAGCTGAGGGTACCACTCTGGGGAAACTCCTGCAGCGATGCCCCAGGTCTTCAAATGATGGGCTTCCAACGACCATACTTTGTACAAATTATGACTCCATCAGTGGAGTATTTTCCTCTTGGTGCTGATTGACTTCATTTGTACAAGGTCTCCCTGATGCCATATTTGGTCAAATGCAATCTATGTTTAGACCAAAGCTGCAATGAGGGATAGGGCTGAATGGTTCAGGCAGAACCCAAACTGAACCTTGGTGAGCAGTTTATTGGTAAGTACCATGTAATGAAATTGTTGATAGCATATTCCATGGCTTTGCTGATTAAAAGTAGAACTCTTAGGTGATTGGATTTGTGCTATCTTGTGCATGACACAGACATCAGTTTTCCACATTGTCAGAAAGATGCCAGTGTTGTAAATGTTGGCCAGGGATGCAGCTAGTTCAGGAGGGGAAGTCTTCTGCAGCACAGCCGGAATATTGTCTGTTTCCTATTGCTGTCTCAGTATCCAGTGCTCTCAGCAGTTTCCTTGTTGAGTGAAGTGACTGTGATGACAAAGTTCATAGACAGAAACAGAAGATCATGCACTAATGTTTCTGGCTAAAGATATCGGAAATGCTTTAATTTTGTATTTGAAATGTGCATGCTGGCATGCAGATATTGGAGAGGTGCAAAAATAACAGGGTTGTTGTCATGGGTGATCTCAACTTCCCTAATATTGATTGACACCACCTTCGTGCAAAGGGAATAGATGGGGTGGAGTTTGTAGGTGTGTCCAGGAAGGATTCCTGACATAGTATGTTTTCAGGCCGGCTAGAGGAGAGGCTATACTGAACCTGGTACTAGGCAATGAGCCAGATCAGGTTTCAGATCTCTCATTGGGAGAGCATTTTGGAGATAATGACCATAACTCCTTGACCTTTCCTATCCCTCTCCAAGGCTATGGTAGCAGATGATATGGGAAAGTATTTAACTGGGGGAGGGGGAATTATGATGCTATTAGGCAGGAACTTGGGAGTGTAAATTGGGAACGGATGTACTTGGGGAAGTGCACAGCGGAAATGTGGAGGTTGTTTAGGGAGTACTTGCATGGGGTTCTGGATTGGTTTGTCCATTGAGGCAGGGTAAGGATGGTAGAGTGAAGGAACCGTGGTTGACACAAGATGTAGAATATCTTGTCAAGAGGAAGAAAGAAGCTTACCTGAGGTTTAGAAAGCATGGATCAGACAGGGCTCTGGAGAGTTACAAGGCAGCCAGGAGGGAGCTTACAAATGGACTTGGGAGAGAAGTTCTTGGCGAGTAGGATCAGGGAAAACTCCAAGGCATTCTACACATATGTGAATAATAGGAGGATGACCAGAGTGAGGGTATGACTGATCAGGGATAAAAGAGGAAACAAATGCCTGGGGTTGGAAGAGGTAGGGGAGGTCCTTAATGAATATTTTGAATACTTTGCTTCACTATTCACGAGAGAGAGACCTTGACATTTGTGAGGATGGCGTACGATAGACTGATATGCTAGGGCATGTCGCCGTGAAGAAAGAGGATGTGCTAGAACTTTTGAAAAACATTAGGATAGTTAAGTCACCAGGCGGGATATATCCAAGGTTATTACGGGAAGTGATTGGAAGAGATTGCTGCGCCTTTGGAGATGATCTTTGCATCCTCACTGGCCACATGAGTAGTGACAGATGATTGGAGGGTGGCAAATGTTGTTTCTTTGTTTAAGAAAGGATGTAGGAATAACCATGGGAATTACAGACCAGCGAGTCTTACTTCAGTGGTGGGCAAATTACTGGAGAAGATTCTTAGATTTATGGGCATTTGGAGAAGCATAGACCGATTAGGGACAGTCAGCATGGCTTTGTGAGGGGCAGGTCATGCTTCAGAAGCCTGATTGAATTCTTTGAGGATGTGACAAAGCACATTGAAGGTAGAGCATTGGATGTGGTGTACATGGATTTTTAGTAAGGCGTTTGATAAGATTCCTCATGGAAGGCTCATTCAGAACGTCAGGGGGCATGGGATCCAGGGAAACTTGGCTGTGTGGATTCAGAATTGACTCGCTCATAGAAGACAAGGGTGGTGGTAGATGGATCGTATTCTGCTTGGAGGTTGGTAACCAGTGGTGTTTTGCAGGGATCTGTTCTGGGACCCCTGCTCTTTGTGATTTTTATAAATGACTTGGATGAGGATGTGGAAGGATGGGTTAGTAAGTTTGCTGATGATACAAAGGTTGGTGGTTTTGTGGATAGTGTACAAGGTTGCTGTAGATTATAACCGGATATTGATAGAATGCAGAGCTGGGCTGAGAAGTGGCAGATGGAGTTCAACCTGGATAAGTGTGAAGTGATACACTTCAGGAGATCGAATTTGAAGGCAGAATACAAGGTTAATGGCAGGACTCCTAGCAGTGTGGAGGAACAGAGGGATCTTGGGGTCCTCGTCCATAGATCCCTCAAGGTTGCCATGTAGGTCAATAGGGTTGTTAAGAAGGTGTATGGTGTGTTGGTCTTCATTAGTCAGGGTATTGAGTTCAAGAGCCACAAGGTGATGTTGCAGTTCTAAAGAACTCTGGTTAGACCACTCTTGGAGTATTGTGTTCAGTTCTGGTCGCCTCATTATAGGAAGGATGTGGAAGCTTTAGAGAGGGTACAGAGGAGATTTACCAGGATGTTGCCTGGATTGGAGAGCATGTCTTATGAGGATAGGTTGAGTGAGCTAGGGCTTTCTCTTTGAGAGAAGGAGGATGAGAGGAGACTTGATAGGAGGTGTACAAGATGATAAGCGGCATAGATAGAGTGGACAGTCAGAGACTTCTTCCCAGGGTGACAATGGCTAACATGAGGGAGCATAATTTTAGGGTGATTGGAGGAAGGTATAAGGGGAATGTCAGGGGTACTTTTTTTTTACACGGAGTGCACTGGAATGCACTGCCAGCAGCGGTTGTGGGAGCAGATACATTGGGGACATTTAAGAGACTCTTATATAGACACATGAATGATAGAGAAATGGGGGGCTATGTGGGATAGAAGGATTAGATAGATCCTAGAGCAGGATAAAATGTTGGCACAACATTGTGGGCCGAAGGGCCTGTACTGTGCTGTTATGTTCTATCATTCACAGCTTGATGTGAAAAAAATCAGAACCTTGATGTGAAAAAAAATTAGAGCTTCGATGTGATTTTCTTTAATATATATCACATTCCTTTCTTTGGGATCTAAGCATCATTGGAAAGGTGAGTACTTATTCCCCATCCTTAAATATCCTCAGTCCTCCTGATGAAGTTTCTCCCAGATTGCTATTGGGTAGGAAGTTCCAGGAGTTAAATCCAACAGCAGATAAGGAATGGCAATATATTTCCAAGTCAGGATGTTGTGTAACTTGGGGAACATGCAGGTAGTGGTGTTCCTGGGCATCTGAGTCCTTCTTGATAGGAGGGAACTCTGCAGTTGTAATGCCATTGAATCTCAAGGGTAGTTGATTGTGTAGCATAACAGATGTTCTTTGGCAGCTCCTCACTGGAATGTATCTTTCTCATCTTTTTCCTTTGGAAGGTATTGCAACTTTTCAAGGCTTTACATAGAACAAGGAAAGAGGTCTTCAGAGGTGATAATCAAGCACTAGAAGGTAAGCTGAATTATTATTCAGAGTTATGCGAAAGTTATTTTTCTAAGTAAATAGAGGCAAAAAAAATGCACTTTGTCATCACCTGGTACAATAACTATTTCTTCACTTCTGGAAAGAAATAGAAAACTGAAGGTACTGCAGTTGTATTGACTACCAAAGCTGTACCTTCTCTCCCCTATTGCAGTTAAATGTGAGCTAGATGTTACAGATAGTATGCATCTTACCAATTTTCCGAGTCTGCTAAGCTCCCACTGTTAAAGGTTGAAAAATATGACTCTCAGTGAACCTTTCTCCAAAGAAAGATTATTCTTCCCCTCTGCCTTTTGAGATATTGGCTGAATTCACAGGAAGTTGTCAGGGCTACGCAATGTCAATGAAGTATTTGGTTGTGGGTGATGCCTTGGGTGGTACTTGCACCTATTAGCAATCAGGAGGGCCAAAGATTCAGCTCATAACCTGCCTTGGGCAAGAACAGTCTGAACTGAGATCAGCTGACTGAGATAAAAGCAACGAGAAAATATAGAAGCAGAGTCTTTCATGATGGATGTCATGATCCAGTTTTCCTGTTGAGATGCTTGTTTTCTTTCAAATATTTGGTCTGACTTTGGATGCAGGATGTGAAATTGCTTAAAATCAGGCTTTGCAGCCTGTTCTTAGCATATTTGATGTTTTTGGGGAAAGTTGGGTCTTTTAATTAAAATGGGTGCCTTTGATCAATCTCTTCCCTTGACAAATGATCAGTTAACTGGCTATGAACAAGGAGGTGTTTTGGCAAATGGAGTTGAGTTTCACTCATTGCATTTTGGTGAAAAATAATACAAGGTTGAGAGATGAAATTCCAATTGTTCTTGGCAGTTACGTCAGAATGTAAGAAATAAGAGTAGACCGTCTGGCCCATTGAACCTGTTCCTCCATCCAGTACGACTGTGGTCAATTTAATCTTTGGCTGCAACTCCACATTCCTGCCTGATCCCCATAACCCTTGGTTTCCCCTATAGTGCAGAAGTTAAAAATACTTAGTGACTTGGCATCTACAACTCACTCTCTAGGATAAAAAATTCCAAAGATTTCTCGTACCTCAATCTTAAGTGGTCAGTCCAAAGACTGTTATCCTACTGCATTTTGCATCCACCGCATTAACTTATTTTACTATTTATAATCATGAGGAAACATCCACTGTTATTTTCTACTGTAAACACTAATCCAGGAGGCATCCCTCCAATTACAGTTTCCCAGTTTGAAAGTTGCTTGCATTCTTACCCTATAAAGCACAATGCTGCCTCAAAATGCATTAACATGTCGCACTACCAGCACATGTACGAAGCCTGAACTATTATTTGCCTTGTCTGTAATATTTGGTTTATTAAAGTGAATTGATTGCAGTAACAGGCAATAAGGAATGGAAATGAGAGAGACAAATGGAGGCAGTAGAAAAGTTTGGCCCATTGAGTCTGCTCACTCTGCGAGCAACCCCATTCCCCAAGTTTCTCTGCAACCTACTCTCAACATGCCCATTTAATTTTCTACACACATGTGCACGCACACACTCTTCCAACAGCTATATCTACACTGGGTGATTTACAGAAGCCTGGGGTGGGGGGGGGGGGGGGGGGCAACCCATGTGGTCACAAGAAAGTGCAAGCTCCACACTGCATCAGAAATTAGAATCAAACCCGGGTCTCTAGACCGTAAGACAGCTATATGACCTGCAGTGTCACTATGCTGCCCTAAGAATATTCACAGCAGGACCTTCCATGAAATGGGCCTCACTGTTTGCTTCCAATAACAACTCAACCTGATTAGTTCAAAGTAAGATTGTGACCTAGCTTATTTGTTCTATGTTGGTTTTCATTTTCATGTATATTACATTGTGTACAAAGAAGGTTGAATTATACATCAGTTTACATTATGTACTGGAAAGAAGGAAGATCAACTCAATTATACTAATAAATAATTTCCATTTTGTTTATTAAAGGGAATTTACTGATCTTTGTTTAGCATCATTGAGTTTTGTCTGCAGAGGATATGCAGTATATTTGGAAATCATATGTGGTTTCTTGGGGCTATGAAATAATTACTGTACTATATCAAGTTTTAAGGTTGAATGTTACATTGAAACTAGCTTTGTGCCCTGTTTTGCAGCTGCAAGACAGAAGATTAATTCTGAATTCCGGAGTCACTTTACTGAATCATCTCCAGAGCAAATAACCAAGGTC
Source organism: Pristis pectinata (assembly GCF_009764475.1). Lineage (NCBI taxonomy): Eukaryota > Metazoa > Chordata > Chondrichthyes > Rhinopristiformes > Pristidae > Pristis > Pristis pectinata. Next base: position 68,566,033 of record NC_067411.1, read on the forward strand.
TATTCAGTGTAGTAATTATTACCAAGTATTCCACTAATCAAGTGTGTGTGTGTTTAGCTAAATCAGGAAATTTAACTTCACTGTTGAGGCATGCAGGAACTAGAGAACACTATGGTGCAGCAGTTAGTTCTGCTATCCCTCAGCTCCAGTGACTGATTCAATCCTGACTTGGATGCTATCTGTGAGTTTGCCCATTCTCCTTGGGCTTCTTCCATGTTCTCTGGTTTCCTCCCACAAGCCAAAGATTAGCTTGTAAGTTAATGTCTACTGAAAATTGTCTCTAGTGTAGGTGGGGTGGAGGTGAAGAGTTGATGGGCACTTGTGAGAAAATAGGTTATAGAGACGTAAGTGGGGTAATGGGACTGGTGGTATTGTTCAGAGCTGGAATAGACTTGATGGGTTGAATGACCTCCTGACCTATGTGTAAAGAAACATGAGAATGAGATTTTCATTGGGGTAACAAAGTTAGATTTAAAAGATGAGGAGAAACTGTTTTTACCAGCAGAAGGCTCAATAACGTAGGGGACAGATTTAAGATGATTGGCTGAAAACCAGGACTCCAGTAGGGGCAGTGTGGAATGGGGACTAATGCCCAAAGATTGGTATTATACTGTGCTTTGTGATTAAATGCAGATTAATCTGTTCTATGGAATCGCAATTCTGAAGATAATTTTTCTTCACTGCTGAAGAAATGCGTGTTAAACAATTTCTTACAGCATTCTGCTCCCTTTGCACTGACGAGGCACCCATGCATTTCTTCCACTCGCTTTCCACGCTGACGCTCCTGCCCTTAACTTCCCTCTTTGACCGGCGGTCTGATTGTGTTGCATTGGATCCGTTGATAGTTTTAAACAAATTATTGATACATTTAATAGTTTTTGTATTAAATGTTCTGTTTTCTTCACAGTTACTTAAATTAGGGTCAGATGTAGAAGTTATTCTCAGGAAGACTGTAATCCAGGGAGTTCACACAAACCATGATACCATTTGTAAGTAAGATTCCTACCTTGTATATTTAAAACAAAAATCTAACTACAAGACTGACTATACCTTAAAACAGTGTTTGCAACTTTTGTTTTTTTTAGTCATATTGTGGTTGAAACCAATGGTAAAATAGAGTGTAATTTGGAAATTTCCTTTTGTTATTCTATCAAATTTCATAGGGTAGTGCAGTGATGCCACAAGTTGAGCTGCTACCTCATCTCCAGGGACCAGAGTTCAGTCCTGACCTCTGATGCTGTATGTGTGGAGTTTGCATGTTCTCCCTGTGACCATGTGTTTCCCTTCAGTGCTTCCAATGTCTCGAGAAACAAAAGAATGCAAATCTAGATGAAAAACACTATGATGCTGGAGGAACTCAGCAGGCCAGGCAGCATCCGTGGAGAAAAGCAGGCGGTCAATGTTTCAGGTCAGGACCTTTCTTTAGGACTGAAGATGGGAAAGGGAAAATCCCAATATATGGGAGGGAAAAGCAGAGCAGTGATAAGTGGACAAAGGAGGGGAGGGTGGGCACAAGGTGGTGATGGGTGGATGCAGGTAAGAGATAGTGATAGGCTGGTATGGGGGAGGAGGAGAGAGCAGATCCACTGGGGGATGGCTCAAAGGTAAGGAGGAAAAAGGGGGAGGGGTAGAAAAAAGAGGAAAGGGAAGAAAAGAAGAGGCATGGTTGGGGTGTGTGTGTGAGGATTACTTAAAGTGGGAGAATTCAATGTTCATGCTGTTAGGCTGCAAGGTTCCAAGATGGAAAATGAGGTGCGGTTCCTCCAGTTTGCACTTGAATTATCCCAATATCTTCCTACATCCAAAGAATATGCTGGTTGGTAGGTTAATTGACCACTAAATTTTCCCTAGTGTAGGTGGATGAGAGAGAGAAGAGGTTACAGAAGAAAAAAAATCTGGGAATGGCATTGCTGGGAGCTGGCATAGACTAGATAGGTTAATGGCCACCTTCTATATAGTAAGGAAATGTTCTTTCTTTTAAATTCATAAGTTACTTTTACATTTGAATCTGTCTGAAAAAGATATAATTCTGGAATTGAACCATACAATTTTGCAGTGCTGGGGATGGGCATTTGGCCACTGTGTTCTTGTGTTATCAAGAAATGAAATGGGAAGCAAACCATTCAGCCTCTTGTGCCTGGCTGATCTTTTACCTTGGTGTCCCTTTCCTGCACTGATCCCATATCTCTTGATTCTGTTATATTCTAAAATCCATTGATCTGTCTTGAATAGTGTCCATACCCCTCTTGGGTAGAGAATTACAAAGATTCATTATCTTCTGAAGAAATTTCTTTTCATCTGAGTCCTGAAAGGCAGAATCCTTATTTTGAAATTGTGTTTTCTGGTTCTAGACACCCCAGCCAGGAGAAACATCATGCTGTATCCACCTAGTAAAGCTTGTCAGAATTTTGTATGTTTCAATGAGATGCTCTTATTCTTCTAGACTCTAGAGAAGGGCCCACTCTCCATGGTCTTTCCTCTTGTACTAATCCCAGGAACCAATCTGTTGAGCCTCTTGCATTTCCGCTATTGCAATTATAACCTTCATTGGAAAGGGAGATAAGATATGTACACAGTATTTCAGGTGCAATCTCTCTAGAGCCCTACATAATTGTAATTTCTACTCATCCTCTTTCAATAAAGATCAACAGACCATTTTCCTTCCTAATTTGCAGTACTTGGGTATTAATTTGTGGTGATTCTTGGACAGCAATACTTTTTGATCTCTAACTATTTCAAAAATATCTTTGCTTTTCTATTCTTTCTACCAAAGTGAATAACTTCGCTTTTCCACATTGTGTTGCTTTTGCCATGTCCTCACCCATTCAATTAGCTTGTCTTTATCCCTCAAAGTGCTTCTGTATCCACCTTGCAAGTTGCCCTACTCACTGAAAGGTCCCAGACATGGTTTCACCACTCTGTTAAAAGTTCAATTTGGCTTTTCCAATACATTTCAGATAGGACATTCCATGTTCTAGTAACCTGTTCTTTTTAAATTCTATTCTCTCCTTGCTTTTCACTTTTTTCTTTGTCTTAATTTCTACCAATTCACTACTAGTGTGAGCAGTTTTTCATGAGTGCCATATTCTGATCTTCTCAATGTTATTGTAATGAAAAGGCACCCTGGTTCTATTGTTTGTTCTCATAATTAAAGCCCAGTATCCAGGGTAAATTGGTCAATCTGATCTGTACTCAATCATGCATCTTGCACATGGCGATCACCAGTCCATATCCTTTCAGTCTGAAAAGCAAACTGCAGTTAGCTGGCCTTTGATCTGATTCTAGTATATTCTATTTTAATGTCATTTGTCATTTTTATCAGTGTACTAAATAACATCACATGAAATGGCTTCTGAAAAAGCTTTTTACATGAATTGCAGGTGCTATATCCACACACTGAGATTTCCCATTGCAGCAAATGGCACTAACCCAAATTAGTTGCTTAGAGGGAGATTTTAATAACCTAGATTTTGTGGATATAATGACAATGAGGCTGTCAATGTTCACTGACATTACACTGATACTGAGAGCAACTTTTATGTACATATGCATGACCAAATTAGACTAGAATATAATGGTAATAATCCAAAAGCAGCAGCAATGATTCTCTGCTGTTTGAAGTTTTCCCCAGCATCACCACTTAAACCAGTATCTGACAAGAATTTCAACTATTTATAAACTTTCCTCACTTAAAATATTCTGGAAAATATTATGCTTATTGCATGAATTAGAAGTTTTTCATGCTTAAGTAGCAATAAATGCTGTTTATCAAACATTTTGGCCTAAATTTTATGTATATGGATTATAGTTCTGCTCAATAAATGTTTGAAAATTAGGCTGGGTTTTAACTTTAATAAATGTTTGATATTTCAGCACCTGTGTATGCATTCCATTTCAAACCTCGGCCAGAGTCTTCCTATTGTAACGCCTGTGGGTTGCTGTTAGTCACAAAACTTAAGATATACAATCTGTCATAATTTTTTTTAAGAAGTCCATAGTAAAATGATGCTTGAATGGAGCCTTAAGAGTAATAATTATTAATGCAGAGAAATATAACAAAATCAAGAGCTAGAAGATGCTCAGTTAAGAGTTTATAAATGAGCAGACTGACAGTGCTGGCGAACAACACTGAGTTGTCCTGTTCATGATTTCCACTCCAATGCATTTCAGCAGAGAAGTCAGGAAACCCTAGGGTCAGATGCTGGTACATCTGATCTCTGCTCCACTGCTAGACTCAAACTGAGCCCTGGAGTGGAATACAAATGCCATAAACTGAAGGGTGAATGCACAATATCTAAATATCTGGCCCCTTGGCATTATGCTAACCTTTAACATGGCCCCATTCATTTGAATGGGAGGTGGGGGAGTTTACTGACGTGGATGGAAAGTATAAATGCAGATAAGTAATTGGGTTTCTTTTATATTTATGTTGGTCAAACATGTTCTTAAATGCATTTATAATTTTAATTTAATAAATATCTGTTAGTTATTTAGAAACATTTGTAAAGTCTTTGAGCAGCACATGCTGTCAAATGGCCACCAGAGGTTTGGGGGTGAGCCTTAGGATCCCCACTGCCTAAAACCTAGTTGCTGTTTGTCAACTGCCCTGCTTCATGGGTCAGCTGCAGCAACAATGCCTGGAACTTGATTTGTCCTGCGGGGCCATGAGAGATTGTGCTGTCAAAAGGATTCAGCAGAGGCAAATGCAAGACATGGGTTTGGACCAGTGGTTTTCATCGCGGCTGGCATTCTCCCAGAACTTGATGTCTTCTACTTACTGAGTTCCTCCTTTTTCCTCCCTCAAGGAAAATCTCCATTGGTACATATTTAATATCTCTACAGTCCTCTGTATTCATTCTCAAAGGAAACCTAAATAGCCATTTTTAAAATTTTTTGTTTCAGTTCTTAGACCCAGAGAAGATGTTCTTCTGGATAACGTGCCTTTCAACGATAATCCTACGAAGAAAACTACTTAGTATGAGAAATATCGGTGATGGTTTGAATGTCTTGTATTCTTATTGAAACTGCATCTTGGAGTTGCTGAAAGGCTGTCCACATTAGTTTTAAGGACTAAATGTACTCAGGATGTGGTTACGCAGCACCTGATTTGTTTTTCTCTGGACATACTAGATTAATTATCTACGTAGTTGCCCCTGACATTGCAAAAATGCAGAACCACTGTTGGTGTACAATAGCTGTGCACAATAAAAATTCTCAACATTTGGAAGTACCACAATGAGTAGAATATACAGTCATAGAACAATACAGCACAGATACAGGCCCTTTGGCCCAATGAGTTCATGCTGACCACATGGTCCACCTAACTAGTCCCAATTTCCTGCGTTTGGCCCATATCCCTCCAGGCCCCTCCCCTCCATGTACCTATCCAAGTGCTGCTTAAATGATACTATTGTACCTGCCTCAACCACTTCCTCTGGTAGCTCGTTCCATATACTCACCACCCTCTGCATGGAAAAAGTTGTCCCTCATGTCCCTTTTAAATCTTTTCCCTCTCACCCCAAATCTATACTCTTTAGTTTTGGACACCCTACCCTGGGGAAAACAGTTACCGTCCATCTTATCTATGCCTCTCATAATTTTAAACACTTGTCCCTCATTCTCCTAAGTTCTGAGGAATAAAGGCCTAGCCTGGCCAACCTCTCCCTGTAACTCGGGCCCTCTAATCCTGGCAACATCCTTGTAAATCTTTTCTGCACTCTTTCCAGTTTAACCATGTCTTTCCTGTATCAGGATGACCAAAACTCTACACAGTACTCCAAGTGTGGCCTCACCAGTGACTTGTACAACCACAACATAGTGTCCCAACTCCTATACTCAGTGCCCTGACTGAAGGCCAGTGTGCTAAATGCCTTTTTTACCACCCTGTCTACCTGTGACGCTGCTTTCAATGAACTATGCACTTGTATTCCTTGGTCCCTCTGTTCCATTACACTCCCTAGTGCCCTACCTTTCATAGTACAATCCCATGCTGGTTTGACTTTCTAATATGGTGTAAAATTACAGTGTAAAGTATTTAGGTATCTCCTCTATCCCTAACCATTAAAGGAATTAGATTTCCTTGATCCCAATAGCTTGGCTGAACAGCAGTGTAGTTGCTGTTAAGAGACCAGCTGCTAACTTGTGGGAACATTACAGAATTGATAACACTTAGGAAAACTGAAATTTCTGGATGAGAAAAAGACCATGGTCCATTGAGTTCACTTTCTTCTGTTCTGGTGGTTGCATGATGTGTCTGTTGCCTAACCATTGCAATTAGTTTCTATTGGTTATTCAACAAACATGATGCAAGTCAAACACCACAACTGGAAATCTTTGGGAACTTGGTCCAAGGTTATAATTTCTGCAAGAAATCAGCCTGATTTATATTTGATGGAAACAATGCCATGTATTTTTACTGGAACAGATTCCAAAGGTTGAAGATTTGATACTTGAAATAATGATTTCACAGGCTAGTTTTGAATTTCTTTCAAATGCAGGAAGTATCCTCAGAATTTACTGTTCTGGGAAAGATCAAATAGCTTCTCCTGGTCTACATTCTTTTATAATGCTACAAATAGAAATTGTATTGACCCTCTTCATTTTTCCAACTTGAACATGATCAATTTATTTAATTGCTCTTCATAATTCAATCCTTTGTTCCCTTTTGATTTCCATCTCCATTTTTTTGAGTTCAAATGTACAAATTATTTATAGATTGGAGGATTACTTTATTATCAGCACTATTTTGACCACTTAAAATCATTGTACCATCTGATTTTTCTTGTTTACTTTCACTGAACATTTTTGCCACAGCTCCAATTTATTATTGATCAGGATTGCTCCTAGCCCCAGACTACCTGCTTTGCATGCTTTACTTTTTCTGTAATTTTTTAAATGTTTAATAATCTAAATATTAAATTAACATTTTGTTCATTTCATTTTCTATTTGTGCTGCAAATTGTGCATTGTTCTTTTGCACACTGGTTTCCCATCATTTATTGCATCTTCTCTAGGAAGTTTGAAGTGGATCCACGTGCATGGTTTAGTTGCTCTATTTGGTTATTTCCTGAGCTGCTGTGAATCCCAGAAGTGCTGTGATAGGATGTGTGAATAAAATTGTATTGGTAATCTAAGCCTTTTGTTTTTGTAGATAATTTAATAAAGTTAACTAAGCTAAATCATCATTGGGTCCACGTTAATGAATAAACTTTACATGGCAATACCCAAAGCAGCTGTTTTTTTTTCTTTAAAACAATGTTTTACAACCTGAGACAATTAGAATTTTTCATATTTTGTAACTGTATTTACATGTTTTCATTCATTTTTATACAAATAAAATATTGGGAGATAAAATGACTTATGCTTGTCTTTTCACTTTATTTGTGCTTAAAACGTGCAAACATGAATTCTGAGCCAAAATAGGCCACTTGGCCCCTTAAGCCTGCTCTGCATTTAATTAGGTCATGGCTGCTCTGAATAGCTGATACATGAAAGAGATTAATGTTGGTCCATTGCTTGTATTTCAGAACAAAGATTGTGATTCCGTCTCCAAAATGTACCTTATCAGTATCACGTGCTCTAATTTATCATCACATTCTAGAAAGGTGCAACTGATTAGAAAAGTCCACGCCATTATGAATAAAAAAATTTACATAGTACAGTCAGACTGACAAGCAAGATCGTGCATCATCTAGTTTGGTTGCTGCTTATTGTATGTGGTATGTTCAAATGTGTAAATGACATTAGATTTTGCATTAACATGGCTTATTGTAATATCTAATACATTGAAAGATGTGAGGGGGTTTTGGCTTATTACACACTGCTGTCTCAGGTGTTACGGACTCAGTGAAAGTCCCTTTAAGATAGTGTGTATGTGTGTGTGGGGTGTGCTTACGTCAATAGAAGATAAAGGACGTAATGACTTTGTTGAAGAAGAAGGAGAGAGAGAGAAAAGGGAGAGAGACACCAGCCTGCTAGTTTTCTCTATCGATGGATGAGAAACAATAACTGTGTCTGCCACTGAAATCCATGTATGGAAATTGGAAGTAATCCGGTGGAGTTCACTTTGTTGCTGACCTGTAGAAGGAAACAGGTATTTGTGTGTGGATGACCACGATTCGGATGCTTTTCGGGGTGAGGAAGTCACTACTGAGTAAACACTGGAGTGTCATTTGGGTTCCATCGTGGAATATTTGGATTTCATATTTACTCTCTCTCTGTTTTTCTACATCTACGTCTTCTGACAATGGTGGTTGTTGAAGAAACCCTTGCTCATGTTTCACCTTATGGCTTGTGGAACTGAACTTTAAGAACCATTCCTGAACTGGGAGTTTTGGACTTTGCCACACACACACACGAAGAGTTTAGTTTTGGGGTTATCGTTCAAGGTTTAACATTTTTGAATTCTAACATACTAACACTTTTATTTTACGTATTATCTTAAGTAGTGATTAATAAAATAGTTTTTAACACTGAATCATGCTCAGTGTGTTTCTTTTGTTGCTGGTTCGTGACACAGGATATAGTGCACAAGCCAGAATTTGATATTTTAGGATAAATTATGAAACTACTTATTGACCTACAGTATAAGAAAGCTTTTCACAAATATCCAATAATTTTATCATTTCCCCTTCAATGACAAAGATTGCTATTGAGCATCAATTCTGGGGAAACTTTGGCATCAATAACACTAATACCAGCAAGTGGGATGAGTAACAGCATAGAAGAATTCTCAGTAAACTTTTTACCTTTTTCTAACAATTATTGAGCATTAACTAAAGATTGGAATACAAGATTGAGGTACAAGTTGAATTGTGGAATATTTGAGAGGAGGAGAATGTATTTAAAAAATTGATGTTTTGTTTTAATTATAATGGAGGGAAAAAAATTAAGGATGTGCTTAGTTTCTTTCAAATGCACCATTCCAACAAATTCCTGAGAAGCCCATGACTGTTCATAGTGGAGAAGGAGCATTTGGAATGCTATTGAGAACCCTGACCATGTATCAGAAACTCTGCCTAAGGACTGAAGAAAGTGCACCACCTTGCAAACAACCCTCTCTCTTTCCCTATCAGCTACCACCTTCCCCATATGTGAAAGAGTTTGCAGTTCCCACGTTGACTTCCTTAGCCAAGTCAGAAGCTGCAAAACTGGAATGGAGGCAAGTTATCCTTGATCTCAAGATACAGCTTAAAAACATAAGAAATAGGAGCAGGAGTAGGTTCCAGGAATAATTGAAACCATAAAATCTTAGTAAATCATTCCATTTATTAATGCTAATGTGTTTCCAAGAATGGGTGAAGCTCCCATTTATAAATGGTAAAGAAAGAAAAAAAGTCTGCTCAATCAATACGACCTCCAATGTCTTAAGTCATCCAGCCTTGCTCCCATTTTATTTAACCTTAAAAGCTGAATTCTTGACACCTATAATTCTTTACTTCATTAACCAATATCAATTCACACACTACTTCACATGGGGTCTGATCTTTATGTTACACAACAGCACCAACCTTGACTTAAATGCTATTCACAAGATGGGATTAACACAGATGGGTGCCCACTGGTCAGTATGGGCCCAGTGGCTGGTTTCTATGCTGTCTGACGCTATGACTATAAAAGAAACTGATTAATTTGGCTTTTTTTAACCAGCTAAACATGATGGCTTTGAAGATTTGGTCATTTTATGTCCTTAACTATTTTGTGATAAACTGCAATACATTTAGTATATATTTTTGTTGAATACCTGCTCATGTAATCTATCTACATTTGACACTTAACTGTCTTCCTGTTGGATTATTTACTTAAATGACCCACTTCCTCTCACATCTGTTAACCATCTTGCCGAATGCTTGTGTTGCTTGCAATTTAGCAAATGTGGAATTTTGTTTGTGATCTTAAACCTAGTCATTAAAGCAAAATTTTAAAATAGCAAGCATCCAGTTGAAGACCCAAGTATATTGAATGTTATATCAATGTCAAACAAAAGAGTAAGTCACAAGTTGGTTAAAACAGGCATGTTAGTAATAATCTTGGTCAGTGTGATTTATAGCAGTAATAGATTATAACTTATAAAACTATTGACAATCTTTGAGAAGGTGGCTATGGTTGTAGATGAGTTAATCAATCAGAAACTGATAAGGGAATTCAATAGTTTTGAAAGGGGAGGGGAGTCACAATGTTACCTTGCTTCTATGACAAATTATCTGAAGGGATTTAAGTTTGCCATTGTAACAGAAGATGGGTCTTTTCTTACATTAGAGAATATTGGAAATTAGGTTTACTGTACCAAGCTGTGATTCAATTGAAGGATTCACCTTTTCGCACTTTTTTGGTTGTATGTATCACACTTCATCAGTAATAAGTATCACCTCATTTACTGATGCTGATTTCTTGCTCTGCATTTTTAATACTATTTGATTACCTCTAATAACTCAAAATATTTTTCTCAAAGATTTTGGGTTATTAGAGGTAACCAAATAGTTGTTTAGCAGTTTAACTATGACAACCATTGCTTATGCATGATTGCTGGCAGAATTTTAAGTTTAGCACATATCAAAACCAAAAATGAGACATCTTTGGTTTGATGGGAAGCTAACATGGCAAATCTGCCTAAGCATTTTGGGGAAAATGATCACTGAGAAATCTGGAAGTGAATTAATACAGACTGCTTTTAAGAGAGCAAGGACCACAAACAAAGCTGATTCATCGCAGGCTGAAATGTTGCATAGTACAGGTTGAAACAAGAGACCTGCATTGACATGGCACCACCTTTGGGGCATTTCAAAGGACTTTACAGTAAACAAAGTACTTTTGAAATGTGGCTGCTTCTGTAATGCAGGGAATCCACACAGCAAGTTCTCACAAACAACAATCTGATTGCCAGATAATTTTTGTTATTCTGATTCATTTTTAGCATGGTTCTACCCCAAATCTCTCCCTTGATGCCTTTGTTATTTTAATAAAACAATAGAAGTTCATCAAAAATTTGTCAGTCACTGATTTCAAGTCTGAGGTACTTCAGGCTAGTTTGCAATTTCAAATTTATGTGAAAGATTTCAATGAGATGCAATATTTCATATATCTTCGAAGTACTACAAAAGCTAATGTATTAATGTGATTCATTGTAAAAGGTTTTGCTTTTATCTTCACCTTGATGTCTTTAGGAATGGTTTTGAGCTAAATGTTATTACTTGGGAGTTTACATTTTGTAGTAACCTGGGTTCAGCTAGTTTGTGGAGGACAGGATCTAATTGCTACCATAATCTACATATCAAGATGAGATCATGTTTTACACATTATGAAGCACATTAAAACTGGATCCTTAAAATAACGGGCTCAGCAAAATTTGGTGGGGTCATTTCACCAATGTATTTTCAGAAAATCTGTATGTTATATCCAAAGAATAAAAAGTGAACATGTTTCTCCCCAGTAATATTTTTAATCACTTTCGTCAAGCTTTCGTGTATAAATTAGCTTAGTATATCAACATTAGTGTTTATTTTTTAAAAAGGAATTTCAGCATATCCACCACTGATGGTGCCTTGACATCTGTATCGTTGCCTGAGGATTTCGATCTGCCTTGCCTGGGATGGGAGTTGAGGGGCAAGGGCAGGAAACTCAGAAGATAAAGACTTTTTTTCATACAATTACTGTATATATACATTGTCTACTGCAATCTTAAGCTATTTCTAAAAATGATTTTCCATATAATCCCCTTTCCTGACATGACACATTTTAAAAAATAATATCTTTGGAGTATTTGTATTAAAAGCAAATCAACATAATCCTGAACTTGGGTCCTGTAAGTATGGAATTTGCGTGTTCTACCATCACTGCGTGCGTTTCCTCCAGATACTTCAGTTTCCTCCTACATCCCAAAGACATGAGGGTTGGTAGATTAAGTAGCTATTGTAAATTGTGCCCAATGTGAAGGTCAATGGTAGAATCGGGGAGGACGGGAGGGGTTGATGAGAGTGCAGGAAGTAATTAAAAAATGCTGTTAATGTAGGATTGGTGTAAATGAGTTGTTGATGTTCCATGTGTAATTAATGGGCTGAAAGACCAGATTCTGTGTTGTGTGTCTCTGTGACTGTGACCCATTTGTACCATTTGTCTTCTCACTTACATCATTAAAATTTAGTCTACCCCCTTTAACTTTTTTCACTCTTTTTCTAGCTGCTTTGTTTTCTTTATTTTGAGTCCGTTTACCACTCTTGACTCTTATTATTGTCTCTCATTTTCTACTTTTTTTAAACAACGTACCACTTTGCTGCTCTTGAAGTTAAACCTTTTTTAGCTCAATTTATTTTCATGTCCTGCCTTTAAACTTTTTTCAATCTTTCTCTTATTTGTCCTGGAAAATATTTAAAAAATAATGTCCTAAATCTAACTGATTATATTCATCTAAAAGCCAAGATCAAACCAACCAGCAACGTGACACCACTAAGAATAAAGGGGTAAGGGCCAAACTGTAATTAAAGGAAAAAAGCATATACTAAGTATGAAGCATGTGCTTTCCAGTGGGAAAGTTTTTGTGGATTTCCAAAGAACGTACAAAACAAAATGCCCACTTCCTATCGGACCAGAACTTGAGCTAGAAGTCCAGTTGCCACCTGTGGAGTCAATTGGACCAAGGAACAACTAAGTCAAAGACCTCCTCTTGATCACATTGATCTGCAAGCTATTCTTAGTGTGAGATTTAGCAATGACAAAGACATGGTGGTTCACATTTCTTTTGATGGAGGTGGCCACTGCTTGACACTTGCGTGGGGTTCCTGCCACGTATTTGCAAAAGTTAGAATGCTGGATGGGTCATGCAACATATACAGCAAAATCCATGTTTCCCTGTGAAACTTAATCAAGCTTGGCAGAGTATGTGTCAAGATTTATGTGGTCTTTTGTTTGGAGTATAGTTTGCATTGTGGGAGTAGATTGATGCATTTACTAACGAATCACAAATAGAGCTGGACACTGAAATAGTCAATAAACAGGTTCATTTTTGATCTGATAAGACATCTGAAATAATTGTTCTCAGGGGCACTACCAGCAGCAGTGCATTGGAACTGAGAAGATTTGCTTCCAGCAAACCGCTACCGTGTTCCTTTGAACCAGGTACCATTCTAGCAGTTGAAAATTATCATCTTCAAAATTATCAACTTCACCTTTATCAGGGCTTCTGGTGCCACACTTCATTGTCTGTCCTCTAAACGTTAAAGGCTAAGACTGAAGAAAGATCTGGAGCTGGAGGTGTGTTGATGGATTGCCAATGAACGTCGGTGACAAATTATTGATGTCACTTGAATTTGCTTTTGAGGGTTCCTTCATCACTTTGATAATGATGTTGGTTAGGGAGTTGCTTAATATGGCAGTGATTTTCCTAAAATAATTTGTTCTGCTCTTTTTCAACAAGGCATAGCTGCACAATTTACCACACTGTTATATTTTACTAGAATAGCTTAGCCACAGATATGGCAAGTTCTGGAGAATTGGTCTCAGCAATACAGCCAGGATATTTTCAGGTCCTGTGTCATGTAGAATGAATTCAGTTAATTGGATTCCAACTGTGATTGAAGTGCGGCAATATCTTGGCCAACTTAGATTATAATGGTTGATTTGTCATTCAGGGGGATGAAATGTACTTGGGTTAGTATTATACTGTATGTTCCTTGCTACTGTTCTACCGTTCTGTTTCAGATACAGTGCTGGGCCAGTGATTAATGGATCACTTCACAAGTGGGCAAACTTACCATTTTCATAGCATTATCCAATGGCAGTGAGTGGAACTATCCGCAGGGAAATAATTAAGATTGCTGAAAGTTCCATGTAAGCTGATAAAAGTCCCTCATTGTATTATTTAGTGATGCCAGCTGTTCGTCAGTATTTGATTTTCAACAGCAGATGGCAGTGCTGAATATCAACAAACAAAGGAGTTTAAATTCAGTCATCCTGAAAATGGGTGTATCAATTGCAATGCAGGACTCTCTTTGCATGTTGGCTACAATGTGGGCAGTGTTGCTGCCTGCCCTTTTCAATGTTTTCAGCCCCAGCCAGGGATAACTGAGCTGCTGATTAGGCTGGACATGTCAGCAGGAGGCCCTGATTGTGAGTGACAGATGCAGTCAAAACTGAATAGCAAGGGCTGGCAGATGAAGCTGAGGAGCATTGAACAGTGATAAGTCATGGGACAGGGTGGATTCTAAGTTTTTCCAACAGTGCACAGGAGGCCAAGGTGGAGAAGGTGCAAAGAAGAACAGATGTTTTATAACTGAAGGTGAGTCACACACTCAGAGGGTATTGGGAGTTAGTTTGCTTTCTTCCTTTCTCTTCCTCCTTTTCTCCATAGCTCATACAGCAGGTGACAAGTGTTGAAGACACACAGGATTGTGACTACCCTGTAGGCAAAACACTACACAGATTTTGACACCCGTTCTACCAGGCTCAATTACATTTAGGGTCACAGAGTTGTAGAAGGATACAACAGGAAACAGGTCCTTCAGCCAACCATCAAGCATCCATTTTAACAGGAATTTTAGCCCACTTTAATCTCCCGCTGTTCCCCTCAACATCCCGCCCGCCTCCCTCAGACACACACCCAGATTCTGAACCAGGGTTGCCAGAGCTGTGAGGCTGCAGCTGTACCAGCTGCACCACTGTGTTGTCCCATTGCTGATGTTGATTCTGGTTTGCTGGTCTGATACTGAGTTTTTTACTTAATAACAAATGCTTTTCTTGGGGCAACATAGATTTTGCTGTACACATGCTGCCCAAGCAAACAACTGGGTCATGTTTCCTGTCGTCAGCACACAGACCTTGTCACCTAATAGAATCATATACTGACCATGCTATGGGTGAAAAAGTTGCCCATCAGGTTCCCATTAAATCTCTTTCTTTTTCAATCTTTTTATTAGTTTTCAAATTAATACAGATTAATACATAACATCAATGTTTGTAGATGTAATGCAAAGAGATCAGGAGAACAATCATGGCATGGATAATCATAAAAAACAATAAAAGCATATAAAAAAATCTGTAGATCCAACGATCTCTTAGTGAATGAATATAATATAAAAGAAAGGAAAGAAGAAGATTTACTATAAAATATAAAAGAAAGAAAAAAAATCCCCAAAACAATAAAAAAATTATAAACAGTATATCAAACCAAACTAAGCTAAGGGAAAAAAATTTTTTAAAAAAACAAACAGAAAAAAAATCTGGACTAAAATTTCTCAGTAGAAACAGAGCAATATTATGTCGTCAACTCCATTCCACTAAGTTGAAAGGTTATTACAAGGGGATCTATATCATGTGAAAATATTGAATAAATGGACTCCAAATATCTTCAAATTTAAGCGAAGGATCAACAGTACCACTCCTAATTTTTTCCAAGTTTAAACATGATATAGTTTGAGAGAACCATTGAAAAGTAGTAGGGGGTATTGGATCCTTCCATTTAAGCAAAATGGATCGTTTGGCCATTAAGGTAACAAAGGCAATCATATGGTTAGCGGAGGCAGATATATGGCCAGACTCTATCCTTGGTAATCCAAAAATTGCAATGATAAGATGAGGTTGTAAATCAATCTTCAATACATTTGAAATAATGTTAAAAATATCTTTCTAATATTTTTCCAAAAGAGGACAGGACCAAAACATATATGTCAAAGAAGCCACGTTCAATTTACATCTGTCACATATAGGATTTATATGTTGATAAAAACAAGCTAGCTTATCTTTTGACATATGGATCCTGTGAACTACTTTAAACTATATCAAAGAATGTCTGATACACATTGAAGATGTATTAACTAAATGAAGAATTTTCTTCCAAGTCTCTGTAGGTATAGATGTCTGGAGTTCCCTTTCCCATTCATTCTTAATTTTGCCCAGTGGTTCAGAACAAATTTTCATAATTAGATCATAGATTATTGCTATCAAGCCCTTCTGACAAGGATTAAGACCAAAAATTTTTTCCGTAATTTCAGTTCTGTAAAGTGTCGGAAAAGAGGGCATAGTAGCTTTTAAAAAATTTCTAATCTGCAAATATCGAAAAAAGTGTGATCTAGGCAAATTGTATTTGTTGGACAATTGATCAAAGGATGAAAAACAGTTATCAATGAATAAATCACGAAAACACACTATTCCCTTCCTTTTTCATATGGAAAACGCTGAATCAACTCTGGATGGAGCTATTAAATCTCTCCTCTCTCACCTTAAACCTATGCCCTCTAGTTCTTGATTCCCCAGCCCTGGGAAAAAGACTGTGCACATTGACCCCATCTATGCCCTTCATGATTTTATACACCTCTTTAAGATCACCCCTCATTCTCCTACACTCCAATGAAAAAATCCCAACCTGCTCAACCTCTCTCCATAACTCAGTCCCTCAAGTCCTGGCAACATCGTTGTGATTCCTGCACTCTTTCCAGCTTAATGGCATCTTTCCTGTAGCAGGGCAACCAAAACTGAAAACAATATTCCAAATGTGGCCTCACCAATGTCTTGTAAAACTGCAACATAACATCCCATCTTCTATACTCAATGCCCTGACTTATGAAGGCCTGCATGCCAAAAGCCTTCTTCACCACCCTGTCTACCTGTGATGCCACTTTCAGGGAACCATGTACTTGTACTCCTAGGTCCCTCAGTTGTACAACACTCCCCAGAGCTCTAGCATTGACTGTGAAAGTCCTACCCTGGTTTGTCTTCCCAAAATGAAACACCTCACACTTGTCCAAATTAACCTCCATTTGCCATTCCTCAACCCACTTACCCAGCTGATCAAGATCCCTCTGCAAATCCTGACAGCCATATTCACTGTCAATGACAGAACCTATTGTAGTGTCATCTGCAAATTTACTAACCATGACTTGTACATTCTTATCCAAATCATTGATATAGATGACAGATAGCAATGGGCCTAGCACTGAACCCTGGGGAACACCACTAGTCACGGGCCTCCAGTTCAAAAACCAACCTTTCACCATTACCCTCTGCTTCCTACCATCAAACCAATTGTGTATCCAATTAGCTATCTCTCTCTGGATCCCATGTAGTCTAACTTTCCATAGCAGCCTACCATGTGGAACCTTACCAAAGGCCTTACTGAAGTCCATATAGAATACATCCACCACCTTGCCCTCATTAACCTTCTTGGTTACTTCTTCAAAAAACTGAATCAAATTCATGAGACATGATCTCCCATGTACAAAGCCATGTGGACTATCCCTAGTCTTTTCAAATGTTTGTATATATTATCCCTCAGGATTCCCTCCAGTAACTTACCTACCACAGATGATAGGCTTACTTGTCTGTAGTTCCCAGGTTGTTCTTTGCAGCCCTTCTTTAATAACAGCACAATATTCGCCACCCTCCGGTCTTCTGGCATTTCACCCATCACTAACAATTATGCATATATCTCAGCCAGGGCTCCACAATTTCTTCTCTAGCTTCCCACAGTGTTCTTGGTTATACCTGAAGAGGCCCTGGAGATTTATCTACCTTCATATGTTTTAACACATCCAGTACCTCCTCTGTTGTAATGCAGACTATCCACAAGACATTCCCATTAACTATCACAAGTTCCGAAGCTTTCATGTCCTTCTCATGGTAAAAATAGAAGAGAAATACCCATCTCCTGTGGCTCCACACAAAGAC
This sequence comes from Pristis pectinata, assembly GCF_009764475.1. Classification (NCBI taxonomy): domain Eukaryota; kingdom Metazoa; phylum Chordata; class Chondrichthyes; order Rhinopristiformes; family Pristidae; genus Pristis; species Pristis pectinata. The sequence continues at coordinate 68,583,685 of NC_067411.1, forward strand.
GTCCATCCTAGTCTCCAAGGGGGCCCTATTCTCTCTCTAGTTACTCCTTTTCCCCCAATATACTTCTGAAATCTCTTTGGATTCTCCTTAATCTTCTCTGCCAAAGCTATAGGTGAGAACTAGTGAGGACAGCATCTATTCCTACATCTGTAGGTGACCAGTACTGGCAATGGATGCTGTTCTCACTCGTTCTATAATCTGGTCAGCAGTGAATGTGGGCAGTGGGTTCTGACTATTTTGGTGGGGGACTCACACAATTTCTTCCCTTGTTAAGACACTGCCTCTAACTGTAGGTTGGGAGGCCACTGCTGTAACATATCATCTCCTTTGCTTTTCTATGACTTGTACAGCAGTCCCTCCATAAATTCCCCAGTCGCTGGCACACAAAGCATATTCTCTGTGTCCTTATAGCAGTTAAATCCACAACAGCTACCTTGTGACTTCTCTTCCCTCTCCTATGATCTATCTCCCCACCCCATGATACCACCACAAAACAGGCGGATACCAGATAAAATAACATTTCTTTATTAGTCACATGTACATCGAAACACACAGTGAAATGCATCTTTTGCATAGAGTGTTCTGGGGGCAGCCCGCAAGTGTCACCATGCTTCCAGCGCCAACATAGCATGCCCACAACTTCCTAACCCGTATGTCTTTGGAATGTGGGAGAAAACTGGTGCACCTGGAGGAAGCCCACACAGACACAGGGAGAACATACAAACTCCTTACAGACAGCAGCCGGAATTGAACCCAGGTCGCTGGCGCTGTAATAGCGTTACGCTAACCGCTGCTGCTATCCCCAAGTCCCAGACCACCTGGTGGGCTGATCTCAGGCCTTCCTTGGGCATTTTCAGGAAGACTGGATCATCTCTCTTGATCTGTCTGTCCCTGAGTACTCCTCATACGCACAGTATTTTAGCTCCAAATAGCCCATGGTGGGCTCATTAGCCTTCTGAACAACTAACAACATCATCCCCCATCCACCTTTTATTTCAAATGCAGATAAAGCAGCAGACTGCCACGGGATGAGCACTGATCTGCACAATGCTCTGTGTATAGTCATATACTGGCGGCATATTTAGGGAGTGAATCTTGTTCAGTTAGACCACATCAGATGTGGTCTCCTAAAAGTCAAGTGCATGCCGCCATTCACTCTGCACACATGGGAGGTTTGCAGTGTCAACAAAGTTCTATGTTTGCACTACCTGCCAAGGGGATAAGATGTCTACTGACTGCTTTTGAACGAAGAGCATCAGTGGCCTTTCTTACACAACAGTAGATAACAAACCACAGTAAGTTACAAATACTTCCAGCTCCCAGATTGGAAAGTATTCAACACATGTAAACTCAAGGGCAAGGTGATCCTGACACCCCCTGATGATGTGATCCTTGACCGACACTGAGATTGCAGACATAGCTGCTGAAGGTGGCAGTTTTTAATCAGGATGTCCCATTACTGACTTTCATAGTTTTTTACCGCTCAGATACATGTTCACTGCTCTGATACTCTGATTCTTTCACTTACTCAGAATTGCTTTTCTTTGCCTTTTGTCATTGCCTTTAACTTTAGTTGCTGCCTTTGAACTCTTCCATCAAAGACAGACTATACAAAGGCAAACTAGGAATGTTTGCTGATATGATGGTGGATGTGCTTCAGTACTTCCTCTAGGACATGTGGATTATCCTCTGCACTTACTGTTGCAATAATTATCTATGTCCTGCAAAAGTTTGCCCATGGTGAACTGAACGATCATAGGAGAGGATTTGACTCCACATGACAACTTAAGATGGGGATACCACTCCTTTGTGTTTTTGATAGTCCACATCAACATTCAGCTGAGCAGATACTAGAGACAAGTTCAGTTTGCTGAAAATACTGGCTCCCACCAACTGTGTATAGAAACATTGGCGTGTCAGCAAGGGATATTGTTCATTGTCAACTACCTAACTTAAAGTTACCTTGCAGTAGATATTATCTGTGTGGACACTGAATGGAATCTTCCAGTTGAGTTTCAGCCACTTGAGCCAATCTTTGCCCAACAGACAAAGATGTTCCATCACAACTTTTGGAACTCAAGATGCTGGCCAGTGTGGAATAGCATACAGTGTATCTCTCTCAATTTCTAAAACTTCTGAATAGATTTTGAGGCTAGTCATGCCCCTTTTGGGGGGAAGGTGACTTAACTTTTTGTCATAAGCATCCTTCCCCGTTATCGAACAATCTGTTACTATGTTAAGCTGTATTACTAGTGACTTGCTGCCAATCAGGACTGCAGCCTATAAATCCAATTGTCTCACACCCTAGTTACTTGCGCATGGATACTCTTCAGATCAAGTTCAACATCATTTGCATCAGTTTTAATGTTGCATAAATTGCCTCTCTATGGCTTCTTATGAGAGAACTTCCTTCTCTCGAAAGGAATGCATTAGGAATAGAACTCTGTTCTGTTGCCCTGTGTTTAGAGACTGCTCTTTCCCCTTTTTTCAGAGTGACGCTTGGAATCTGTAAAAGAAAACTGCATGGGGAATGATAGCCGTTATAGTGTTAACACAGATTTGTCCCTCATGCAGTCATGTGGTGTTGTCTGTTTCTGGACCAAAGTTTTCGGAGTTCTGCTTTTATTGTAGGCTACCATTACATTTGTGTCAGGTGAAAGTCAGAATTCCCCAGCATTTTTGGCTGCCAGATTCATGGAAGTTGTAATCCTACAAGCTAAATCAAATGTGAGGCTTTTTGCACCAACAGCTTAGCCTGGACTCTTTTCTTTTTTAAACATTGAGTACAAGAGTTGAAACATTATTTTGCAGCTGTACAAGACATTGGTGAGACTGTACCTGGAATATTGTGTGCAGTTATGATCACCATATTATAGGAACAATGTAATTAAGTCAGAGAGAAAATGGAGGGCTTGTGTTATAAGGAGAGACTGGGTAGGCTAGGTCTCTTTTCCCAAGAGTATAGGGAGGCCAAGGGGTGACCTGATAGAGGTTTATGAAATCATGAGGGACATAGATAAGGTGGATGGACACCGTCTGTTTCAGAATCAGAATCAGATTTATTATCACCGACTTACAGTATATGACATGAAATTTATTGTTTTGCAGCAGCAGTATAGTGCAAGGATATAAAAATCGCTATAAATTACAAAAATAAATAAATAGTGCAAAAAAAAACAAATAATGAGGTAGTGTTGATGAGTTCATGAACCATTCAGATATCTGATGGCAGAGGGGAAGAAACTGTTTCTGATTTGTTGAGTGTGGGTCTTCAGGCTCCTGTATCTCCTCCCCGATGGTAGTAACGAGAAGAGGGCATGTCCTGGATAGTGAGGGTCGTTAGTGATGGATGCTGCCTTCTTGACTCACCGCCTCTTGAGAATGTCCTCAATGGCGGGGAGGGTTTTTCCCGGAGTAGGGGAGTCTAAAACTAGGGGGCTACGTCTAAGGTGAGAGGGTAAAGATTTAAAGGGTGGTGGGAATATGGAATGAACTGCCAGAGGAAATGTTTAAAATGTTTAAAAGGCATTTGGACAGGTTCATGGATAGGAAAGGTTTAGAGGAATATGGGCCAAATGCAGACAAATGGGACTAGCTCAGGAAGGCACCTTGGTCCGCATGGACTGGTTAGGCTGAAGGGCCTGTTTCTATGCAGTATAACTCAATGACTGACACACACAAATCTGTCTCTCAATAAGCAATTTAAAACTTCTGTAAAGTTGCACTACCTTCACAAGTCTTTTAACACAATTATATAATCACACACTATTTCTCCCATTTTCTCACTGAATGGGTCAAATTTATAGCTCTCTGCATCTCATACAGCTAAAGAACTGTTGCAGCCTCACTACCATCTCCTTAAGCAGGATGTCTTTTTTTTGCTAATCAATAATCCCCAAAACACACACATTTGATGATCGTGAAATATGACTACATCTGCATAAGTAATTCCTCAACATTGTAGAAGATAGTAAAGAGAAAAATTCAGTTTTGTAATATGTTAGGGTTTCTGTTTTGGAAATTTATGCCAGCCCTTTTCCAATTTTAGTTCCAAATAAACATAATGCACAGGTTTACCAAACAAAAACTATAATCTTTGAATGACATTGTCTGTGTGACCTTCATCCTCTCTTACCACACACATACACAAACATTCACTCTGCAGGTTGAGTTATGAAGTACTGGGTGGAGTTAGTTTTCAGTCATTCTAATAGGGTTACTAATGTACAAAGTGTTTTATTGCGCATATCCATTAGCCTAATACAAAGAAGTCTTTATCTGAATCCTCTGCAACACATGTTTGACCTCCACTTCCAGTAAGATGGCATCTGTGATATCTTAGCTTTGTCCTGGTCGTGTGCCCAACATCCTTTGATATGCAAATTCTGCCTTCATGATGCATTTTAATTATGTCCAGGGCTGGCATCTGAATTGATTGCTGCAAGTGTGAGGTCGAGCAGTGGTTCATGTCACTTTTGCTGTTCCTACAGTCTTTGTCCAGACCTCATTTCTCGTGTACCTGAAATAAAATGGGGCAAGAGTAGGGCATGCGGTGAGGGAAGGACAGGAGAGTAGGACTGACACACTTTCACACCTGCCACTCGTAACTTAGACAAGGTCCAATCAGCTGAGGCAAAACTGAGATTAGCTATAGGATACAGTCTTCTTTGAAAGTTAAAGCAAAGCTTCATCAGCAACTAGCATCATCATCATCTTTATGCAGTCTTGCCTGTCCCCATTCAGCTGTCTCTGCTTGTGGCCACAATCTATTTGGGTGATGCAGCTTTTATAGTTTAATAGGTGAGAGCGTGTATAATGCTGTGTGTTTGGGAATGACACCTTCAACAGTGCTCAGTGTGTGAAAGTAGGCTAAAAATGTTTGGTATGAGTTCTTTATAGATATTATACAGGTAGCTCAGTGGTGCAGCTGGTAGTGCCACTGCCTCGCAGTGTCAGAAACCCAGGTTAGAACCTGACCTCAGGAGCTGTCTGTGTGGAGTTTGCACATTCTCTCCCTGTGATAAAAGCAAGGAAATACTGCTGAGGCTTGAAAGGGCATTGGTCAGACTGCATTTGGAATATTGTGTGCAATTTTGGGACCTGTATCAAAGGAAAGATGTGCTGGCCCTGGAGAGGGTCCAGAGGAGGTTCACAAGAATGATCCCAGGAATGAAAGGCTTAACATATGAGGAACGTTTGACGTCTCTGGGCCTGTACTCGATGGAGTTCAGAAGGATGAGGGGGGATCTCATTGAAATCTACCGAATACTGAAAGGACTGGATAGAGTGGATGTGGAGGGGATATTTCCATTAGTAGGAGAGACTAGGATCTGAGGGCACAGCCTCGAAATAAAGTGACGTCCCTTTAGAAACGAGATGAGGAAGAATTTCTTCAGCCTGAGGGTGGTGAATCTGTGGAATTTGTTGCCACATGGGCTGTGGAGGCAAAGTCATTGGGTGTATTTAAGGCCAAGATTGATAGGTTGGTGTTGTGTTGGTGAGTGGTAAAACTTGAGAAGAGTTGATGAGATTGTGGAAAAAATAAGAAATGGGGTTAAATCAGGATTAGTTGTTTGATATTCGGTGCGGACAGTGGGCTGAAGGGCCTTCTTCCGTGCTGTATGTCTCTATGACTTTATGACACTAGTGTTGGTAGGTTAATGACAAGGGTCTGACGAACTGAGCAGTTTGTGAGGTGCGAAACGCAGAGAGTAGAATAAAGTTTTTGAAAATGCATTTGTTTACCTTGACCACTCATGTAAGGTGATACACCTCCTTGTAGCCTTGTGTCCAGAACCTCAGGGTCTGATTCTTGGCCTTGACTGGCCTGACCCATGGTTATATCCTCTCACTGGCTCCTGCAATTGTGTCCCTAGGGCCTGGGAACCTTCTGCAGATAGAACGTATCTTTTCTCCTATCCACCTTTTGCACCATAGACTCTATGCAGCATCAGAAAACCTTAGAGCTCTCTCTTTTGCCATGCAGTGCCATTGATTAAAGAAACAAGCCAATATTGAATTATAACAGAACTCCTGGAACTTCCATCCATAAACCCTTAAGAATCACAGTCTAGCTATAAGTAGCACAGGTTTGCCTACATGGTGCAGATTTGTTTTAATATGTGAGCCACTCACAATATTGGCTCCTCACTGATGGAGCTGACATGCTGCTCCATCAGATACAGTGGGTGGGGTTAATTGTGCATCACAACCCCTTACCTGTTTTGGTAGTCATAAAAGTCACCCTGTCAGAGCTAATTACAGCATCCTTTGCCTCACTGCCTTTTTGTCTGATTCTGGATTCAGCAAAGGATACCAAGCTAGCTTAGAGAACAGAATACATTTTGGCAGACATGTATGACATTAAAATCTGAGTGATTTCTTTCAGTTAAGTAAAAATTTAGATTGAACATTTATATCTCAACTAGCATTTCCATTATATAAGTCATAATCTTTGCCAACAGTTGAAGAGAGAATTTTTGTCAGACAGCAAGCTATGAGAAATCTTTTGGCTTTAGCCTGAAGAGAAGTATTATTAAGAAAATTATATCTTTCTTGGAAAATGTTTGTTGTATTTTAAGTTTTTAATTTGTGGCTTGCCCTGTGTATTTTGAAACAAAGTCAAGTTTCTTGAAACCACAGAAGTTTCCTCTCTGAAGCGGGAGAGTTTTCAAGCAACTGCCTTCCGATTGTACAGTAATAACTGTGGCACCAATTTTCATAACTGGTAATCCACATAAGATATTTTACAATTCATGAGTTACTTGCAAGTTCCATCAGTGAGAAAATGTGAAGTAAGTGTAATCCTGTGGAGGAAAAATATGGCAATGTTATTTTCTCAGAACTGACATGTTCTGACCTTACTTTATATTGTTTTCAGATTTATTTTCCCTTGCAATTTAAAATTGCAAATGACTTGTGATTATATCAACTTGTTCAGAAAATCTACAAGCCAAATGTAGATAGAAGGCATAGGCCAGAAGCTAATGATTTACTCAGAACAGAACACTTGTCCTGGAACAGTGGTTCTGGAAGCATGTCAGTTCCCTCACTGCATGGGCCATGTAGAACTGTAAAAAGCAAATATCAAGGAATATATTAAGGAAAAAAACACATATTTTTAAAAATATACTTGTTGGCTTGTAAGACATTTTATACAAAATGACTGGGATCCTTGAAATAAATACTGTTGTGTTTCTATTCACAGTTAATTTACACTACATGGGACATTTGGTTTCCAATTGGAGGACAAGAGATTGCAAATTGTTAATACTTAAATTTTACTTTTCTCAACCTCTCTGTGTAAATTCACTGAATAATTAACAATTCATGTAATGCCTAATGGAGTCTGTTTATTGAAATACAATGACATTATGTATTCCCTATTCTTTCATTGGTACTTCACAGTACCCAGAGAGGTTCAATTATTAGAATGATCAGGAGTTGTATGCCAGATATGTTTCAGAGTTAAATTAAATTAGTTGGTTATCTTGTAATGTACTATGTGGCAATTGATGTTGGTGCCAATAGTTGACTGATATTAGGTGGCAGTTTTGCTCCTTGGAGATTAAGTGCACAATTAAAATCGAATCAAGTGGTAGCAGTGGAAGACTATCCCAAATAGCAGTAAAATGTGAAGTAATGCTTTCTGTTGTGGTCGAACTTGCCCATGCTTTTCAGCCAGTCAGTAGCTGAGAAGGTGACTCAGAGCCTCTACAGAAGTCAACAAAGCAATAGTGCTTTCATTATCTTATATGAACCTGCCTCAGCGATTCAGGAGGATACGACAACCACCATGGTGACAAGTTATGACCTTAAAACTTCATAACTGTGGGTTTTCATATATGGGATCTTGTTCTGTTTTACTGTTTAATAATTAAGGTGCTCAAGCCTGTCTCACACTTTGATTCTGATCTCAATCTTAATTTCATCTACTCACCTTGCTCTCATACCTCTTAATTCCCTGGCCTAACAAAAATCTATCAGTCTAAGTTTAGAAATGTATAATTGATCTGGCATTTTAAGGCAGAGGGTCCCAATTTCTGAACACCCTTAAACTTTTGTTCTGGACTCTCTAACAGTAGAGATCATTTCTGGTAAATATGGAAGTCCCTTGAATGTAAAATTTGTAATATGTGCTAAATAGCTGGTTGTGTTTATGAGATGTGAGTAAGTGTTGGAGGATTACTGCTTTATTTCAGAACAACATGGTTTTCTGGGCCTCTTAAGTGTGCACCTCTTTGGGTGGGGTGTCCATGTCAGGGTTGGTGATGTGCAATGTTGATCCTTGGTTGGGGTCCGAGTCCATAGGACGCTCAAAGCGGCTGCGCAGGTTGACTCTCTGGTTAAGAAGGCATATGGTGTATTGTCCTTCATCAATCGGTGAATTGAATTCAGGAGCCAAGAGGTATTGTTGCAACTATATAGGTCCCTGGTTGGACGCCACTTGGAGTATTGTGCTCAGTTCTGGTCGCCTCACTACAGGAAAGATGTGGAAGCCATAGAGAGGGTGCAGAGGAGATTTACAAGGATGCTGCCTGGAATGCGGAGCATGCCTTACAAAAGCAGGCTGAGGGAACTCGGCCTTTTCTCCTCGGAGAGACAGAGGATGAGGGGGGACCTGATAGAGGTGTATAAGATGATGAACGGTATTGATCGGGTGGATAGTCAGAGGCTTTTCCCCAGGGCTGAAATGGTGGCCACAAGAGGACATAGGTTTAAGGTGCTGGGGAGTAGATATAGAGGAGATGTCAGGGGTAAGTTTTTTTACTCAGAGAGTGGTGAGTGCGTGGAATGGGCTGCCGGAAATGGTGGTGGAGGCAGATACAATAGGGTCTTTCAAGAGACTGTTAGATAGGTACATGGAGCTGAGTAAAATAGAGGGCTATGGGTAAGCCTAGTAATTTCTAGGGTAGGGACATGTTCAGCACAGCTTTGTGGGCCAAAGGCCCTGAATTGTGCTGTAGTTTTTCTATGTTTCTATGTTTCTATGTGGTCATCTTTTTCTGTCTGTGCTCCCCAAGTTACAGAATGACTTCCACAGTGGCTGGGTTCCATTTTCACCTTCCCTTTAGAAAGTAAATTAAAACTGGTCAATTTCAGCAGGTAGATTGGTCTCTTAAATTTACTCATGCATGACATGCTCTAATGGAAAATGTTGCAATTGGTACCACCTGAACAGTCAAGTTCCTGCATAAGTGATTCACTAAAAATGATTCATTAACTGCACTGGCATAAACTGGCATAGGTCCCCCATGCAGAACTACGTTATAGTGTGTTTTGTGGGCTATTGAATTTCTAGACCATACATGGTCTTCTAACTTAGTTGCGGGAATGCAGCAGCAGTCAAACTTGACATCTCAATGAAGCCCTACAGAAGTATATCAATTATTGAAAAGAACAATAAGTGACATTGGCTGAAAATTCCACTTTTGCATGATTTTGGGGTACATGTCTCTTTTTTGTGAAATGAAGCATTTAATTTTGTTAAAAGATAGATATACTCAATAAAGTGCTTTCAGGTATTCCAGAATAGCAGAACAAGGGGGCATGCATTTCAGTTTGTGAAGAGCCTACAGAACAAAGGCCTGGAAGTACTTCCTTGCAGAGGAGGCATTCGACATTTGGAATGAGTCACCAGAAAAGGAGGTGAGGACAAAACACTGGATATATTTCATAAACATCGACACTGAAAATGTTGAAAATACACAAAGCGTTGGACATTGTAGAGAGAAAAGCAGTTACCATTTCAGATCTATGACCTTTCAGTGGAACTCAGAAAGCTGGATATATAACAGTATTTAAGTGAGCACAGAGGAAAAGTAGAGTGGGGAACAAACAGGAAATAGGGAGATTTAAGCTATAGCACTAGAGGGTAGTAATTGAATGACAAATGATGCAAGACATGTAATGAAGCAAATAAAGAAACTACAAAGAGACTAGAAGAGCTTAAAGTGGAGTAAATGCTTGGATATCTGGCATCTGCCAGACCTGACAGATGCCAGTAAATCAAATACACCAGTTAACAAATGTGTGCCTGGGTGTTTGTTCAGCACCCAGCTTCCCTTCAGTGCTGTCCCAACATTAGCATGGGTGCTCTCTCAGTACTGTTCCAATGCCAGCCCAGGCTTTCCTTCAGTGCTGTCCCAACATTAGCATGGGTGCTCTCTCAGTACTGTTCCAATGCCAGCCCAGGCTTTCCTTCAGTGCTGTCCCAACATTAGCATGGGTGCTCTCTCAGTACTGTTCCAATGCCAGCCCAGGCTTTCCTTCAGTGCTGTCCCAACATTAGCATGGGTGCTCTCTCAGTACTGTTCCAATGCCAGCCCAGGCTTTCCTTCAGTGCTGTCCCAACATTAGCATGGGTGCTCTCTCAGTACTGTTCCAATGCCAGCCCAGGCTTTCCTTCAGTGCTGTCCCAACATTAGCATGGGTGCTCTCTCAGTACTGTTCCAATGCCAGCCCAGGCTTTCCTTCATCGGTGCCCTATTATTAGCCCAAATGCTGTCTCTGAAGTGCCAGTTACTAGAGCATGCTAGTTAGTGATATACTGGATGACAGAGCTTTTATTGGAGCAACAATAGAATCATTACTAGAAGTTGCTAAAGGAAAAAAGTGGGAGCAGTGGTTGTGACCTGAAATTGTTAACTCAGAGTCCAGAAGTTTGGACTGAAGGGAGAAGTGTTCAGCCTTGAGCTTCATTGGAACAGTTCTGGTCACCATACCTATAGGAAGGATGTTACCGCACTGGAGAAAATGCAGAGGAAATTCACCAAGATGTTGCCAGGAATGGAGCATTTCAGTTATGAGGAGAGACTGGACAGACTGAGTTTGTTTTTTCTGCAGTGGAGATGGCTAAGGAGGGGTGGGGTGCTGATTGAATAATTCAAAATTATTCGGGCATAGAAAGGGTAGATATAGAAACTTCTCCTTAAAGCAGACATGTCTAAAGCGAGAATGTATTGGTTTAAGATCAGGGTTAGGAGATTTAAAGAAGATTCAAGGAAGAAGTTTTTGAATCCCATGAGTTGCATTTATTTAATCTTCCAAAATATTTTCAAAACTACAATAGACTTTCAACAGTACATCAGGTATCTGGTCTTGTGATGTCAGTCTTAGTATCACTAGCATTCAATAACCTTTTGGCATTTTTTGAATATATCCTCATTATGATCAGGTTCTACATTGTATTTCTGTTTTTGGTTTGGAATCTGCATTGAGGGGGTAATGGATGTAGAGACTGTTACAACACTTAAGAAGTATCTACATAAACACTTCATTTACCAAGGCATGGAAGACCATGGACTAAATGATGATAAATGATATTAGCATAGATGAGTACTTTATGGTTGGCTTGGACATGTTGGACCCAAGGGCCTATTTCTTTATAAGATAAGATTTCTTTATTAGTCACATGTACATCGAAACACAGAGTGAAATGCATCTTTTTTTTTGCGTAGAGTGTTCTGGGAGCAGCCCGCAAGTGTCACCAAGCTTCCAGCGCCAACATAGCATGCCCACATTTTCCTAACCCCTACATCTTTGGAATGTGGGAGGAAACTGGAGCACCCGGAGGAAACCCATATAGTCATGGGGAGAACGTACAAACTCCTTACAGACAGCGGCTGGAATTAAACCCGGGTCGCTGGCGCTGTAATAGCATTATGCTAGCCGCTACACTACTGTGCTGTGCTGTATGACTCTATAACTATAACAAAGAGGTCAGAAGGGGAGTGGTACAGGGAATTAGAATGCCATGCAGTGTGCGGAAGGTGTTAGGGTGGATTAGGGTATCACAGAGGACATTAGATTTTGTGAAAAGACAGGAGGATGGGAGTCCTGGGGGATAAGATAAAAGGGACAAGAGATCATCTGACCCTCTTGTGGGTTGTGGTATGGAGTTTATTTTGCAATTATTCAGTCTTCCAAAATCTTTTCAGAATGACAGTTGTTACGGACTTGGTGAATGTCCCTTTAAGATAGAGTTAGTAGTAGTAGTAGTGTGTGTGTGTGTGTGTGTGTGTGTGTGTGTGTGTGTGTGTGTGTGTGTGTGTGTGTGTGTGTGTGTGTGTGTGTGTGTGTGTGTGGCGTGCTTACGTCGACAGAAGATAAAGGACGTAATGACGTTGTTGAAGAAGTCAGTCGAAGTCAAAGAGGGAGAGAGAGAGAGAGAAAAGGGAGAGAGACACCAGCCTGCTAGTTTCTCTATCGATGGATGAGAAACAATAACTGTGTCTGTTACTGCAATCCACAAATGAAAATTGGAAGTAATCCGGTGGAGTTCACTTTGTTGCTGACCTGTAGAAGGAAACAGGTATTTGTGTGGACGACCACAATTTGGATGCTTTTCGGGGTGAGGAAGTCACTATCAAGTAAACACTGAAGTGTCGTTTGGGTTCCATCGTGGAACATTTGGATTTCGTAATTACTCTCTATGTTCTCTCTACATCTACGTTTTATCTTCAGACAACGGTGGTTGTTGAAGAAGCCTTTGCTCATGTTTCACCTTACGGCTTGCTGAACTGAACTTTAAGAACCATTCCTGGACTTGGAGTTTGGGACTTTGCCACACACACACGAAGAGTTTAGTTTTGGGGTTAATGTTCAAGGTTTAACATTTTTAATTCTATCATACTAACATTTTTACTTTTATTTTTCTTATTATCATAAGTAGTGATTAATAAAATAGTTTTTAACACTGAATCATGACTCAGTGTTTCTTTTGTTGCTGGTTCATAAGACAGTGAACTTTCAGCTATATGATTTGGTGATATCAGTCTTATTTTTACTAGAATCCAATAATCTTACAGCATTTTTCAAACATAACCAATGTTTCTAACTTGCATTTCTATACTGTCTAAATTTAATGAGAGGAAGAAAACTGGTCAGTATAGGCACAGAAATTTGTGTGTGTGTAGAACAGGTTGGTTTGTATCTGAAAGAAAAATGTAAGTTAACAGGATTTTGTGCTTCCTTATTCTGACCTGGTCTATTGTGTAGAAGGATGATACCTGGAAAGTGACCTCATACTGTCAAAATGATGTGCATTTCCCATATTTTCAAGCTTTGGTCAAAATTGGCAGAACAGTTTCAGTGTTGCTGCATTTAAAAGCTGAACTTGATACAGGCATACACGTCTTAAAATGCACAATGGAAGAGAACAGTCTGCTCTATACTTGATCCATAATCAAGCTGTTTGTGACATCTACAGAGTGCACTGCAGAATCTCCCCATGTCTTTTTCAATAGCACCTCCCAAACCTGAACCTTCTTCTACCTGGAAGGTCAAGTGCATGCAAACACCTGCACTCCCCCTCCCCCTCCCCCCAAGATCCACTTCAAGTCTTAAATCATCCTGATGTACAATTATATCACTGTTCCTTCATCATTTCTGAGACAAAATCCTGGAACTCCCTACCTAATGGGAAATTCAACACACATATTGCATTGTTTTAACAAGGCAGTTCACCACCTTCTCAAGCACAAAAGGGACTGGTTAATTTATATTGGTCTTCTTCACGATGCCCTCATCCAATGAATAAATAAAAGACCCTCCTGCAAAACAGTGGTTTAATTAACATAATAATGACCGTCTCTACCACTATTACTATGTGATGTTATTTTCAATGCTGTTTGAAACATCACCTCCAGTCACGTCAACATCTAGCTGACTAATGCTCAGTGTTTCTTCTGCTAGTGTCATTCAGCTTCAGACTTCATTACACCAAAATATGGACCCAAGAATGAATTCCAAGGGTAATACAAGAATCAGAATCAGGTTTATTATCACTGACGTATGTCGTGAAATTTGTTGTTTTGTGGCAGCTGTACAGTGCAAGACATAAAGACATAAAAAAATGCTGTAAGTTACAAAAATAAATAAATAGTGCAAAAAGAGATGAAAAAGTAAATGGTTGGCCTTGACCAAGGGTGGCAACAAGGATTGGCAATGACAATTAAATAAGTATATTCATTAATGTTTGAAATAAGAAAATTATTAACTGTACTAATGCCCAGAAAATCTACTGGATTGTTGTAAAAACTCATCTGGTTCACTGTTGAGCTCAGCAAAGGAAGTCTACCATTTTACCCAGTCTGGCCTACATGTGACTTGAATATGGTTGACTCTTAACTGCCACTCATTCAAGGAGTAATTGGGGATGGATAATAATTCCAGATTTGCTAGTGACCCGACATCCCGGGAACAAACAAATAAAAGGGAAAAAAATCTCAAACTGCTACAAATCCACTTTGTCAAAGATACTGCTTAGTCTCTATGTGGGTTTGAGTGTATTCTATCACTTGACAGCCCATAAACATTGCATTTGTTGAATTTAATTTTAAGTAGAGGACTGGCAGCTGCAGGATGATTTATACTGGTAGGGAAGAAAAGCTATTACAAAGATATTTTAACATTTTAGCAAACTACTCTCATAATCTTATGAAATTATATGATATCAGAAATAGAAACTTCGCAAAGCTAGTCGTGATAAACACTTTTTGGTCCAAATAATCAAGTATGATGAAATTTATAGTTTATTGTTAGTTTTAAATCTATTTTATTATCTTGCACCATTTCCATTCAAAGTTTCCTCCATTAGTAATACCTTAATTTAAGAAAAAATTAAAGGATATCTGCAGTGCATTTTATTTGCTGCAATATGTGCATTTGGAAGTGATTTTATTATTAACAACAAAATATCAATGTGTTTGGAAAATAGAAGCATGGTCTTGATGGTAGGGAACACTGCAGGAAATGAGAAATGAGAAACACATTTTGCATCTCTTTTGCAGAGGCCTTGGTCCACCTTTTTACAACTTTCCCATTCTGTTTTAGCTGAGGTATTATTTCTAGCAAGATTCAGATAGCTATAAACAATGTGACCTAAAAATAATCGCTTTAAAATTTTTCACCGTTTTAGATTTGCTTGAGGTAAATTCCATTTCTATTTTTGTTTGCTGATTTTGTTAAAGTATATTATAAATACTTTAGCATGAGAAGAGCAATATTATGACATCTGGTGCAAATTGTCTAATTAGAAACAATGAAGCCATTTGTTCTTCCCATGTGCAGAAGAACATTCAACCAATTAAGTGGAAAGTCTTTTGAAACTCTTATGGCAAACATTACATTCACACACTGAGTTACATTTTCCATTTGCTGAAATGTCAGCAGTCCAATTTCATGTTCCATATTCAGGAGATAACTGATCTGTTCTTGATCTGTCCCTCACCCCGCAAAAATGACATTGTAGTCATGAGAATTTAACTCAAACAGCCAATAAGACAATAGAGCAGTTATCCCTTGTCCTCCTTTTCGAGGAAGATATAGGTTTGGGATTGCGTAGAAAGAAATTAAGTATACTTCATGACTGAACCCAAAGGCACTCATGTGCAGACTGCTTATTCAGCATAAAATTGATTAATATAAACCATATTGTTATACATGAAGAAAATCTGATTTCATTCAATCTACTGTTTCTCCACATGCAGTGATATAGCTAGGGCCAGATGTTGGTGTCAATGCTAGCTTTCTTATTTCCAAAAAGCAAGATTTATGATTGGATAAAATTCATAACTGGAAGTGAGTCCCCACTATTTCCGGTGGTCGTTCTGAATGTGTGAGGATTTGGGGGATTTTCAACACTGATTCCTGAGAACTAAGGCTGATCTTCTCCTCCCCAGATGTCTACTTAAAAAATCTCCCAGCGGGGATCTTTGGGTATAAACAGTAGCACAGTGTTTGATGACTTTCCTGCTTTCCTAACCTGGGAATAACCTGGAAGTTTTTTCAGCAAGTCTTCTCTTATGTGCTACATCCTGAATATCGTGTTGTCTGAAGCTGACTAAGTTAGCAGAGAGCAGAATTTGATCCCAGCACCCTTGTGCCTTGATCAACACACAGTCAGTCAATTGGGCTTTCAGCAGCATTTTCTTAACTATTCTAATCCCTGTTTCTTTAACTTAAATCAGTGATTTAAGTTATAACATTGATACCTCTCTGTGATCCCTGATAAGCTTAAGGACTGTATATACTTTAGTGAGTTTTGACTTAGCACCACACCCAAACTCAAAGTGTGATCCATTTTCAATGTCTTGCCAACTTGAAAGTGAATTTAAAACAAAAACAATGCTCCAAAGTGGATTTCGAAGATGGTTCTGTTACTAACAGGGGTGCTGGCTCCCCTAGAGTGGTAACTTATATAACTAATATATACCTTCAAAAGCACCCACACCCAGTGGCAAATAGGAGCATGGTTGATCAAGACATCCACAAAAACATGTCTCGTTTTTCTGAGTAAATGATGAATAATGATCACTTATCCACTGTACTGCTGGCAAAGTACAGTGAAGAACCTTTGGTTCAAGAACAAGTCAGATGTGTTTTGAATACTTGGGCTAAGCTTGAGTTGTAATGTAACTCATAACATTGATCAGTGATATATCAAACAAGTTTGGACAAAGAAAACAAGGTCACTCTTGCTTTTCAAAGTTATTGTTGAATCCATTGTATAAGTGGCCTTTCCAGGGAGAAGAATTTTTGTTGAAAAGAAGGTTCAAAATTTCCAAACAACTCTTTCTAACTTTTATGAGTGAAAACCATGACCTTGTCCAAGGCATGGTCAGATGTGAAAATAGATTAAACCAAAGAATCAAACATGTTGCTAATTATTATTCCCAGCTTTTAAATCATCAATGTTTAAATGTGAGATGTAATAGGGGCAATAAAAGATAACTGTTCTTAAAATGCCACAGTTCTGTAACATGTCATGTAGGCAGCCACTATCTGTACAGATCAAAATATATCAATAAAAACATACATCATCTGGCAATTTTCTTTTCATTCAGGCTCCTGTATCATAACAGACATATAATAACGGTGATTGGTGGGTGGATGAAGTGCCACATTTATTTTAGTCTAAATTTTATTACCTACTCAACACAATTCCTTTTGGGTGATGTTTAAAATCAAATCTATCTTGTGCTGACAAGATTTTCCATTTTCATTGCAATTTTTTCTCCAGTTTCCTCAAATCTAAAATGACTTAGTTACAGGAGGTACAGTAATAGAGATAATATGTAATGTTATTCTTATTTTACTCAGTCTTGAGATGTAGGTGTTAGTGGGAAGGCCAACATTTATTGCCTACCCTTAACTGCCATTGAGAGGATGGTGGTGAGCTTCCTTCTTAAACACCTATGATCTTTCTGGTGAAGATATTCACACAATGTTGTTGGCTTGGGAGTTCCAGGATTTAGACGCAGCAAGGATGAAGGAATGACAATGAATCTCAAGGTCAGGATGGTGCATGACCTGAAGGAAAACCTACAGTTGATGGTGCTGCTATGCCCCTGCTGCCAAACTTGTTGCTAGAAGTAGCCTGGGTGAATTACCACAATCAATATTGTAGTTGGTAAACACTGCTGCTATAGGCCAACCCTGGTAATGTGAGTGAACGTTTAGGATAGTGAATGAGGTACCAAACAAATCAGCTGCTCTGTTCAGGATGGTGTTGAATGTTGTTGGAGCTGCTGGCAAGTTCAAGGTATTCCACCATACTTCCAACATGTGCCTTGTAGATGGTTGGTAGACTTTGGAGAAGAGTTATTTACTGCAGGATGTACAGGGGCTGAGACTGTAACTATTTGACTTCACCCACTAGAGAGTTTTCTGTTTGATTCCCATTAACTTTGGTCTTGTCCTCTACCAATACAGTCACTGCAATCTGAGAATCTTGAGGCTTGCTATCTCCCTTTCTATATCATTTTTCTATGTCTCCCAGGTCAGAATACATTACAGAATGACTCCCGCATTACTTGCAGCCACAGTGCACCCTCACTTTAAAGGGAGCAGGTTGGCCTTAAGTGGTAGCAACCAACTCATGTTATTAGCCCCATGCTATAAGTGTCAAGCCACAATAATGCAAATAAGCAGCCAGTAGAAACCATGTGCAGGCAGTGCAAGTTTTGGGTGGAATGGGGGTAGGTTAATAATATATGGTATTACATTTTATTTGTTCACAGGATCTAGATATAACTGGAAGGCTGGCATTTATTTCCCAGCCCAGATGCTGAGGAGTCAATCACATAGGTGAGTCTGGAGACACATCTAAGCCAAACCTGATAAGACTGGCAGATTTGATCAGAAGGACCAGATTAATGAACCAGATGGACTCTTACAACAAACATGGTGACCACCACTGAGGCTAATTCATTTTTTCAATTCCAGAGTTATTTAATTATTTGAAGTTAAATTCCCTCTCTGCCATAGTACAACTCATATCTCTGGATCACTGGAAAAACACTTTGGATAGCAGTCATGATCATATTTTCAAGCATTTTCCAATTTACTCCATTGACCATTCACAAATTAATTAGACAAACAGATTTAAAATTATGTACCTCTTTCTGACTAATAGCATGCATGAATTGAATAACAATGTCATCATCTAAGTGCATTTAATTTAATTGCATTGAGATTCACAAAAGGTAGCAGAAATAATCAAAGATATCTATACAATAATTTGATAGAAAAACAAGAAATAATAGAATTGATTCAATGAAGTATTGGATTTTATAACACTATTAGCACTGTATTGACTTCTACTCAACCAATGTTTTTGGAATAAATCAAGTTACATCACAGAGTAACATATTGGGGGTCTTAATTTCCTTCTTTTTACAAATTTCATTCTGAATTGTGTATCATTCCTCCAAGCACAAGATTTCTTGTGCCAAACCTATTCCATTGTTGTGATTTAAGTTCATATTTCAATTTGAACAGAAAAAACCATATTCAGAACTGGGATCAGCATTTGATCAGATCCACCACCCACCTCTTTATAAAAACCCATTTTTTGGATAACATAACTTGAATGAGAAACAGAAAAAACCTGAAGCTGCTTTAAAAGTAGCCAGTTTAGCACCTGATCTATACTACACTTGCAGTTGTCAAGAGTAGCTTCAACTTCCACTGTAGACATTCTAGCAAAGGAGTTTTGTTCAACTAATTTAGCTATGAATCAAGGAACCAACGTCTGAGAAGAAAGGTTTATCCCGAACTTATGAATGGATAACTTATTTTCCTGACAGTCAATTACAAATTATTATTCTGCACTTCCTTTCTCCTTTATGTCCTGAGTCTGGACATACTTCAGAAGCTTCCCTTTCTCTCCAATGAGCTGAACTTGTTTTACAAAAACACCAATGCTATCACCAAATTTGGTTTTAGCAAGTACGCCCAGCAGTTGGCACATCAGATCAGATGAATGATTCAACTGATAAAATAAAATGAGAATGAATGGTTCTGATTTGTTTCTTCCATTGAATTTCCTTTCTCCATCTCTCTAATCTCTGCACTATTGTTGCAGTTTATCTTATCAAGCTTTGTCTATAGTTTGCTCATCCCATAATTGAGATGCTTCTTTGCTCAAGTTTTTAATTATTATGAGGGTCAGTGACACAGTGAGGCTGATTCTTGTCTCCTTACCATCCTGTTTGCAGTCATAAATTGGGCAAGAGCAGACAGAAAATAGAATGTCTGTTCTTCCTGATCAGTGACTGGAGCTTTTACCATTGGTTAAATTTTCCCTGGAACATTAACCCTGTGGGTCAGAGCTCTTATCTAACACACACAAAAGCTTAGTGAATAGACTGAAATCGGGGTCACATCAAGGTGACTATTGCAAACATTATTTAAAGGAATCCTCAGCTGCTTGCAAATAATGCTGAATAGAGCTTTTGGAGGCAATTTTCTTTATGCCATTTTTGTGTTTTTTAACTTTAAGGAACCTAGAAATGCTTGTACCTGGTGCCAGAGCTGAAAGTATGCCAATATGGGCAATACAGCTTGCCAGTTTGAAAGCAATCAACACAACCAATACAAACAAGTTAAATTATGAAGGTTAATGATACAACCAGACTGGTAAGAAATTTAAGTTACTTTCATCCCCGGCTGGTATCACAGAGTCTGAAATGCCAAAGAGCAAATGGCAGAGCAATTGGTTTTTCTAGGAATACCACTACAGAAGAAAGAAGAGAAGGAAGAGGTGGAAAAAACAAACAAATCTGCAGCTCGAGTGAAAGCAAAATGAGTTTAAGACATACAAAGCTTTTGATTCATTGACAGGCATGTGCCGCATCCTGCAGTTCCACACCATTGCCTGTTGCAGTCAAAGTCACAGCAGACTTGAACCTCTTTGATTTGGGCTTTTTCCAATCTACCAGCAACATCAGTTAGTAAGTAACAGGTTATCACCATATGCATGGTGACAGGAAGCAAGGATGACCAAGAGGGAAAAAAGCAGTGAAGCCTTTGTTAATGATGTATGGTAATTGTGATAAAGGGAAAGAAATTGTTAGGGCTGAGGATCTTTGATGAGCTGTGCAGAACTTATGAGATGTGAAGGTGAGTCTTCCCTTGGTACACCCGGTGAGTTCATTACAGTTTTTTCAGTTATGCAATGATGGAAGTTTTATGTTGCTGTATAGCTCTACTTCATTCACATAAAACACAATTCCCCTTTAAGTTGCTATAACCCCTTAAGGGGTTGCATTAATAGCATTTTTCTACATACTAAACTGCTTGTAGAAAACCAGTTTTGCACCTTCATAAAGCAAATTTAGCAGTGGGTCAGAAACGGAGGCAGATTACCTGCCAATTCCTCAAGATGGCCATAGATCTTGGCAGTATTCTCATTTCCCAACGAGAGACCAAACTCTTATTAGAGCATTAATTCCAATTCCAAGCCCTCAGTTCACCTGAGTGCTCGTTCTCTGCAATGGAAAAAAAAGCAAAAGGACAGGTGCCTCCCTGAATAGTTGTGGATTATTTCTCCAAGGGTTCTCTGGGACACGTTCTTAAAACCAGATTGTTTTCTTCCCCGGCTGATTATTTTCAACATTGTGGATCACCCCCAACACCACTGCTCTACAAACCCCACCCCCACTGTTCTACAAATTGTTCGCTTAATGGGTGAATGGATAAGTGATGGTGCCAAAGGTCTTATGAGGTAGGGCTCTAGAAAGTGTCTGAGATCAGTCCCATTATTTTGGTATCAAAATGACACACCACTTGAAGTTTAGCCATGTGTCACATACTGCAAGAAGACCCAGGAATCAGCAATACAATACCAGCAATACAACCACAGTGCCCCAAACTCTATATTTTGGAATTTATGAATTTGTTTGATCCTCAGTTCTCAGGGAACAATTTGTAGCACATTGAGGTGGAAGACGGGGAGCAGTGGGGTTATCCAAAACAGAGAAACTAATCAGCACGAGAAGAAACATCGTAAAGCAACAAAAGAGTTGTATTTACTGATAAACAAAGATGTTCATCTTTTCGATCTTTCTCTTTATCACCAGATCAAAGGCAACAGCTCCAGAAGGTGGGGGTGGGGAATGGTGTCTGCAAATATCTTGGTGCAAGCTCCCAGATGGAATGTTGCAGATTGCAAACCAATATTAGCGTTCTGAAAACCTATATAAAAATAACAATCAGAGTAAGAGTAACAACCTTGATCACAAAATAAAAAATGCCGCTTTTCCAGTCTGACAGATCTCAGTTCAGTATATGCTCTAAGACTGATTCACAGGATCAGATAAAGGGCTTGTTAAATAAAGTGTTGTTACGGCTATATTTAAGAGTATCTATTTGCCATTATCCACTGGTTTCTAGGATGTGTAGATGTGATTTGAAGGATTAGAACTAGAATTTTTCATTTTACTGTGAATCATTTCAGATATCAACTATTAAAATATATGCAGTTATGTTTTTACTTGAAATTATTTAGGAAAAAATGTGCTTTTCTCAATAGAAAAGCTGAGTATTATCTAAAATAGTTATGGAAGTTCTCTTTTATAGTATTGATGTTGCTAATTCAAGGCTGAATCAGCAAAATCTGTGTGAAAGATCAAAAATTTTAAACATGATTGAGTTAGCCTAAAGCCACATGCTCATGTTTTCCACGATCCTTTATACTGGTTCAAGATTCAATTTGCCTGGATCTGGCTCCACTACAAAACTGTTCACCCCCTCAGGTCAGCTTGGCGAGATTCCACAGATTCCACTAGTTCAGGGAGGCTCTTCAAAATGCACTCAGTTCTCCAGCCATCCAGACACTCTCAGGCACACATTTATAGTTTCTGTTAAATTTATAACTGTTAGTATGCTGGACAATTGATTAATGAACCCAGAAAATGTTTTTTTAATGTCATTTTCAATCATTTTAATTTAGGTTACCCATTAGTAGACAAAAGAGATTGATAATATTTATTTTTAACTGGATAAATAAATTCATGTATTTCATTACTGATAACTATGCATAGCCATTTAAGATCTCTGCTGAGATCTGGGAACCAACTTTGAAGAGTCAATTATCACCTCAAGGTAACTGGCTTTGATAAAAAGTATCCTTTACCTCCATTATTTCTTGAAAGCTGATTACTTTCATAGAAATGTTTCTAATTCAGTCTAGGAGATCCTCACGCATGACAAATTCTGGTTGGGATCACGTTCATTTTTATTAATTGTCTTGAAATGCTTCTTTATCTCCAAGTTGCTAGATAAAAACAGGTTGTCATTTATAAAACCAAAAATGGAAGCAAGAGTCATTGAGTTTTTAAAATGGTAAAAGACTGCCAACTGGTATAAGGATGTGCAGAATGAAGGGAGTGAAAGGTCTGTACATTTGCCCTTATATTGTCCCCGAGGACTATAGTCTCCTGTGTACAGAAATGGAAACACATTAATATCATCGCAGCAACAACATTGTTTTCTTTAGAAATGGATCAAATGTTGGGCTTATATCAATCGTCATTAAATCTTCCCTGCAAGTTAATTCTTGAGAGTTTTCAGATTCTTCCTGTCCCTGAAATCTAGTATTCAGAGCCAGAAGCACTGTGGGAAGCTTTAAAAAAAATGTCACGAATAATGCACAACAATTGTGGTTGCTATACCAACATGTCTTGGAATTTCAAACAGAGCACTTTGAGCGATCTGGAGAGTAATGTTGGAAGAGGCCTTAAATTTATATGTTGTCAGATTTCTTGAAGTAACCTCAAGCAATTGTGTCAATTACACAACAGTTTGTGTCCAGAGAAGTACTGAATAATAAACACCAAAAAATAAATTTGCAAAGATACTTACAAACAAGAAATGTATTAGGATAATTGTACACATATGTGTACATCACCAGTTAGCGCCAGATACTGCTCTACTCTCTAAATGAGAGGATTCTTACTAAACATATCACACAAAAGCCATTGCTATTTGACAGCACTTTTACTTTCTAACCTGGGTTAGACAAAAAACAGATTGAAAGCTGAATGTGGGCCACTACTGGTTCTGTTCCTTTGTACCATAAAGAATGGAAAACTGCTAGCCTATTCATGATTTTCAGCTCATTTTCATTGAGTGGTATATGCCTTTACTGAATATTGTAAATTGACAAGTTCTCACCTGCTGGTAATACAACTCTTAGGTGCCAAATTTCTCACTGAATTTTTGGATGTTCCTCCATCTCGAGCACAAAGCCAATATATGGTTTTTGGTGATTTGGAATAAGTTAAAAAATTGTTATTCAATTCAGGAAATTCATGATGTCTAACAGTCTCTATTCCTTTATATTATTATATGAATATTATAAAGTCTAATATTTAATGGAACACATTTCTGTGATTCGCCAGCCTAGAGTTTTGTTGTTCGGTCTCTATCAGATCAATTTGAAATTAGACACATTTCCACAAAAGATTGTGGAATTTTAAACACAAATATGTCCAGTGCGAAATTAGTTTTTGTTATCATTCTAAAAATATCATCCTGCAAACTGGCTCTGCCTTAAATATGGGCAAAACTCCAGATCCTTGTTATGTGTTTCATCACATTATACTGCTTCTGGACTTTCACACAAGCTCCTAAAATGTTCCCCTTTTTTAGGCATGCAGACACCATTGGGCACCTTTTAAAGCTTCTGTATACTCCTTTTTAATTTTGTGACTACTGAACAACAAGCATAAAATTAGGAAGTGTTTCAATATAGCTCTTAAAATCTTTATCCTTTATTTAAAATTGGGTTACTCTCAGGTAGCAGACTGGACCTGCTAATTAAAAAAATCTTTTTTTCTGCTAAACTCAGTTTCATTGGTATTAATCAAACTCCACCATATTTCTACTCTTAAACATATGAAACAATATTTTCAAAGCAATCTTTTTGAAAAAATATACTTTAAAATGCTATCTGATTCAGCAGTTTATTAATAATGCTGATATGAAAGTGAGTTTGGAAGGTTATGGGAAAAATATCTTGGCAGAAGTTAGCACAGCTTTAGGTACAATTTGGTCCTGAACAGCAGAAGCAGAAAAGCCAGGCCACTCTTTCTATTTGTGACTATTCACACTAAGATGATGCTATGTCCATTACGATATGTACCATTAGGTTATTTGATTTTCAAATTCTTATATTTATTGAACGTAGCAGGCCATATTCTTAAAACCTTTTTGACTGAAGGACCCCGGCAAATACTGAAACACTCAGGGGGACTTCTATTGTATTTTGGGTAGAATCAGCTAACCATAGGAAAACAACATCCTCAACACAGTAGGTGTTTGGTTTTATTACAGCAACAGACATAGTGGAGGCAGTTTTCAACCTTGCTATTTGTCAGCTAACCAAGTGAGTGAATTGCCTTCACCACTACTCTGTCTCCAGTGTCTTTAGAGTGTAATTGTCTTCCTCTTCTCCCCACCTAATGTTTCATACCTCTTCTTGCCTACCCAAATGACCATTAGACTTGCACTGAAAACAATAGGAATACTGGCAGTCACACAATTCTCCAACATAGAACATAGAACACTGCAGTACAGTACAGGCCTTTCGGCCCACAATGTTGTGCCGACATTTTATCCTGCTCTAATATCTATATAACCCTTCCCTCCCAAATGTTAACCCATCCCTCCCATTTCTCTATCATTCATGTGGCTATCTAAGAGTCTCTTATATGTCCCCAATATATCTGTCCCCACAATTTCTGCCGGCAGTGAGTTCCATGCACCCACCACTCTCTGTGTAAAAAACTTACCTCTGACATCCCCCTTATACCTTCCCCCAATCACCTTAAAATTATGCCCCCTTGTGTTAGCCATTTTCGCCCTGGGGAAAAAGTCTCTGACTGTCCACTTGATCTATGCCTCTTATCATGTTGTACATCTCTATCAAGTCACCTCTCATCCTCCTTCTCTCCAAAGAGAAAAGCCCTTACTCACTCAACCTATCCTGATAAGACATGCTCTCTAATCCAGGCAGCATCCTGGTAACTCTCCTCTGCATCCTCTCGAACATAAACAAAGCCTCGTAGAAACTTCTGGAGAATGCTAGTGCCCTTCTGGTGGGGTACTACAGGAGGAGGGCCTCTGACCTTTGGTCCCATTGAGAATGCCCAAAATGCAGTGAGCGATGCAGCAGATTCAGAACAAAGTTTCTAACATTACAACATTGCAGGAAGATAGTCAAAATTAACATTCTGTATGCCTCATTAGAATTAAAAATGACAGCTTTTAATGCAAGAGAAGCAGTCCAGAAAAGACGATACATAAAAATGGTGTTTGAATTGTCTTTGAAGAAAGGTCTTCAAGACTCAGAGTCATAGAGTCTTATAGCATGGAAGAAAAATGGTAAGTACAAGTGGCCAGTCTTGATACAAACAGTAAGAAAGAGGAAGTTATCTGAAGTTGGAGAATACAATATAGAGTCCTGCAGGCTGCAACATGGCCAGATAAAAGAAAGAAACTTCCTTGAGCTTACGTAGGGCCTTTGCAGTACAGGAGGCCACAGGCAGGGAGATGATAGTGGGAGTGGGAAGGTGAATTAAAATGGCAGGCAATGAAAGCTCAGAATCACCCCTGTGGATTGAGTGCACATGCTCTGCAATGCGAGCACCCAGTCTGGTTTTCTCCAATGTAGAAGAGGTCTCATTGCAAACACCAAATGTGTTACAGTAGATTGGAAGAAGTGCTAGTGAATCACTGCTCCACCTGCATTGAGTGTGTGGATCCCCGGATGGTGGGAAGGGAAGAGGTGAATGGACAGGAGTTGTATTTCTTCCAAGTGCATGGGAAAGTGCGATGGAACAGAGAGTGGTGGGTCCAGATGCAAGAGCGGACCAGGGAATCACAAGGTGAGTGGTCCCTGTGAAATACAGAAAGGGGAGGAGAGGGGAAGATGTGGTGGAATCACCTTGGACTTGACAGAAATTGTGAAAGGTAACACAATGAATGCAAAGGCTGGCGGGGTGGAAGGTGAGTACCAGGCAAACTATTTGTTCTGTCCTGAGGGAGGAGGGTGGGGGGGGGGGGGGGGGGCGATGAAAGCAGACATGCAGGAAATAAGGGAAATGTGGTTGAGAGCTGTGGCCGAGGGGAAGTCACATTTCAGGGAGGACATATCAGAGGCACCAGAGCCGGAGGCCTCATCATTGGAACAGGTGCGACAGAGACAAAGAAAGTGGGGGACAAAGCATGGTGTCCTGAGGGTCCAGAGAAAATGCAGGGTGAGAGGATGTATAGTTACTCAGTGAACGAGACTAATAGCAAGAGGCTACTTGGTGGGGGGTGATACTCTGCCTCCCAATCTCAATCCCTCTCCCTCTCCCTCTCCCTCTCCCTCTTGAGGTTCTTTGCAGATCTTAACATTGAGCATGGATGGCATCATGTTGAGCATGGACAGCACTTGTGTCACAGTGGTGCAGCATTATTGATGCTGCCTCACAGCTCCAGTGACCTGGTTCAATCCTGACCTCTGGTGCGGTCTGTGGTAGTTTGCATGTTTTCCCTGTGATCACGTGCATTTTCTCTGGACCCTCTGTATTCCTTCCATATCCCAAAGGCACACTGGTAGGTTGATTGTCTACCATAAATACCCCTGGTGTAGTTAAGCTGCCAAACAAATCAAAGGAGAGTCAATGAGCAAGTGAGACTCCCTACCCCAAGGAAGTTCTCATATGATGATTAGGTGCAATTTCCACCTGGGGCACATGTGATGCCCCCTTGCGTCAATGCAGTATGCACACAAGGACTGACTTCAAACTTGCAGCTGAGCAACAGACCCTTAACGTGCACAGATCTTTGTTGAATATTAACCGCCTTTGGTCAGCAGTTCACTCATTGTGGGCAGAGACCCACGCGGTGAGTCAGTGGGTGCATGGAAGGGGCCGATGGTGGGTTCTGGTACTGAAGGTCGGGCATCCAGGTCTCTGACTGCCAACACCAGCAGGAGATTGCCAGCTACTGGCAGTTCAGGTACATTTGCAGGTTGTGGAGGGTTTGTTGCAAGGAATGTGGTTGAATGGTGGTAAATTTCACCCCCCTGCCAACACCTCCCACATCCTCAAAGGGACTTGAGGAGCAGTCTTGATTTCCTAAATGAAGGATAAAATGCTTTTTACCTTGCTTCAGTGGTTTTTTCTAGTTTTACTTGGCTGTACAAGAATCAAGCACAACCTGGCCTCTGTGCCTGTTCAAGCTAATTTGTTAAAACCTACAATAAATGAAAAACAGCTTTTTGAAGTTGGCAGGATCCCAAAAGGTGAGAGTTTACAAATAACCCTGAAACAAGGTTGCTCCTTTAAGCAGACTAAATAAATCAGCCTTTTAATTATTTTGTTTTTCAGAATTTTTATCAGTGTTTTGGGAACCAGTTTTTGCAATTCTTCAGTGTTGAGGAACTAAGGTTTAAGTTCATAATTCCCTGCAAGTGTGAGTCATTTAAAAAAATGAAAGACTTATTGCACTTTTGGTTTAATAATTAAGAGATTACAAGATAAGAATAAAGAAGCAAATTTGTACAAAATATTGTTTAAACAAGAGTCAGATTACCACGTTCAGTTTTGGATTCCGCATGGCAAGAAGGGCATGACACCGCCCTTTCATCCTGGAGTTTTCCAGCAGGTTACACACTTACTTCCCAGCAACAAAAAGCAGGAAATAATCACATAATTTACTTAGATTTTCAAAGGTACCATATAATAGATGAATGAATCAGATCAGAGGACTCAAAGTGAGAAGACAAGCAGCTGAGTGGTTGAGAGCTCATCCACTGTGGCAGAGGGGAAGCCACACTTCAGGGAGGACAAGCAGCTTGAATGGATTGCTAGTTGGTTTCACAGCAGACATGTGAGTAAAGTGTAGCTATGCCATAATGGAAGAAGGGATGTAGTTGTGTTCAACAAAAATCAGTACTGGGACCACTACTGTTCACAATTTAAAAGATTAGACTTTCGAATCAAGAGCACAATTTCTAAATTTACAGATGACATCAAATGGGGAGAATGAGGCGGGGGGCAAAAATGACTCAATATTGTGGAGAACTGCACCAAATTACAGGAGGGCATAAAATTTGCAGAATGGGCAAATAATTGAGAGATGGGGTTCAAAAGAGATAAATATGAGGTAGTACATTTGTGAGGGAGAACAAGAAGGCCAAATTACATGAAAAGTGAAAGATGAACAGAGGCTCTTTGAGCACAAATACACCAAATCACTACAGGTTGCACCACAAGTTAGGCCAGAAAGAAAACAAACCAAGCACTAAGGATAGTTTTAAAAAGTAGGGAAGTTATGCTAAACCTGTTTGAAAAATTGTATTTTCTATTGCAAGAAAATTTCAATTTAATAAAGTTCAGACTTTATAACTGCCACTATATCGAAGTAGTAACAGGTACACATTCAACATCATATTAATCTGTTAAAGTTTATTTAATTCATTGCTTTTGGCCCTAGCAAAATTTTCTTTAAAAATTTTTATATTACTGCAGAGTTGTTACTTCCATAATCATTGGCAAAACCCATCTGTCAGATTTCCAAGCACCTATGTAAACTTTCTGGGATAGAAACAGTAGAATAAATAAAAAATTATTTATTTATTAGAAATAAAAATAAGGAAGAGAAAGAACATCACTCGTACATTTGTTTGGACAACGGTGTAATCGAGGACCACACTGAATTAAACAGATATGTACCTTGATAAGCTATGTAGAGAAAAGATGACATGCAGAGAGAACAATGTCACACACTTGCAAGTTTTGTAGAAAGTTATAGAGTCATACAGCACAGAAACAGGCCCTCCAACCCACCATGACTACGTTGACCAGCAAGTACCCATCTTTTCTAATTTCATTTACCAGCACTTGGTCCATAGCCTATCATGCCTTAGCAATTTAAGTGCTCGTTCAGCCACTTCTTAAATGTTGGGAGAGCACCTACCTCCACCACCATCTCATGCAGTGCACTCCAGACTGAAACCATACTCTCGGTGAAAAAATTCTTCCTCAGATCCTCTCTAAATCTCTTACTCCTCACGTAAACCTATGCCTCCTGATCTTACCACAATCTGCCATGGAGATAGGTTTCTGTCTATCTACCCTATGTCTCCCATAATTTTGTATACCTCTATCAGATCCCCTCTTAGCCTCCTCTGCTCCAAGGAAAACACACCCAACCTATCCAGTTTCTCCTCATAACTGAAGCATTCCATCCCAGGCAACATCCTTTACTCCTTCTCCAGTGAGATTACATCCTTTCTGTCATCAGAACTTCACACAATACTCCAGCTATGATACTCCAGTGAACTTGAGCAGAAACTGTGGAGGAAGGCAAACACTTCTCAAAACTAGCCTAACTTTACATGCAAATTGTACCTGGATTTTTTAATTGCCCTAAAATGAAACTATTCCAGAGAGGAGAGAGTGTACCATGTAGATTCACTAGGATGAGAAATTATAGTAATGGCCCTTCCCACTTTATTTAGCATATGTTGACATGACATTACATTGCAAGAAGTTCACACTGTCAGAGTCAAGTAGTGAAAATAATCAAGCAACTATGATAAAGTTCTGCATTTACTCCAACATTCTTGTTAAGTGGAGAGTCTAAAGCTTGGGTTATAGATTCAGAATAAGGGGATTGTTATTTAGGACAGAAGATTGTGAATCTTTGAAATTACATACTCCAGTGGGTGACGGATGCTGAGTCCTTGGATCAGAACTGATAGCAATAGATTTTGGAACAGAACGAAGATTGAAGGATGCAGAAATCGATGGTACAGTGTGCTTAAGATGAAAGATCTGCCAAAATGGAGGAGCAAGTTTTAAGGGCTAAATGGCTTTCTACTTCCTCTTCCAACAAGCATAAATTATGAGTCATAGAGCCATACAGCGCAGAAACAGGCCCTTTGGCCCGACTGGTCCATGCCAACCTAGATTCCCATCTAAGCTAGACCCATTTGCCAGCATTTGGCCCATATCCCTCTAAACCTTTCCAATCTATGTACCTGTCCAAATACCATTAAAATGTTGTTAATATACCTGCCTCAACCACTTCCTCTGGCAGCTCATTCCATATATAAACCACTGTCAAGGTGAAAAAAATTGCCCTTTGGGTTCCTATTAAACCTCTCCCCTCTCACCTTAAACCTATGCTCTCTAGTTTTTGTTTCCCCAACCTGGGAAAAAGACTGTGCCCATTCACCGTCTCTATGCCCCTCATGATTGTATATACCTCTATAAGATCACCCTCATTCCCCTACGCTCCAATGAAAAAAGTCCCAATCTTCTCAACCTCTCTCCACATAACTCAGTCCCTTAAGTCCCAGCAATATCCCTGATTTGAAACAACTATTCCAGGATTAAGCTAATCAGTGACCACCACCTCAATAATAAATAATTGTTCTTATTGATGTAATCAATGAATTAATCATCAACCTAAATAATTAAGTTGCAATATTTTAGGACCTACATGATGCTTTATTATTGCAAATTCAAGTGAAATTTGTCCCATTGATCTCCTACCTTGATTCAAAAAATTCCAGTTTATTGGACCATGATAAATTATTTATAAAACCACGGTGACGATTCCTTGCGTCTTTGTGCTTTAAAGTGAACATTACGTCATGCATTTGCTTTTACCAGCAAGTCTTGTGACATTTACTCACATGACTTTGTAAGGATGTGAAGCGATTGGATCTCTGATGATTTACTAAAAGTCATTCATCCTTATAAGTCAAAGCAAGAGGCAGGAGAGTAACGTCAGTAATATCATCTCTGACATTGTAAGTTTCTTAAGATTTACTCACATGGCTTACAATTTCATTAATACATTACTGTGCATGCCCTGTGGTTCACATTAATCATTTCATTGTTCTGTTCAGAGCTTTAAGTTCATAATACAAACACATGAAGATTCATTTAAGCGAAAACTATTCTCCCACTTGTTTTCCCATGTACAGCTATTATATAATGCTGGGCAGATGGGTACCTAATGTAATGGTAAAGTTAATATATAATTCACATATAGATTTCAACCTTACTGTTCTTGTTTGTTGTTTTAGATGATTCAACCACTTCCATGCCCATTAGTACTTTTCCTTTATTCAGTGTGTGCCTAATGAAAGAATTAAGGAGTTTATTTCCCTTTGACTGGACATTAAACTTCCTAGAATTAATCAGCATTATCTGATTTCCACCACAGTAATAATGATGAACTTTCCAGACTTAAGTACTGCTAAATCTGTTACCTTAAATTTTGTTCACACGTTCTTAATTCCTCCCTTTAAACTTGATGCTAGTTCTGTTTATACTGATGTGCAAGTTGATTTACGCCTTAAATGTTGTTAACACCAATATCTCACATGAACTTGTGCACGTGTGTGCATGCACACACACACAAACACACACACACACACACACCACTGTTCACTGGACCATGAGCTTTGTACCATAACTAAGATCTTGGCCTTCTAATTTCTGGTGCATTGGAAGCAGTGATGAATTTCACTGTCAATATCTGGCTTTGCTAAGAGATGGCTCCAAAATATGGAAAGTTATTCACATTTTCCAAAACTTTGTACCGGTTCTTGGTTGTCAGGAGTGTGTTATGTGGCAGAAGTGAGTTAATGTAGGTCCTTTTTCTTCCAAAAGTTTAGTGTGAGACTTATCCTATATATGTGTGAGTGAAGAAATCAAGGATGATTTGAAGCTAGGACTCCAAGTGTGCCCATATACAGCATCATCCGTGTACTATATATTGATGACTCTGATTGGATTTGTCTTAGTTATAAAGTGAGGTGACAAAGATTGAATTCTGGGAAGTTTGTTGGAAGGCTCCCAAACTAAATCAGAGTCATATGAGCTTATTGGTTTATTACAGAAACCAGTCCTTTCCCAGACCAACCTCCCTGGTACAGAGGCTCTGATCATGCTCAACAGCTCCAGGGAATGAATCACATTGGTCTGCATTCCTGACACCAGACTCCAGAAACAAGCACTCTATTCTGAGTTTTCAGAACTTTCAGAACTGGGAAAATATTCAAAGATGTTCTCAAAGCCTCCATAACAACATGTAACATGCTCACAGATGCATGGGAATCCTGACACCATGACCACTCAATGTGGAGAAAGAGCTGACTGCTGTGAAGTTCCTTCTCCACATTGACTGGTCATAGGTCAGGGATTCCCATGCCTCTGTGAGCATGCAGAAGCCAAGCAGAAATAAGGGAAGTAGCACACGACTTCCCAAACACCCACTCAGCCACAGTGTCCTATAGCAGAGTCCACCGATCTCACAAAGGACTCTTCAGTCACCTCAGGACTCACACAACTGGAATAGAAGCAAGTCACCTTTGACTCTGACAGACTGTCTCATAGAAGAGAGGACAGTACTATGAAAGTTCCATGACCAGCAAGCAGACAAGTGCATTGTTCACAGTCTGTATGGTAATCATGCTTGAGAAGGTTATGTGTGGGATCCAGTTAAGAGTTAACAGCTGGAATCCTAAAAGCTTTTACTCCATGGTTGACAAGCAAATGGAGATTGATAGTAAATTGTGGCTAAGTAATGACATCACTGTCACAGGACAAGGTGCCTTTGTGGGATTGATGCTTAGTGTAATAAAACAGTGGAGCAATAAGGTTTTATAACTTCTCTGTATTTTTCTACTTGTCATGTTGCTGTACAGAGGGAATGTGGCTGGATCTCCATTAGCGCTGAAAGTCGTCTATTTTAAGGATGTGTCAAGATTAGAATGACGAGTAACCATTTTGAACAGTCAGGACTCCTTGAATATACATGTTGGTTTCTGAACATGAACAGATGTAAGTAAGACAGTCTACAAATATAATGTTTAATGAAAGACAGTCTACAAATATAATGTTTGACGAAAGTAGCATTAGAAATGCATTCTGCAGTGAGCAAATTATGGGATCAGAATTTATTGATTGACCGGGGTTGATATTCCATAAATGAAAGAGAAAGGAGTTATAAGTTCTTAAGGATCTCTGCCTAGAAATTCTATCATTTATATAAGTGGTTTTGAATGTCTGAAACTTTCCATCCACCACATCTGTGCTGACATGTGAAGCCTCCAATCATGATACTTACGCAAAATGCAATTTAATTTATGGAAAGCACAAGATGTGACATTTGAGCATGCACGTAAAACAACCACGTCAGTAGATTTCCAAAAAGAATTTCAGCCATTGAATAGTATGGTATATGAGCAAATGGCAACTGCAAGGAAGGAGGCTGCCAAAGCAAACAGATCACATGAGCAAGTTTGGCTACATAAAGCGAGAACAGTGGGAAGAGACACTACCAACATAATGGAGGTCACCCAACACAGGTATGTCAGTTTAGGGCAGGAAAATACTTCAACTGCCAGAAGTGTGTGAGACAAGACTAAGGATGGCTAACCAGAATATTGTCAGCCACATTGGTTCTCAGTGTAAGGGGAACAGTGATAACAGAAGGCTACAAAGGAGAGGCTTATACAATACTGTAGCTGAGGAGCAGCATGACGATCACAGTTTATATAGCATATATGCCACCAATGGCAATGATGGAAAATGTGGTAATCTTAAAATTAAAGTGAAAGTTAATGACCAATAAATTAATATAAACTTATACAGCTGCTGACTGCTCGATTATGTGCAGAGATCTGTACATCAAGAAGTTCACAAAGTGCAAAGCATGCTGAGTCTGAGACCATAGTATGGGGAAACACTGAAAACCCCAAGCCAGATGTGATGCCTAGTTTCTCATAATGGTCAAAAAATAAAGCAACTAATCATGATCGCTGACTACACAAATGGAATTCTATTCCAGAATGGTTGGCTCATAGAATTATAGTAGATTGGAAGAACGTGTGAGCATTTGACAACCATGTCCACTGGTCTGGCATAGACAAGGACCAGGAAAAGCCATCCAGTACATTCATGGTCTAGTAAACCTTCAGATTTCAGCCACTGAGAGCATGACTCCAAGTGCGGAGGTGGGCCACAAGGCCATGCAGCATGTCAATAGAGACTAACAGGAGAAAAATGTGGACACATTCCTGGTGTTAGTGGACAGCCATTCAACATGGATTGAGGTAAACCACATGGGTCACATATCACCACTGAATATGCAATAGGAGAACTCAGTTCCATAATCTGTAATACATGGTCTTTCCAAGAAGATTGTGTTGAACAATGCAATTGTATCACAATTTCATTCATTTTAAATGAATGGTTTGTGATATTAAATGAAATAGAATTAAACAGTGTTTCACATCTCCTTAGCGTTCAGCCTCAAAGAGAAGCTCAGAGATCAGTACATGCAATGTCAGAGACATCAAAGAAGATAGGCAGATCAGGTCTTTCAAGTTCCATCCCACAGATTTTCTCCTAGAGTCAAGAAATTATAAAATTATGCAGCATGGAAACAGGCCCTTTGGCCCAACACATCCAAACCAACCAAGTTGCCTATTTGAGCTAGTCCCATTTGCCTGCATTTGGCCCATATCCCTCTAATTCTTTCCTGTACATGAAGCTATTCAAATGTTTTTTAAACACTGTAATTGTATCTGCCTCTACCACTTCCACTGGCAACTTGTTCCACCCTCCAGGCTTCCAGTACCCCACCTGTGGTTAATGATGATACAAATATCTCTGCCAGGATCCCAGCAATTTCTTCCCTGGCTTCCCACAATGTCCTAGGATACACTTGGTCAGGCACCAGGGACTTATCCACGTTTATGTGCTTTAAGATTGCCAACACCTCCTTATTTATAACGTGGATATGTTTCAAGACTTCACTAATGTCTTCCTTGTATTCCCTAGCTTCCATGACCTTCTCCATCTCCTGTGGCTCCTGATCCTTAAGGGAACCTCTTCTCTCTCTATTTAGGGAAACAAAGGACTGCAGATGCTGGAATCCAGATGAAAAACACGATGATACTAGAGGAACTCAGCAGGCCAGGCAGCATCTGTGGAGAAAAGCAGACGGTCAATGTTTCGGGTCAGGACCCTTCTTCAGGACTGAAGATAGGAGAAGAGGAAGCCCAATATATAGGAGAGAAAAGCAGAGCAGTGATAGGTGGACAAAAGAGGGGAGGCGGGGTGAGCATAAGGTGGTGATAGGTAAATGCAGGTAAGAAATAGTCATAGGCAGGTGCAGGAGAGGAGGGGAGAGCAGATCCACCGGAGGGTGGATAAAAGATAAGAAGAGAGAGGGAAAAAAAAGGAGGCTAGGAAAAGGAAGAAGAGAAGAAGCATGGCGGGGGGGGGGGGGGATTGTGGGGAAGGGGGGGTGGGGATTACCTAAAGTGGGAGAATTCAATGTTCATGCCATTAGGCTGCAAGGTTATAAGACGGAAAATGAGGTGTTGTTCCTCTACTTTGCGCTTGGAATTCTCCTGGCAGTGGAGGAGGCCGAGGAGTGTGGGAGAGGGAGTTGAAGTGACTGGTAATGGGAAGATGCAGGTCGCGGTTACAGACAGAGTACAAGTGTTCTGCGAAACGGTCACCTAGTCTGCGTTTGGTCTCACCAGTGTAGAGGAGGCCACACTTGTAGAGGTTTTTCATCTCTCCCTATTTACCCTGTTGCTCTTAATATACTTGTAGAATCTCTTAGATCAATACCATATTCCAGGACAAGATGTAGACCTGCAGAAATGTTGATGCACATAAAATTTAGAAGGGCACTGTGTCTGATATACCAAATCTGAAAAGGAATGTGGAAGAAAGGCACTTGAAGCAAAGCAGACATCATGACATGTACAGGGAAGAGGATCAGTTGTATGGTAAGGTTCATGTGTTGAGACTTCAGGTATGTTAAAGATGAGTCAATGAGATATTGGAGAAACGACGATATTGCAGCAACTCACCGCACTGGCATCGAACCGGCTACCAACATCGCGAATGTTGTCGGAGGCCCCGATCCGAGATGGTGCAGGGCCCTCCTTCTTCCCCATCTTCGGGCTGGGAAAGCCCGCGCGCGGGAAGGTCAGGTGACCCGCGCGTGACGTCAGCGCGGGAACTGTAGTGCTGGAAGTTTTCGGACATTAAAGGCGCACTGCTCCCCTGTCATTCATTGGACTTCGGATTTCAAACCAGTGACTCTGTGTCTTCATTTCGTAGTGTGTAGCTAGCTGCTACAATA
This sequence comes from Pristis pectinata, assembly GCF_009764475.1. Classification (NCBI taxonomy): domain Eukaryota; kingdom Metazoa; phylum Chordata; class Chondrichthyes; order Rhinopristiformes; family Pristidae; genus Pristis; species Pristis pectinata. The sequence goes on from NC_067411.1 coordinate 68,620,150, forward strand.
TACTGTTCTAAAAATTATCTCTTAAGGGTAGGTGAGAGATTCAGAAAGGTTCACATATATGTGTTCACTTGATATGGGTTTAAATATACTCCTAAGTGAGTCCTCTCATTGTCAAAGGAGAATTGGCACAGAACATAACTGAAACAAGTTAGGACGTGACACTTACAATGCGTCCAAATTTGGGTGCTGCATCAACAATATCTGTTGAGTCGCCAAAGTCAACACAAACAACATCAGGACAGCTACAAAGATCAAATAGTATTCAAAACCTGCAAAAGCCAAAATGTTGCACTAGCTTCAGACATTATTTTTCCTTTTAAAGTTGGAAGCTATATGTAAACAAGTGTGACATCACTGTATGATGCAGTTGATCACATATGCGTCGTGTGCACGTGCATAATCAGAGAAGAACCTCAGATAAAACAGACACACCTCTTTGCAGTCTCCATGGTTCTCACACATTACTTAGCATGCTCATCATGCGACTGCATCCTAGACTAGGAACCTACCAAGGTGTCCACATTACAGCTGTGAATTCTGGGAATACAGAAATTTTCAAGATTAGTATTGATAGATTTTTATCAGATATCGATGCTGAAAAAATGCAGGTAAATTTATGATAAAGTACAGATTGGTCATAATTTAACAGAATTAGTCTAATCCTATTCCTATGAATAAACTTCTTCCTTAAAACTGCCTAAAATATCTGCTCCAACTGATGGCAGTATACTCCACTTTGTTCTGAATAGTGCCCAAATTGCTTTAGCTATTCGGTGGCTTTAACTATATGTGTCCCATCAGAATCTTACAAACTGATACACATTATCAACTCCTTTGTACCGGAACAAATTGTTCTTTCTGTTCCCAAAGTACATAGAATTAATAAACATATGTTAAAATAACTAAGTTACTGATCACAAAGCTCTTGAAAGTGGATATTGAAGTGATGCTTTCCTCACCCTGAGAAATTTATGTTTAATTGATAAGAACGTAAGAAGTTCAGATCAAGAAAACACTCCTCAGTCCATCTCGTGTTCCTCAATCACCTAATCCTTCAGGTGTCTTCCCAATTTTCCTTCATCTTTTCTCCTCTGTCTCCCACCCATTCACCAAATGAAGTAGTTATAGTTGATTAACTGTCTTCAGGAATGAGCCAGGTTTAAGAGATTATGAAATGATAAGCAAAGCTGGTGGGCATAGGGACAAACCATTGCTGCAGGTGGGAGTCTGCAGATAAACGGCAATGCAGCCCAGCATGCGACTAGCTGTATGGTTGTTGAAGTTAAGAAGCTATGGCACAACATGACTGTAAAGGCAGCTACTCTGGGCCATTCCATGTCACTATGCCATGGGAACATGGAAGCAGGACTTGGCCGTTCAGACTCTTATGCCTACAAATTTCAACTCCACTCCATTTCCTACTCACTCAATTCCACTGTTTGTAGCTTCCATTCAACCATATAGTCCCTCTTTAAGGAACTCTTTACTTATTTTAATATAAATTTAATGAGGGGAAATGTGGAGTGGCACATTTTTTAGGAAAAAATGAAGGAAGACAGCATGAACCAAAAGGTATAATGTTAAAGTGGATACGTTAACACATATTTCCACATTGTCATATCAGCCGCCAGTCCACTTTCACAAAGCACTTCCCTTTAACTGTATTGTTGGTACCTCAATGCACCCTCTGCAATTTCCCTATCTGTTGCCCAATATTTCCTCTTCACCCTTAACATTAAACATTTTATACTGTCTTCGGATGAGGAATGTAGAGGTAAGTTGTTCTGCCAGAGATGTTTCCTAAATTTGTCCTTTATTAATTCACCTCCCTTCTAAAGTACTATCTTCCAAAGATTTAAACTCATGCAAATCTGCATTTTCATTTCTGGTTTGTTCTTTGTGAATTTATTGGGATACAATTTGAGATACCAATGTTAGAGAATGAAGCTCTCTCCAAGTTTTTTAGGATAAATAATAAGTGCTACAAACTCATCTATATTAATATTGAATGAATGAAATTCCTTCTGCTCTACCCCCACAATATGCTGAGAAATATATGACCATTCATCCCCTCAATCCTTTTCTTCCCTTTAGATCCTACTGAAATGTATTGCAAAAACAAAACTACTGCAGATGCTGGAAATCTGAAATAAAAACAAAATGTGCTAGAAACACTCAACAGAACATGCAGCATTGTGGAAAGAGAAACAGAGTTAAAGACCCAGTTCTGACAAAGGGATTTTGACCAGAAATATTAAACTCTCTTTTTCTTTCCTGATATGCTGCCTGAGCTGTACTTCAATCCCATTTCCCTGTCTTCAGCATTTATGCTGCATGTTTACCTAACCAAAATTGATCAGTCACAGTCTTGAGAATTCAGCTGAGTCACCTTGCATTGTCTTTTGCAGGAGGGAGTTCCAGATTTCACTACCCTTTTTGCTTACATGCTTCCTTATTCATATTCTGAATGCTTCAGTTCTAGTTTGAAAATTGTGGTCTCTTGCTCTGGATTCCCCAGCAAGCAATGTGGTGTCTGCTTCAACAAGTTTCTTTATCATTTTAAACATTTTTATCAGATTACTCCTACACCTTGTGAACTCAAGAAATGCAAAGCATTTTTCTGCAATCTGTCATAATTTGGCCCTATGAGTTCCTCAATCACGTTGGTGGATCTTGTTGTTCTCCTTCAGAAGCCACAAGTGTGGTGGGTGGGGGTGGGGGCGGGGTGGGGTTGGGGGGAGAGATGGTGACCTTCTGCTGCATTGAGTTCACTGGCTGACTGCCCTTAGAACATGGAACATAGAACAGTACAACACAGCAACAGGCCCTTCAGCCCAAGATGTTGTGCCCAACTAATTAAGCTAATGATACCTTATCCCTTCTGCCTGCATATAGGCCACGTACCTCCATTCTCTGCATACTTATGCCCCTATCTAAGAACCACTTAAATGCCTCTATTGTATCTGCCTCCACCACCACCTCTGGCAGCGCATTCCAGGCACCTACAATCCTCTGTGTAAAAAAACTTGCCCTGCACATCCCCTTTGAACTTTCCCCCTTCACCTTGTGCATGCCCTCTAGTATTAGACATTTTGACCCTGGGAAGAAGATACCTGCTCTCTATCTATGCCTCTTATAATTGTATTAACTTCTGTCAGGTCTTCCCTCTGCTGTTCCAGGGAAAACAACCCTAGTTTATCCAACTTCTCCTTGTAACATATACATTCTAATCCAGGCAGCATCCTGGCAAACCTCTTCTGCACTCTCTTCATAGCCTCCACATCCTTCCTATGATGGGGTGACCAGAACTGAATGCAATACTCCAGATGCAGCCTAACCAGAGTTTTATAAAGTTCCAACATAACTTCCTGACTCTTGAACTCAGTGCCTCGACTAATAAAGGAAAGTATGCCATATACCTTCTTTACCATCCTATCGACATGCAACCATTTTCAGGGAGCTATGGACTTGGACCCTAACATCCCTCTGTACACCAATGCTGTTAAGGGTCCTGCCATTAGCTCTGTACTTTCCCTTTACATTTGATCTCCCAAAGTACAACACCTCACATTTGCCCAGATTAAACTCCAGCTGCCATTTCTCTGCCCTTACCTGCAACTGATCTATATCCAGCTGTATCCTTTGGCAACCTTCCACGCTATCCACAAGGCCACTAATCTTTGTGCCATCTGCAAACTTACTAATCCACCCATCCACATTTTCATCCAAGTCATTTATATATATCACAAAGTCTTCTGCTGGGAGGTTGCCTCCCATTTCACCATTGTGGCCCAGTGCACCATAGTGTAAAGCAAGGCTTCTCCCAGTCTAAGTGGCTGGTTGAGTTCCCAAATAGCTTTGACATTTGGTGAGGCTCACCTTCAGGCTCACAAGCTATCAAAGCTGTTAAGTTCAAGTTCAAATTTATTGTTGTCATAGGCCTACATACACAAGGTATAAATGCCACGAAAGTTAGCTTTTTGCAGCAGCAGCACAGGACACTACAAGACGAGGACAAACCTAGTATAAACTTAAAATAACATAAATTATACATAACTTACAGGTGTGCAAAATAAACAACAAAATAAACAATGACACTAGTGCAAGATTGAGAGACAGAAAAAATATATAGTCCGAAGTAGTGTTAAGGTTTTTCAGATCGGTTCAAGAACCTGATGAGAGTGGGAAGCTGTACCCATGATGGAACTGGCTGAGTCCACCACTCTCTATAGCCTCTTGTGTTCCTGTGCATTGGAGTTTCCATACCAGGTCGTGATGCAGCTAGTCAGAATGCTTTCCGCTGTACATCTATCTAAATTTGTCAGAGTCTTCAATGACATGCCCAATCTCCTTAAACTTCCAAGAAAGTAGAGACGCAGGCATTCAAGAGCATTCAAAAAGATTTTGGAACTTCTAAGAAATAGAAGCAATAAAACATTATTTGAATATATTTAAACTTACGGTCTGAAATCAAATAAAAAGATTTACTTATCATATTGTAGACAGCCATTTATTCCCATTGATTTCAAGGGGGCAGCATTAGCAGGTAGATTTCCCAGTCTGAGAGCTATGAAGATTCATACTTTGAAATGTGTTGGATCAAGATCTCAAAGCAGAAATAGCTAGATTTTCAGTTTAATGGCATTTGGTTTTAAAGGTTGGAAAAATTGGAACCATGCACCTGGCTATTTGTGATTATTACAGAGGACTGAAGCAAATAGACAGCTAGAACATTCTTCATGTATCATATCCCACAGCAGGAAGGGAGGAGTTTAAAGTCCTTATGTCACAAAATATTATTTAAATTCACTGAAAAGAATTCCAAATGGTGATGCATTTTCAAAGCAACTTACAGAAATGAAAGTATTTTTATTCAGATAAACCCCTTTGTTCCAAGTAAAAGCTTAACATTTATAATATTAAAAGCAATAAAGCTAAATCTGCCTCACTGTGATGAAACACGCTTTTCTATTTCTCATCAGTCCTCTAATTCTTCCTGCTTGATAACTTATCTGACTTCAGCGGATTTCATGTTGGGCTATCTCATTCCTGGAAGCTGTCAAAACTGAAGATTTATAAAAGCCTATGCTCAGTTCACATAAAATGCTACAGCAGGCAGCGAAATAAGACACCTATTCCAACAACTGGATTCAGAATCAGGTTTCAAAGATGACAAGACAATACATTAATGTGAAAGGGCAGATTATACGTCAGTGATTCAATCTCCAATTCTACTTTACGTCTCTTCCATCCATAAATAATAGCTTCTAATTGATAATAATGTCACGTGGCTTTTGAATCTAACAGGTGTAGTTGCATGCTGCAAGCAGTAAAAGTTTAACGATATCCTGTTTCTGTGTTGTCAAAACTGAGATCATCAGAGAAAACAAGTGAAAAAGTAAAAGGACTGCAGATGATGAATCTAAATGAAAAACACTATGATGCTGGAGGAACTCAGCAGGCCAGGCAGCATCTATGGGAACAGAAAAAGAATTAATGTTTCAGGTCATTGTGATGAAGAATCTTTGATCTGAAATGTTAACTCTGTTTCCCTTTCCACAGCTGCTGCTTGACCTGCTGAGTGATTTGGGCAGGTTCTGTATTTACTTAAGGGAAAAAGCAACACCTCCTTGCTGCAACATTTACACAGTCCAAGTTGTAAAGGCTTTGATGCAAAATATTTTATTCTGGTTAAGGAACTGTGATTCAGTGGCCACCCTTGCCAATAAGGTTAAGCAAAATCCATTCCAAATATTAATTAAGCAGCTTGTATTTTTGGGTTGTTGACATTCATTCCAGCATTTGAAAGGAAAATTCATATATTTTAAAAAGTGCACCTGGAGTGTGATTTTTTCAAAAGACATTAGTTCTTCCTGATACTACACACATACAAAGTCAAAGTTGAGTTTATTGTCATATGCACAGGACTACAAAGGTGCAATAAAAAACTTGCTTGCTAGCAGGATCAAAGGCACATAGTGTCAGATACGCAACATTCACAAGAAAAACATAAATTAAACACAATTTTTACAAGAAAGAACCCAATTAGAACAAAAAAAAACAAGTCCATTGTAGTGCAAAGTGGTCAAAGTGGTCATAGTGTTGCTATACTGAGTTAATGATTAGGGTTGTCCAGGTTGGTTCAAGAACTGAATTGTTGAAGGGAAGTAGCTGTTCTTGCTCTTGGTGATGTGGGACTTCAGGCTTCTGTACCTCCTGCCCAATGGTAGCTGTGAGAAGACGACATGGCCCAGATGATGGGGATCTTTGATGATAGATGTTGCCTTCTTTAGGCAGTGCCCCATGTAGAATACTAGCGATGGTGGTGAGAAATGTGCACACGATATATTGGGCTGAGTCCACCACTTTCTGCAGTTTCTTAAGTTCCTGCACATTCGAATTGCTGTACCAGACCATGATGCAACTAGTCAGGATACTTTCAACAGTAAGTTTGTAGAAGTTTGTTTGTGTGCTCAGTGACATGCCAAACTTCATTAACCTTTTAAGAGACACTGGTCTGCCTTCCTTGTGCTGGGTCCAGAACAGGTCATCCGATATATAACACCCATGAATTTAAAGCTGCTGATACTCTCCACTGCTGATCCACTAATGCAGACTGGTGCATGTTCACCCTCCTTCCCCTTCCTGAAGTCAACAATCAGCTCTTTAGTCTTACTGACATTGAGCAAGAGGTTCTTGTAGCAGCACCACTCAACCAGGTGTCCTATCTCGCTCCAGTACGTTGACTCATCACCACCTCTGATTCACCCAACAACGGTGGTGTCATTGGCAAACTTGTATCTGACATTGGAGCTGTGCTTACCCACACAGCTTGCATATGCACATGGAACTGTGGTGATTGTAGTCCAAGCACTGACTTCCAGTGATTTCATTATCCAGATTTTAAAAATAAATGATCTCTTTACTTGTCACCAACATGAAGTCTGAAGGACAGTAGATTCATTTTTTGCCAACTTCTTCCAATGAGTGTCCATGAAGATGTCAGATTTTCTTTGGAATTGGTATTGGAATTGGTTTATTATTGTCACTTGTACCGAGGTACAGTGAAGAACTTGTCTTGCATACTGTTCATGCAGATCAATTCATTACACAGTGCATTGAGGTAGTACAAGGTAAAACAATAACAGAGTGCAGAATCAAGTGTTACGGTTACAGAGAAAGCGCAGTGCAGGTAGACAATAAGGTGCAAGGCCATAACAAGGCAGATTGTGAGGTCAAGAGTCCATCTTATCATCCTAGGAAACCATTCAATAGTCTTATAACAGCGGGATAGAAGCTATCCTTGAGCCTGGTGGTATGTGTGTTCAGACTTTTGTATCTTCCACCTGATGAAAGGGGGCAGAAGAGAGAATGTCCGGGGTGGGTGGGGTGTTTGATTACGTTGGCTGCTTTACCGAGGCGGCGAGAAGATTAGACAGAGTCCATGGAGGGGAGGCTGGTTTCTGTGATGTGCTGAGCTGTGTCCACAACTCTCTGCAGTTTCTTGCCATCCCGGGCAGAGCAGATGGCATACGAAGCTGTGATGTATCCAGACTGGATGCTTTCTATGGTGCATCAATAAACCTGATAGATGTAAATCTGAAGAGAGACACAAGCACTGTCAAAATCTACACTGGCGGCATGCAAATAGGGGTGAAGCAATGCCAGTTCTTGGTAATGGCCATTCTGAAATAGTATCAGTCATTCACCCTGAGTAATGGTACATCTCACTGCTGCTAATGTCAAGCCCTCTCTCTATGAGATGCCGTGGGCTTTGGAAGTGAATGGATGCAAACTTCACACTAGTCACCCAGGTTGGTACTTTGGTTGATATGTTGCTTGATACTTTGGACTTAGTTGCAGCAATAAATTTTCTTGTACGTGGCACTGTTATTGTAGTAATAACCTCCAAGGTGCTACATACCAATGTCAGACAACATTTGCCATTGAACCTCTGAAAGATATACATCATGAGGAAAAGATGCATTATTAACCCCGTTTCTTTAACTCCAGATTGTTTCTGGTATGCTGAGAATTTCCAGCATTTTCTCGTCGTATCGATGGAGATACAGGGACAAATGACTTGTGATCAAAGAGACATGTTTTGAGGAGCACCTTAAAGGTGGAGCGATGGAGACGCAGAGAGATTTAGGGATTGACTCCAGAGCTTCGAACCAAGGCAGCTGAAACCACACTCGCCAATAGCTGGGTCATTAAACTTAGGGATGCAGAAGAGGCAAGACTTGAGGGAACGCTGATCTTTGGAGAGCAACGATATCATCCTGGTGCTGCCATTGGCTCCCGTGGGATCTCCCTTCTCGCCCTCCAGATCCCGATCTGCTGCCTCTCCTTGGCTCACTGGGTTGAGTGCCTGGAGAAGTGAATTAGGAAAGATTTGAAAATGCCCAGTGATAGCAGTGCTGTCCCAAGCGAGACCAGCAAAGGCGCTGCTCCCCCTGTGTGTGCGTGTGTGTGTGTGGGAGGAGGGACTCGCAGTCTCCTCCTTTCTTTCTCATTATTCGCTGTTTCGGTTTTCTTTCAAAGCCGCAGAGCTTTTTCAATCTTCCCCCACACTCAGCCCGGAGTCGCCATCTTCTCCCTTTTCCTCCAATGATTTAATGCTGAGCAGAGCCGGAGAGGGAAGAGACGCCGGGGAGCAGCGCAGGGTGGCCGGGTGACAGAGCAGCAGAAGGTGGGTGAGTTTCGCTTTATTTCCAGACCTCTAATTTCCACCCGGAGTTTTTCCTCCCCTCTTGTTGCTTTAGCCGGGTGACTGGTGTGAAGTCTGCATCCATTCACTTCCAAAGCCCACGGCTTCTCATAGAGAGAGAGGGCTTGACATTGGCAGCAGTGAGATGTACCATTACTCAGGGTGAAGGACTGATACCGCTTCAGAATGGCCATTACCAAGAACCGGCATTGCTTCGCCCCTATTTGCATGCTGCCGGTGTAGATTTTGACAGTGCTTGTGTCTCTCTTCAGATTTCCATCTTTCATATTTATCGAATTGTGTTTGCGAGTTTAGGGACAGAGTAAGGTTTTGTATTCATTCTGAAATACTGCTTCCTATACCGAAGGTGGTATCCCTGGTTGCATCCCCAGGGGTGGTGTTAGAAGCTGGTGAGTAAGTATGAGAAAGACCTGTGTTGCAGATGTAAGAGTAGGATGTCTGACTGGAGATAGGGCCGGGTGAGTGCGTGCTCTGATAAGCGCCGGTTTCATTGCACCCTTGGGGTGCAGGATGTGCGATGTGCCACAGAATTGCAGGGTTCAGATCCTGAGCCAATACCCACTTTCACTCCTTCCCTCAAGCCCGGAGGAGGCAGGTAGGCAAGGGCTGAGACGTGTAGCCATGCAAGACCACTAACTCCCAAAAGCAACTGCAGATATTCCCAATGATCGAGTTCACATCGCACGGTCTCTAGGAGACCTGTTTTAGTATATACGTTTTCATCAGGCTGTTATTTTAAAAAACTAAATTTGCATTGGCTGTGATTCTTAAGCTTGGTGGACATGTGATGCTTCAATTGTTGATGCCTGTGAATGCATCGGGAGTCCTGAACTCCTTTCTCTCCAGTAATTTATTGTACGGTAATTGACAGGTGACCTAGTCTCGAATTCCCCAGTAGCTCAGCGTGTTCTGCTGGTGATAGAGAGAACTCCTATTTTTTAGCTACTGCTTCCTATTATTACTACACCTGCTTTATATCCCCACTACGTATGCCCCGCTCACAACCCCTCAATTTCTTCCATCCTAACTGCTGACATCCCTGTAAAGTGCCAACTTATGCAGACATTAATTCCCTGTTTACATTAGGGATCATTTCGAACTCTGCAGTCTTCTTGTTCAAAGTGGCACTTGATGCATACTCCCAGCTGCTGCTGCTTTTCCAGCAAGTAATTTTCAAAGTTAGCTACCCTGTCTCCTGACCATGGAGCCTAATGCGGTCAAATGACTCTTAATCTCTCTGGTTTAATTGCTTCCAGTTTGTTCACTGGTTAACCTAGGATGTGACCTTTCAAAAGTTTTATATAAGATTTGATTTTTCTATACACACATTGTAGAATTGTGTAAACATAACTGAAATTAGCGCTGAAGGTCCAACAACAAGAATGAAACATAACATGAGAATGTAATTAAAACAAATCCATGTGTTTAAAAAAAAATGTGCACAACTGCGTAAATAAAGTCAATGGCAGAGAATGATCAATCACATCGAATGCTGAGAAAAACAATCTAAAAATTAGAATGGAATTTGTCATAGATGTGAGCGAGTATGAAGAGGGACGAATTGCCCTTCCTGTTGTCAGCAAATTTCCCCATTCTTAGCAAATTTTCCCATTCTTAGCAAAATCGCAACTGGGAAATACAGAAAGGTTTGGCAACACTTCACAGTCAATAAGGCATGAAGGTGTAGCATCTCGGTGTAGAAACTTGACATTTTCTCACTACAGAGAGTACTTGTCAGGTTTCATGGAGCTAGGGTTGCTCTTCATGTATCTGTTGTGGACTATAAAACAAGAAAAGTCTGAACTCTGGTGGAATCTAGAGTGCTGGAGTTTTGTTGACCTTATAATGTATTTCTCATTTGGTACATTGTTCAGCAACAATTAGATTTAGATGGTGAGTAAACCTACCTAGCGTCACGTAGCTGGTAACATCCGATAACAATGATGATAACATGATCATTAAGGTAACCTTGCCCCATTGCAGAGGTTTAATTATTGATGAACTCAGAAGTCAGTCTAATGGGTGGTGGCCACAATTTACATATGAGGTAAGATTTAATTGCTTGTAAAAGTAATATGGATTCTGAGCAATTAGAAATGGTCCATGTGGATGTCTCAGGGTCTTCCTTTATCATACTCAAACTCTGTTCTGAGAGACTGATTTTGCTAGGTTAGGCTTCCACCTCAACCTCACTGAAAGCTTTCCTAGCTCAGCCACCATCTCTGTGTTGTCATGTTGTTGGTCCGACATGGATGAGCTCAAAATTTTCTTCAATTAAACCCTAAGGGGAGATCTTTAGGCACTTGCCTGTTCGCTAGCCATTGATTCTATGCCTCTTCCTGACTACTGTCTGAGGCTGAACCAAGTTGCCCATAACCTTGCGACCCTGAGGTGAGCTCCTGCTGTTGTAACCTCTCCGTCACAAAGGTAGCCTACTTCCACCTCTGTAATGTTCCCAGTCTATATCCTTATTTTAGTCCTTCTGCTGCTGTAGCTTATCCAGGTTTGGCTAGCACTGGAAAAATGATTTCCTCATCTTGTACACTTTAGAATCTGAAGCTCATTCAAAACTGAATTGATCTGTGCGAACGGTATGCAAGACAAGTTTTTCACTGTACCTTGGTACAAGTGACAATGATAAGCCAATACCAATACCAAAACTGCTACCCATGCATTACTCCCACCAGGTGCTGTTCTCTGAGTTACAATTAGTCCACAAATGTTTTGAACTGAAAACGCTGATTCTTCAAGCCACCTTCCCCACTTTCTCCTCTGCAGCACTATGAGAAGACTGCATTCCTCCAGATTTGGACGTGCCCAACTGCCACACCATGGCAGTGTATTCAATCAGCCACCAGAGTCCTAAAATTCCTTATCTGTCCCTCTCCACTTCCCTGCCCTGCCACTTTAAGATATTCCTAAAAAAATCCATCTCTCTAACAAGTTTTAATCTGTTTTAATGTCAAGTTTTGCCTGATTGTTTTGGTGAAGCCCCAGGGAATGCTAGAAAATACAACCGTTTTTATATTTGTGGAGTCAATTCCAATGACACTGTTTATTTAGCACAAAGTTAGTGTTGTAATTCTCATGGTGCTGATCCATTACTACCTTCAAATAATGACTCTGTTATGCTGCCTAGGTTAGACCAACAGGCCATTGTTGCTTATCAGCACATCTGTGTTTGTTGCCTCTTAATTACTATAAATGCACACTCAGATCCTCAATCAAATGTTGGCTGCTTCAAGGATCCAGTTATTTCTTTGGTCAGAGCACTGAATTAGAGTAGAGTGTATTGGTATTGGTTTATTATTGTCACTTGTACTGAGGTACAGTGAAAAACTTGTCTTACAAACCAATCGTACAGGTCAATTCATTACACAGTGCAGTTACATTGAGTCAGCACAGAGTGCATTGATGTAGTACAGGTAAAAAAACAATAACAGTACAGAGTAAAGTGTTACAGCTACAGATAAAGTGCAGTGCAGTAAGGTGCCAGGTCGCAACAAGGTAGATCATGAGGTCATAGTTTATCTCATTGTATAAGGGAACCATTCAATAGTCTTATCACAGTGGGGTAGAAGTTGTCCTTAAGTCTGGTGGTACATGCCTTCAGGGTCCTGTATCTTCTACCCGATGGAAGAGGAGAGAAGAGAGAATGTCCCAGGTGGGTGGGGTCTTTGATTATGCTGGCTGCTTCACCAAGACAACGAGAGGTAAAGACAGAGTCCAAGGAGGGGAGTCTGGTGTCCGTAATGCACTGGGCTGTGACCACAACTCTCTGCAGTTTCTTGGGCAGAGCAGTTGCCATACCAAGCCGTGATACATCCAGATAGGATGCTTTCTATGGTGCATCTGTAAAAGTTGGTGAGAGTCAAAGGGGACAAACCAAATTTCTTTAGCCTCCTGAGGAAGCAGAGGTGCCGGTGAGCTTTCTTGGCCATGGCTTCTATGTGATTTGACCAGGACAGGCAGTTGGTGATGTTCACTCCCAGGAACTTGAAGCTGTCAACCCTCTCCACCTCAGCACCATTGATGTAGACAGGTGCATGTACACCACCCCCTTTCCTGAAGTCAATGACCAGCTCTTTTGTTTTGTTGACATTGAGGGAAAGGTTGTTGTCATGACACCATTCCACTAAGCTTTCTATCTCCTTCTTGTACTCCGACTCATCGCTGTTTGAGATACAGCCTACAACGGTGGTGTCATCTGCAGACTTGTAGATGGAGTTAAAGCAGAATCTGGCCATACAGTCATGAGTGTATAGAGAGTAGAGTAGAGGGCTGAGGAAGCAGCCTTGTGGGGCACCAGTGTTGAGAATGATTGTGCCGGAGGTATTGCTGCCTATCCTCACTGATTGCGGTCTGTTTGTTAGAAAGTCAAGGATCCAGTTACAGAGGCAAATGTTGAGTCCCAGGTCTCAGAGTTTGGTGACACACTTACTTGGGATTATTGTATAGAAGGCAGAACTGTAGTCAATAAACTATAGTCTAATGTAGGTGTCTTTTCTGTCAATAAACTATAGTCTAACGTAAGTGTCTTTTCTGTCCAGATGCTCCAGAGCTGGATGTAGGGCCAGGGAGATGGCATCTGCTGTAGACCTGTTTCGGCAGTAGGTGAATTGCAATGGGTCTAGGTTGTCTTGTAGGCTAGAGTTGATGCATGCCATGACCAACCTCTCAAAGCACTTCATGGTGGTGGATGTCCGAGCCACTGGTCGGTAGTCATTGAAACATGTTACCTTGCTTTTCTTTGGTACCGGGATGATAGTGGTCTTCTTAAAACAGGTAGGAACCTGAGATTGAAGCAGGGAGAAGTTAAGTATGTCCGCAAATACTTCTGCCAGCTGATCAGCACAAGATCTGAGCACACGGCCAAGGACACCATCTGGGTCAGGCGCTTTCCTCGTGTTCACTCTCCGGAAAACTGATCTTACGTCCTCCACTGTGATCACAGGTTCAGCTTCATTGGTGGCTGTCAGGGTGGATGGTGATAATCCACTTCCCTTCTGTTCAAAACGTGCACAGAATGCGTTAAGTTCATCCGGAAGGATGTGCTGTTGTTAGCTATGCAGCCCAACTTTGTCTTATAGCCTGTTATGGCATGTAAGCCCTGCCATAACTGACGGCTGGTCAGGGACTCTATTTTGTGTCGGTATTGCCTCTTGGCATCCCTGATAGCTTTCCAAAGGTCATGCCTCGACTTCTTGTACCAAACCAAACAACTAAAATGTAAGCTGAGAATGAAATAATTTGCCATTAAAGTTTAGAGTGCATTTTTATAAAGTACCTGATGGTTTATGGAAAGCATGGTTAAAAGTTACAAAAGCATGTCATTAATTTGCTCCTGTAAAATATTTCTTGCATAAATATTGGTGAGATCTGCATTTTTCGAAGGGCTGTAGAGAGAATTTACAGTCTTAAAAAGAAACTGTAGTTTGTTCTGCTTTCACTTTCAGAACAGTTTAGACTGAACAGTACAAACCAATGGAAACTGTAGAGAAATGAGGCTCTGCTACTTGTAGCCAGTTTGTAACCGGATGAACACATCAGCATTTCTTTAATAACAGATTATGATAATAAGGAAGAGAATTTTGTAAAAAGAAGATATCAACAAACTAGATTGGTGTTAAACTATGGGCAACTGTTACCAGCCCAGCTGCACTTCCTCACCCTAGCCATTGAAAAAAAAGAATTCAAGGAATTTACAGTAACTGCTGGAATTCAAGCACCTCACCTCTTTTATATTTTATCTCCATTATTCCTTTTTATGTTGCACCATTCCTAAGCAATCAAAATAAGCAGTGTTTGGGGCCCTTTGATGCCAAAAACGGATTTAACACTGGATAAAAATGAGTAGTCTAAACAGTCTTTTGTGAAAATGGAAAATATGGCTATGTGTTAACAAGCAGATTGGGAAGGATTTCCCAAATCCTATAATATTACTTGTTCATTCTTTGGTCTGAATTTTTATTAACTGTCTAGTCCTGGGGTTTTCATTGAATCACACTATAATGGAGCAGGCCTCTAAATGTAACCTTGCCATGTAAGAACATAAGAGATAGGCACTGCAATTAGCCACAAGTCCCCATGAGTTTGCTCTGTCATTCAGTGACTATTTGATAGTTGGCCTTGACCCCTTTCCTGTCTGATCACCATAATTCTTGATTTTCCTGCACTCCAAATATCTATCTCCATCTTGAAAATACTTTGATAACCCAGCCTCCACAGCTCTCTGAGGTAGAGAATTCCAAATATTCAGAATCCGCTGAAGGAAGAAATTGTACCTCATTTCAGCCTTAAACGAGCAACCCTTTCTCTTGAACCTATACCCCTAATTCTAGTTTCCTCCCACTGGAATATCAAGCTCTCTCAGAATTTTTTTACTTTTCAATAAGATCATCTATGATTCTTCTGACTCTAGAGATTCTTTCACTGTCTATTCAATCTTTCCTCATGAGACAACTGCATCCCAGAAACCAACCTTGTGAACGTTCTCTACAATTCCTCAAATACAAGTATATCCTTCCCTAATTAAGGAAACCAAAACTGTCAATGCTCCAGGTATGGTCTCATTAAAATCCTGTAACGTTGTTGTTGGACTTTCCTACTTTTATGTTCCATCTCCTTTGCAATTAAAACTAAACTAACATTCCATTTGTCTTCCGAATTAATTTCTGTATCTTCACGCTAACTTTCTGTTTTCTCATGTGAGGATACTCAGATCTCTGTGAACACCAACATTCGATAGTTTCACCGCACTTAAATAATATTCTGTTTCTCTTTTCTTCTTACCAAAGTGGAAAACCTCACATTTTCTTCCACATCATATTCTTCTTCAGAGACCAACACTCTCCGACTTTTTAATATTGTGTCTTGATTGTTTTGTGAAAAAGGAATAAACAGAAGCAGGTTACATAAAAAATGTTGGCAGTTACATAATACACGTTCCTGGCTGTAAAAAATGATGGAAATTTAAATTCGGATGGTGATTGTGCTGCCATCTGGTATCTCAGAATAAGCTGACTGGAAATAAACCATCAGTGCACAGGTCCCATGTGTGTTCATGAGATATTTGTTACTATTTATTTTTTGAGGAGTATTTCAACTGATCTGATAAGTGCACCTAGCTTCCTTCCTTCCTTCCTAGAGCTACAGCATCTTGTTGATATACAACCCTTTGGATACCAGCTGCTCTGGGATGCCCCGTCCATTTCGCCTTCTTTCAAGTTTGAACCTAGCCATTTGACTGTCATTTGGGTATTCAGCAGGATGAGGCTTTGCAATCAGTTGTGTCCTGCTCAGTTTCTGTACTTGCAAACATTTCCAGAGAGGGTTATGGTGTTGACCAGTAAGTGAAGTTTAGTCCCGCATCCATCCCACTAACCCAGGGATGCTCAGCTGCTATCTGGGCTCAGATATAGAACAGCAGCGACACCTGGAACTCTTCATCCCTTTGGCTGAGTTCCATCTGGATAGTGCAGTGGACAGAACCATTCAGGCACCAAACCAGCTTTAAACCACCTTTTTAAATCTACTTAACGCTGGGTTGGGAGTGTCATGATGTGACATTCATATGTTGTCTTAATGTGGAAGACATTCCCATATTTTGTGTTTGGCATAAGGACATGTATGAGTCAACCAAACTTAAGGAAGCATTAGGACTAAGATCAGTGATTTTAAATGCAGGGCTATGCACATTTTGTTGGAACGAGATGCATCAAAATAGGTTAATATTTGCATAGATTCTACTCCTTTGGCTCTTCTTGTCTCATCCAGTTTTTTGACACATTGCAAACCTCTACCCATTTTGTCCTATCAGTGAAACCTTCAATTCTTTTTCTCCCTCATTTGGTTATATAGCTTACCCTTATATATTTCCATGCCATCTATCTCCCTGGGTACTGAGGTCCACATTTGTACCTCTTTAAATACAGAAATTTCCCTTGAAACTCTTCCTGGGTTTATTAGTGATCATTTTAAATCTGAGGCCCTCAGTTTTAGTTGGCCTCACAACTGTAAACATCTCCATATCTACTCTTGTAATTTTAAGGCAAATTAAATGCAACTGTTCCAAATGAGTGAGTTTTGGTAGATCTGTTAATGACATGATTGAAGAGCGTAATCCAAGATTGTTATCAAAACCAATAGCAAGCTGTCCTTCTTATTCTGTTGCTGATGGCTTTGATAACAAACTTGTCCATTGCTTCTTGTTTGATTGAGAAGGTTGTCTCAGTTTAAATTTGGAATGAAAGTGACAGAGTTACAGTATGATCAAGCCCCTGACTGAAGTTAAGATTAGTCCTGCTCCTGCTCTGCCATTGCAGTGCATTTCATCAGTTATTCCTAAATATTTTCATTGAAGGTCCAGAATCAATCTTTGGCCATTAGCCTCCCACACTAATATCTCAGTTTACCATCTGTTTTATTCCTTTACCAAGAAAAAAAAAGCAGAAATTGTGAGGATTAAACCAGAATCTGAACTTTTTTTGTTAGGAAGTAGGTGAGCCTGTCACCTCCTGATCATGAGCATGTGTGCACCATGGAGAGAGCTCAAGCCTGATTAAAGCCAGAAATGGTTGTTTCTGTGACTGATGGCCAAAATTAAACCTGTCGCATTATTCAGCAGCGCAAGGAAATGGCTCAAGCAAAAAATTTCCAGAAAGCTTTAAGCAGGAGTACACAATGTGTGATGCAGGTGGGGGAAGTCTAATGTTTTACATGAAAAAAATGTAAGCCCACAGCATGATATCAGTTACCAAAGTTGCTGATTTTGGGGTCATATTTGTGGAGTGTTTTAATAAAGAAGAGCAAATAGGAGAATGGTTGTTAGGCTGTGGTTTTATGTTGATCAGGAAGTTACAGATCACACAGTAGATTTGATGGTGGGGACATTTACTGTTGCTTCTTTTCATTTGGTACAGGAGTTCTAGTTATAACCAGAGAAGAATTATCACATGATTATAGGCTCACTCACATTCTTATGAACACTTGGCCTGCTCTGAGTTTTCTGTAATAGTATGTTTGTGACATGCTATAACCAGAATAGTTCAGGCTTGTTACATACCTGAAAGATGAGGGGCTTTGAAACTTGTCACAAAATCTAATGATTTGCTAGAGCTATTCTATAAGAACTTCACTGGTGTTATTCTGAAAGAATTTACTTGGAAAGTAAGTCATATGAAAGTATGTTTGAGGAATGATGACATCAGGTTTGAGTTTTTTAAAGAAGTTTGATTTTTGGGGATCCCTGCTTTGGTAACATGTTTGTGAAACTTAACAGTGAAATGATTTTGTACACATGGATGTGATATAAATCCAGAATCTGTCAATAAACACCCTGTCTCTACTACTTGGAAGGAGTCTGTTCAAAATCAATAAGAGCCTTGTCCTCAGCAAAACAAACTGTGCCATTATTTGCCATATATTTGCATAATACCTTCATGTAGTAGATTCATGTTGTATGCCAAGATTGTGGATCCACTCTGCTATTAACCAATCTCTTAATGCTAAATGTGATTACTAGTCAAGGGTGGGAAATTCATACAGTTGACGGGTATAGACTGGTATAGTATAGACTAATAGTGAAAAGAAAAAAGAGAAATGACTTGAAATGTGAAATTAAAGCAGTGGGACAGGAAAGATGGAAGAACATCTATTTAAAGACTTCAAGTGGGACTGTTTGCCAAAAGTCAAAAGGGATTATTTTCACATTTGGTGTAGGTGAAAAAGTGGTGAAGTGGACTTGTCACCCATGACCCATTGAACCCTCTCCCATCTTGTGTCCCACCCCACCTGACTGACTTCAATGGGAAGGAAGATCAGGCAATCTGTAAAGGGTGGTCAATCCGCAATTGTTAGCACTCTACCTGCAAAAGGTGAAAATTATCCCAGGATATTTCAATGAGGAGTCCCCAAAGAGAGATTTAAATAAAAAAAAAACCACTCTGGTTGCTGCTAGTTTCATCCCAGCCCACCTCTTGAAGCTGCTACATAAGCACTCCACTTGGGGAATTGGGTTAAATATGTAGACGTGCAGAGGTTAATTGTTGAAGGATTTTTGACAGCTTGATGGCTCTTTATGCATTTCCACTAAAAAAGGCAGGAAACACTTATCAAGTCAACCAGCATCCCTTGAAGAGAAACTGTTAATGTCTTTTTACTAGAATTATAATCTTCTGGTTTCTACACTCTGCTAGGGACAAAAAGGGCCCAAAACCAGAATGAAACACATAAAATTGAAACAGAAGTGTGATGGAAGAATGTTATTTTCAACACTTTTACCTTTAACTAATAAATCTGTTGATAAATTAAGATAGAAAAAGGATTTAAAATGAAATATTTGTCAAGAATCTCTACATTCTTAGAATTTCGTATTATCTCCAGGTAACCGATGTATATGTGATGTTATATGTGCAATGGGGAAGTTGTATCTTTTCAATATATTACTTTTAGTTTTTACATATATTTCTGACCAGTACCTCATTGTGTCCATTGTAAAGAAAAGTAAAAAAAAAGCAAAGCTTTTAGTAAATGCTGCAGCGACAGATTTACAGCTACAAAAGGAGGCCAATGTGTACTTTTAGGTTACTTCCGACGCAGCCTGAACCAACATCATTTAGATGCTTTTTGTGAGCAGTACTCATGTTCATGGTGGTGAGTTTTTTGTTTGATTTCAGAGAGAATGTTGATTCAGTTCTTTGATAGAGAACGCTAAACAACAGACATTCTTCTTTGTGAGTCCCATGTTTGATGAAAGCACAGACATCAGGATTGCTCAATTTCAGTTTTGCCTCTTATCTTGCAGCCAAATATCTAGCAGCAGTTTTCATTTGCACCGTCCTGTGGAATTACGCAACTTCTTTTAAAAATGCATTCACAACTGCTTCCATCCCGTCACAAGATACTTCAGTCCTTCAGCCTAAATAACTTAATGAGGTATAATACCACACTCTCAAGCCTCTGACATTAATAGGAAAAATAGTGTACTGATTCTCTTACTTCCAAGGGCTTACTTTACTAAATTCACTTTTATAGCATTTAATTGCTATTTTCATACTGTTCAAATTTCAAATATTGCACTGAATTAAAATGAATATTTAATCAATTTTCTCATAACTGGCTCAGTAAGCTTGATACGTATTCGTACCTTTATTTAATGTTAATATTGTCTCTGCCATTTAACTAGTCCATTTCCCACTGAAGCAGTCCCTTTACCTTTCTCTTTTCCATTATTTTCATTTTTTATATCATTATTCATCTGTAATATTGTCCAATTTCGACAGAGGGTCTATGCATGAAACATTAACTCCACCAGCTCTAACCTATTTGCATAATGTTTCCAGACACTTTGATTTTCAGCATTTGCAGTGTTTTGTTTGCAAATGCATTTATGAAGGCCTTTACCACTGTAAACCAGATGAGCTCCAGTAACCATTCAGGACCTTCCACAATGCGCTTATGGTCCATCTATATTTGACTACACTCCAGTCTCTCCCAGCTTCTGATGGGACAATATTCAGCATGTGATCAGAATTGAAATCTTTGCTCCCCCTTTCCCTCTCCCTCCTCCCTTTCTCTCTTTCTTTCTCATTTCCCCACACCGTCTTCCACCTGACATCACACCCCATCGACCTCATTCCCCTTTTCTCTCCATCCTCCTGTCTAAGGGCTCATTGACTTTGTGTATGGTTATTTTGTCCTGGTTCCTACTGCAACCTCCTTTCTATTTCAGATATTACTATTGATAAGCCAGTCGACCATTTCCTACGTGTGTTACAAATGTTGTGCTCAACTGGGGGTGGGAACCTCTTGCATATTTACAATTAGTTGACAGTCTTGTATATAGTTTCTAGATGTGATACTTCCAGTGGGTGAATGTATGCCCATCTAATGAAGACTACAATAGATTGGACTAATAATGCACCATCATGGGATCTCTGTAATTTAAATTCAATTAATAATCTGCCACCATAAAGGTATGAATGATTGTAGCATAAAATAGGAAGAATTAGTTTTGAAAAAACTAGAATTCATGACTTGGCCAGAATCTAACCCTCTGTTGGTTCAGAGGAAGCCCCATCAAACCACAGTAGGGCTCAAATCACGCTCTGTTGTGATTACTTGGAAGTAGCCCCTGGAGAGAGCTCACAGTTTACATTAAGGCTGTCTGTATTGTTCCTGTGGCTCATGAACTCAGCCCCATTTCCATACTTCTGAATTGCCATGATTGACGAGACTGTCTGTATCAAGGACATGCTGATAGCAAATGTTGGAATGCCCCAACCACAAGATTTCTAACCAAATAATCATTGTTGACAATAACCCCAAAGTAACCAAGATTAGAAGCAAAAAAAGTAACTGGAATTATATTTGAATAAAATCCCAGAAAGAAATGACGTATAAACCCAAAAGATTTTTAATGAAGCAACTTTCTTTTTTGAAATATCTGTACTATTTTCAAGGGATTGGCCATTGAGCAAACACAGCACAGCATATGGTTTATATGTAAAACTTACAAACTTTGAAGTGTGGTTGGATGGTTGTAGCAGTCAGCTGCCAATCGCCACTTCAGCCTGGGCCCACTGCTGCAGACTTCAGCTGTGCCTGTGACTCCAGGTTTCGGGCACTACCAACCGTGTATCGCATAGGCTCACATCTGAAAACATGCTGCCTGAGGCTGCGTTCAAGGCTGGTCCAGAGGCTCGGGGGAGAGAAACTGGTGGTCATAAACTGAGGATTGTGATCTGGGGTGGTGGGAGGGTGGGCAGAGTCGGTGTCCAGGACAGTGATGAGGTTGGTATTGGTATTGGTTTATTATTGTCACTTGTACCGAGGTACAGTGAAAAACTTGTCTTGCATACTGATCATACAGGTCAATTCATTATACAGTGCAGTTACATTGAGTTAGTACAGAGTGCATTGAGGTAGTACAGGTAAAAACAATAACAGTACAGAGTAAAGTGTCACAGCTACAGAGAAAGTGCAGTGCAATAAGGTGCAAGGTCACAACAAGGTAGATCGTGAGGTCATAGTCCATATCATCGTATAAGGGAACCGTTCAATAGTCTTATCACAGTGGGATAGAAGCTGTCCTTGAGCCTGGTGGTATGTGCCCTCAGGTTCCCTAAAGGTGGATGTTGTGTTGTGGTAGGGGGTGGGAGGGGTGGAGGCATGTCCAGAGTGAGGTGGAATTGCTGGATTGGGCACCTGGGCTTATTGAGGAGTCAAAGGGGATGATTGGAGATTGGAGGGTCAGTGGGGAGATCTTAAGGTTGCTTCTTGATGGAAACAGGAGATGAGCAATCAATGCTGCTTTGCCAAAGATCCTCATATTCCAAGGCTGATTATTGGGGAGGAGAGCTCCTGATCACTGAGATAGCCACAAACAGAACTATGAGAGGGTGTGATTAAAACCTTGAAATAGGCTTCTCAGGCCTTTTTCTTCTGACAATACAGGCCATTCAAGTTCATTGTTACAGTTTACTGCATGCACTAAAACGTCACCAAAGCAATACACACAAAATGCTGGAGGAACTCAGCAAGTCAGACAGCATCTAAGGAGGGAAATAAACAGTCAACGTTTCGGGTTGAGACCCCTTTATCACTTGACCCGAAATGTCGACTGTTTATTTCCCTCCATAGATGCTGCCTGAACTGCTGAGTTCCTCCAGCATTTTGTGTGTGTTGCTCCAGATTCCAGCATCTGCAGAATCTCTTGTGTCTATGTCACCACAAAGCATCGTTACAAGGAATAGGTGGTACTGGGTTTTGGCTGCTAATGATCAAGATAAGGGGTAGGAACTGGAAGAGATTCTTGCTGAAGCACCTTTGAGGACAACAAGAGCGATGAGGCAGATGTGCATTGATGAGACATTCACTTTCAAATTTAATGAATGGTGAAGTGCATTGGCTACTGTACTAATAACCCTGGATTGCCTTCCTTGACTGTGGCATTATTCTTAAGCTTTGCAAGCAAACCTTGATTGGGAGCAGGTTTGATTTGTGTGGGGCTAATGGTTCCTTGGTCTGGATAATTGGATAACTCCACATGTATTGGAATCCATCCTGGTAAAACAAGTTCCCTTTGTTGCTGATGGGAGCCACCCAGGGATTACACTGTCTCCTTCTGAGTCTGCAACTGCTGGTGTTACATCAGACGTACTGTTTGCTTCCCATCCGACTCATTCCCATTCCACCCAATTTAGGAACCATGGCCTGGGTGCTACAGAAAATAGCTGTGATGTTCCCACGTATTCCATGCTGCACTGCAGATCCATTAAATGGCCGTGAATCACTGGAGATCTGTGGGTTGTGGCCTCCACCACAGCTGCCTGCAAACTCTGTCAGTTGCTGTACCTGACTGTTGATGACCAAAGTAAATGCTGCTGTTCTTAAGGCATTTTGTTTTAAGTGACAGGCAGTTCATGGAAACTGGGATCCAGGACTTGAGAAAGGACGTGATCTGGCTGAACAGCCTGCATTGTTGTTGCTGCTGCTCCTACTAAAGAAGTACTTCACTGGTTGTTTATTCACCAGTTGTAAAGTGGGATGTCCTGAGGTCATGTTGTCCTGAAGGTCTTTCATGTGTTACTCTTTAATGCTTTGTGTTGCAGCTGGCATGACTACCCTGAACCAACTCTTTAAATCTTCTGGGTTGGTTGAAGTTGATAGTGCATGTGTGTTTGCTTGGGAAATCACTGCACGTTCTGTTCCAATCAGTCGGGGTATGCTCTCCCTCTGCTGTGATATTCCACTTGTTCTAGCAACCAGTGTGTTCATGCTGATATATTGGAAGTTCAACAAGACATTATGGAGAGGGTGACGAACTCAAACGCTGTCTTGCAGCTTGTGTGAGTGAATGAATGTATAGCACAAAGGTTGCTTACGTTGCATCGTGTTGTGTTAAACTGCATCTCCACAAGGTCAACCATTGCAAAGTGAAAGTTCGGTAATTACTTAGATCCTACTGCAGGATGCATAAATTGGACAGAGTTTTTTTGTGATGGCCTGGTTATTACACTCAGCTAGATTGTAAGTGTGGAAGGAAGCGTATTTTTGTATTTGTTCATGGATGCAGTTAAGAATCAAGCCCATTAGTTGGCACATATAGGTCAGGTAATGACAGCACATTTCCTTCCCTGAAGGACATTAGTGAACCAGTTGAGTTTTTGTCTAAATCCAGCAATTTCATGATTACCAATACTGAGACAAGCTTCTTTTTAAATTCAAGACCCATTTTTTAAATTTAAATTCTGCAGTTGCCATAGTGGAATTCAAACTTGTGTCTGCATGTAGATCTCTGGCTACTAGTCACCTTGATGCATCAATAACCATGGTGTTTCTGCACCCCTGGCTACCTTGACTGTGCTGTTTACTGTACCCAGATACTTAACAGGGTGTGTGCTGTCTTATCTTGGTCTCATTTGCCTTCATATCCTTTGAGTATTAAAACCAGCATATCCCCCAACAACCACAAGAGAAGGATGTCTCCCTTGGCTGCATTTGGTTTGTGGACGCACCCAAACTTTGGTATAAGAACAGCACTGATATACTTCTTCCATTTCTCTTTTCTGCCCACCAGTAACTCACCTGCCACTTTAAATACTAGACACCGCCTTTAAGACTTGCAGCTGCTTGCAATTTCCAGCAACTGATAGAAAACTCCTGCAGGAAGGTTCAAGCCAGACAGAAAGCTCACAAGTGCCTTTTAATAAGACAATGAAGAGAGGTGTGACAGAGTTACGGTGTGAATGTACTGTGTGCTGGTTACAGTTCTGCTTATTACAGACTTTATTGAAACATTGCTGATCCGAAGCACTCAGCAGGTTTAACCCCCATATCTCTCATTTTCCATCTTCAAACATCAGTATTCTCTGTTTATTTTAACATTATGTTTAACAGACCCTTCAGTCAACCAAGTCTGTGCTGACCATCAAGCACCCCGCTACACTAATCACATTTTATTTACCCCATCGCATTCTCATCAACTTGCCCCAGGTTTTACCACTCAATTAGAAACTATAGCCAACTTACAATGGCCAATTAACCTCCCAACCCACATGCCTTTAGGATGTGGGAGGAAAGCGGAGAAGCTGGAGGAAGCTCACACAGTCACAGGGAGAACATCAAACTCCACACAGACAATGTTGGAGGTCAGGTTTGAACCCAGGTCGCTGAAGATGTGAGACAGCAGCTCAACAAGCTCTGCCACATTCCTACCCAGACTGTGCTTTTGCTTCAATATCTGGGACACAACCTCCTATGTCCCATTCATAAAAATGTTTGCCTAATCTTTGCCATTGGTTGAATGTGGTGTGCCGCCCACTTCCGAAGAAATATAATACCACACGGAGCCTTATCCCAGGCTACCAATGAACAATGAACGGAAGGTGACACAAAAGTGAATGCCTGAGTCAGTGAAGCTTAAAAAATATCATCATACTTTGAAATATAAAAACATTAAGAACCAGGTTCCAGAAGTAAATGAGATTTGATTCCACCAAGTGGAACATGCAGATTAGTCTAGGCCAGTAACTTTAATGTGGTCAAAGTCCACTAGAATTCAGAGTCTGTAGGTTAATTAGTAAATGTTAATATTTAAAATCTTCAACCCAAAAACATTAAATGGGAGATTTAGTTTTTGTAGCACGTTTTTCTCACTTTCTTACAGTTCTGCCTTCTTCACATACCGTTGGGCTGGTAGTTAAAATGTAACAGACTGGAGCAGGTTTCCTTTGTTCTGAATTCTTCTGTTCACAACTTAAAATGACTTCCATTCTCCAAGAACCTGTGGGAATCTTCTGCATTATGTCACCTACTGTTAATTAACCTTTCCAATATCTTGGCCATCTCATATTATTACTTTTGAGTTTAAATAATGCAGACCTTTTTGATGCTGACACATACTCTGTTTTTAGAAAAATAAAGCAATGTTCCATTGTTTTGCCCTTGGCACACTGAATTGTGTGGCAGCTGCAGGTGAGATGACAGGTGGAAGGTTGCACCCTAATCCTAGCCTTGTTACATTTGTTTAATTGAGTTGTTCACTGGATGGTGAAGGCATGCTCTGAGTTTGGCTGAGCCTGATGAGAAGACACCTTCCTCCTCAATAGTGCTTCAAAAAATTTGTCTGAGTTGAGAATCCAATTTCTGACCCATTCCTCATTGCTGCATGTAGACCCTGCTCTGTATGGTGCTATCTTCCCAGAAAAGGTCTCTTTTTATTTCACATTGAATGACCAATAAATTGTTCTCTACATGCTAAATGAAGCAGAAGCTGTTTGCAGTCTTTTTAAATGGCAGCAAATTTGAAAGGGTTAAACAGGGTGTTGCACAAAGACAGGCTATTGTGCTTGCTTTGTTGAGGCAGAATTTATAACAGCAATCTCTAGTTGCTAGTGCCTTTATGCTTTTACCTATTACCTTACAATACAAGATGAAAGTTCATGACACTGAGCTTAATACATCAGTATGGAGAGAGGATTGGCTGACCAACAGAGTCAGAATAAATAGGTAATTTTCAGGTTGGCAAGCGATAACTAATGGGGTTCTATGGGGAACAACAACTATTTATAATTTATGTTTTTGGATGAACAGACAAGGTATATTGTAGCCAAATTTCTGATAGATTAAGTGCAAATGAGGTGAGTAAGCAAGTCTTGGGGAAGATGTAGATTCTGCAAAGGGATTACATTAAACTGAGAGCAACAATTTAGGAAATATATCATAATATGGAGAAATGTGAGGTTATCAGCTTGGTAGAAGACTAGAATATTGTTTAAATGGAGAGAGACCACAGAATGCTGAAGTACAGAGGGATCAGGGTGTCCTTGTACATGAAATACTTGTACAAACAGAAAACAATTAAGAAGGCAAATGAAATGTGCCTTTATTGCAAAGGGGATGCATATAATAGTAGGGAATT
Source organism: Pristis pectinata (assembly GCF_009764475.1). Lineage (NCBI taxonomy): Eukaryota > Metazoa > Chordata > Chondrichthyes > Rhinopristiformes > Pristidae > Pristis > Pristis pectinata. The sequence goes on from NC_067411.1 coordinate 68,646,804, forward strand.
GTTGCTACAATTGTACAGGGCACCAGTGAGGCCACACCTGGAGTACTGCAAACAGTTTTGGTCTCCTTACTTAAGGAGGTATTTGCTTGCATTGGATGCAGTTCACATAAGGTTCATTGGGTTGATTCCTGGATATAAGATAATCCCTTCTGAGGAACAGGCCAATATTTGGCCATTACTCTGTGTTTCTTACCTCTGAATCTTTTGGGTTGTCCTCCTTACAACAGTCTGCCTAAAAGTGACTCCTTTAGGAGGTCATGAGAATAGTTAATGATTGCACAATGTTCTATTCCATTCACAACTGGATTGCTGCATGCAACAAGTCCTGGGCACATTCAGATATGAGGTACTTAACACCAGATGTGGCAATTAACATCTGCTTTGAACATGCTGGGGAATGACTATTTGGCACAAGGGAGAGTACAAGCACCTCTCCTTTACATTTAGTAGTATTACCATTGCTAAATCCAGCACTGTCAATAACTGTGGCTTTACTGTTAACCAGAAACTTGACTGGATGAGCCAGATAAATACTGTAGCTATAAGTGCAGAGATTTGCTATCCTGCCATGAATAACTCCCCAAAGCCTTTCCATCAATCACAAGACACAAGTTTGATGGAATACTCGCCACTTGAAATTCCAATAAACCTCTAGCTCAATGTAATCCAAGACAAGGAAACCCACCATCTTGGCATCCCATCCATAACCTTGACCCTTCACTAGCAGTGCACCATGCCTGAAGTGTGTAACCACCTCAAAAATGCCCTGGAGCATCCTGTCAAGTCTACTTTGACAGCTTCTCCCAAACAGGTGACTTCCACCACCTCAAAACAGAAGGTGATTAGAACAAAAACAGATTACCACAACTTGTAAATTCCCCTTCAAATCACCCAAGATTTCTGACTTGGAAATGTATTGCAGATCACTCAACATTGCTGGGTAAAAATTCCTAAAATCTTTGTCAAAAAACACAGTGGGAGTACCCTTATCACAAAGGCTTCACTGGTTCAAGTGAGCAGCTCACCACAACCTTCCCCAGGGTAATTGGGGATTAGGATTACTTGGTGGCTGTGTTAGATATTGGCACATCCCAAGAGTGAATATAAAATAATAACTAATGCAGTTGAGTCACTGATGCCAATTGATTTTATGCCAGTAGAAGTGTTGGTATCAGTATTGAGAATGTTTTGGCAGTGACTCTACACATTTGGCAATTTTGTTTTGTGAATATATTGAGTCCGAGGAACAGAAGAACATTGGGAACATACATATGCCAATTAGCCCAGTGAGCCTGCTCCACTGATAAGGTTATCAGTTTAATCAGGTCCTCCACTCTTTTTCACTCTGCTCCATATCCTTTAATACCTCAACAAATCCACCTTAGTCATGAAAACACCAATTATCCTATCATGGATATTCTTTCGAAAGAGAGATACAAGTGTACAATTTTATGTTGAAAAAGTGTTGTCTTCTGCTGTTATAAACAGGGTATATATCACTAGGTTTCCTCGGTGTTTCAGATTTCCAATATTTGTATTGTGTCTTGATTTATATTAAAAAAAATGAGAAAAAGGACCTGTTTTTAATGATGTTAGTGGAGGGATGTTTTAGTGCTTTCCTGCACAATTACTACACAGTGCATCCATTAGTCCTAAAATAGCTTTGATGTATGGAATTAAAATTAATCCTTTTGGAGCTGGATAAACATTGTAGTTCCTATATTTTGTGGGAAACCAATGCAAAACGCTCATTTGCATAGAACACAGACTGTAATGAATCGGCCTGTTTTATCGGTAATCTCTTTCCATCCATGTGTTTCAGTCCAGGAGCCCGAGTCTCCTACACAACCTTCCACTTCCTTCACCCTGCTATTGGTGGCTATGTCTTCAGTTATCTCATCCCTCCGCTCTGGGATTTTCACCCAAACCTCACCGCCTCTTCTTTTGAGACTTTCTTTAAAACCTCCCTCTTCAGTCAGGACTTTTGTTACGAAGAGTCTTGGAATATTTGTAAATATTGCCAATTTGTCACATTTGATTGCTTTTGAAAGGTTCAGCACACATGCCAGCCTTTTGTTGAAAACAGTGTATGCCACATTTTGGCTTATTATTAGAGCAGGAATATTGGTCATCTGTGTTTGCATGTCCATAACACATAGTTATGGAATATATGCAATACAAATTATACTGGCTGGGACTTGGTAATTATACTAACAACCCACACCAGTGAATACAGTGGCATCACTTGTAATATCAAGAGGCTCTTCCTATTTTCAAGATTCATGAAAACTTCTCTCTGTAGAAAGAAAAATTATAATACATATTTGTAATTGAGCAACTATTCAATGACTTCCTCTAAATTGGCAAACACATATGTCATATTTGAACTAACTTTTGCCTGTAGGATCACGAGTACCTAGTCAGAATGTATTTGCCTCACTGTCTTGTGAGCTACTGAATTGCTTTGGGGAGATGAGGTAGTTTGTTTGTACAACATTAAGGTGGAACTGGCCTGAAGCAAAATAAAATTCTGTGGCAAGTCACTACAAAATCTTTGGAAACCTTTTACGAAGATGTTGAAATGTATGTGTGTAACTTGATTAGTCTGGAATTCAGATCGATAACCATATATTCGTGAGTTCTTAAACAGCACTTCTGTGAATAAACCAAGCAGGAGAACTTCTTGGTTGGTAAGATACAAAAAACAGTTTGATCTTGCGGTTTATACAAAGGCATCTGTTGCACTGTTAAGATCAGTTTTTGGAGGAATTCTGAAATATGATTTTACTTTTGGTAGCATTTTTCCTGAATATTTTTGATAAAATCTTGTTGAATGGCAGCAGAAGGCCATTCAGCCCCCTGAGTCTGATCCACCAATTTTTTTCTCATCATGGCTGATCTGTGACTAAAATCACTTTTCCATCTTTGCCTATATCCTTTAAAAACATTTGTTAACAAAAACATTTGTTAAAATTCTCAGATTTTATATTAACTAATGACCTAGCATCATGTGTTCCAAACGTCCACCACCACCTGTGTACGGAAGTTTTTCCTGAAAGAGCGGACTTCATTATTTAGGTCTAGGCTTCTCAACCAGTTAGCTACTGGTGATCCATCTGTTCTTCTTGATGTCATGAAAACTGATCAAATCACCCCATACCCTAAGTTTCAGGGAATGCAGCTGGGGTTTTGCATTATCTCTGTTTAATTTAATTGCTGGAGTTGAGATATCAGTCTGGTAAATGGGTCTGCCAGGGCTCAGTTGACAGCACTATGAAGAGTTTTGGGATTTATGTGGATCCAACTCCCACTCCAGAGACTTGATCATCAGCATCAAGACTAACTGTGCTGAGTTGCTGCTGGACTATTCATCAGAAGTATTTTATTGGCTGAAAAGCTGAGGCTCTAGAAGACTCATTGTTCTCCCTCTAAGGGCAACACTCCTCAGGTGTCAGGGGCAGAACTGCTCAGATTACAACAGGTGTGGTCTAACCATGGTCTGGCCTGGCTCTCCCTGATCATCTGAAAATGTTTGTGCTCAGTCATATCCTAAATTATAAACTTGCCCCCTGAGGAAGTGCAGCCAACTTCAGCTCCTGAAAGACCAGATTAAGGAGCTGGAGCTGGAATTGGATGAACTAAGGATCATCCAGGAGGCTGAGTGAATCATAGACAGGACTTTTGAGCAGATGGTTACACCCAGAGTGCAGGATTCAGGTAGTGGATGGGTGAGCACTGAGAGAGGTTGTGGGAAGAAGAAGTCAATGCAGGGTCCTCCTGTGGCCATTCCTTTCAGCAACAAGTATACCCCTTTGGATACTGCTGAGGGGAATGACCAAACTGGGCAAGGCAGCAGCCGCCAGGCCAGTAGCACTGTGGTCAGCTCTGAGGCTCAGAAGGGAAGGGTGTAGTCAGACAGAGCAATAGTCATAGGGGACTCGATAGTTAGAGGGACAGACAGGACATTCTGCCACCGCCAAAGAGACGCCAGGATGGTGGGTTGCCTTCCGGGTGCTAGGGTCCTGGATGCCTCGAAGCGGTTGCACAATAATCTTAAGGGGAGGGTGAGCAGCCAGAGGTCGAGTTGCATATTGGTACTAATGACATAGGCAGGAGAGGGGTAGAGGTCCTGCGCAATGAGTATAGGGAGTTAGGAAGGAGGCTGAAGAGCAGGACCTCCAAGGTAGTGATCTCCAGATTACTCCCAGTGCCACGAGCGAGTGAAGGAAAGAACAGGATGATAGCACAGACAAATGAGTGGCTGGGGAGATGGTGCAGGGTTTCAAGTTCTTGGATCATTGGAACCTTTTCTGGGGAAGGAGTGACCTGTACAAGAGGGATGGGTTGCACCTGAACTGGAGGGGAACCAATATCCTGGCACAGAGGTTTGCTAATGCTACTGGGGAACGTTTGAACTAGCTTTGCAGGGGGATGGGAACCAGAACAACAGGTCAGTAAGTGAAGGAACGGGCAGGAGGGCTGATGTCAGGGAATGTAGTATCAAGCAGATTCCTAATAACAGATGTGATGGGACGAATGGTTTGAAGTGTTTGTAATTTTAATGCTCAGAGAATTATGGGCAAGAGTGATGAACTTAGGGCATGGATCAGTACTGTACATGGAACTGTAGTGTTGTGGCCATTACAGAGACTTGGCTGAGGGAGGGACAGAAATGGGTGATCGATGTACCAGGGTTTCAAAGTTTTAGGAAGAATAGAGATGGGGGGGGGTGGTAAAGAGGGGGAGGAGTTGCAATACTAATTAGAGATAATATATCAGGTGCACTCCGGGGAGACATAATGGAGGGCTCGGACACAGAGTCTGTATGGGTAGACCTCAGGAATAGGAAGGGTGCAATCACTCTCTTTGGGGTGTACTATAGACCTCCCAATAGCCACCGGGACATTGAGGAACAGATATGCAAACAGATTAGGGAAATGTGTAAAAAAAAAATTACGGGGTTGTGGTCATGGGAGACTTCAACTTCCCTAAAATAAATTGGGACCTTTTTAGCGCAAGGGGGTTAGATGGGGCAGAGTTTGTTAGGTATATCCAGGAGGGGTTCTGAAATCAATATGTTGACAGTCCAACAAGGGGAGAGGCTATTCTGGACCTGGTGTTGGGTAATGAGCCTGGCCAGGTGACTCATCTGTCAGTGGGTGAGCAATTGGGGAACAGTGCCCACAGCTCATTAACTTTCAGGATAACTATAGATAAGGATAGGTATGGGGCTAGTGGGAGGGTTTTAAATTGGAGCAGGGCTAATTATGAAGGCATAAGGCAGGAAGTAGGTAGAGTAAACTGGGAACACCTTTTTACTGGCAAGTCCACATCGAACATGTGGAAAGTATTTAAGGATCAAATACGTAGGGTACAGGATAGGTATGTCCCGATTAGAAGGAAGGACATGAATAGCAAAACAAGGGAACCTTGGATGTCCAGAGAAGTGATGAACTTAGTCAAGAAGAAAAAGGACAGGTATGTAGAGCTTTGGAAGTTAGGATCACATAGAGCATGTGAGGACTATAAAGAAGCTAGAAATGAACTCAAAAGGAATTCGGAAGCCAGGACGGGCCATGAAAAGTCCTTAGCAAGTAGGATTAAGGAGAATCCAAAGGCATTCTATACCCATGTAAGGAATAAGAGGATAACAAGGGAAAGGGTAGGACCACTTAAGGATAAAGAAGGGAATCTATGTTTAGATACAGAGGATGTGGGTGAGGTTCTGAATGAGTATTTCTCTTCATTATTTACCCAGGAAAGGGATATGCAGGACACAGAAATTGGAACTGAGCGTGTAAACACGTTAGGGCATTTAGAGGTCAAGGAGGAGGTAGTGTTAGGTCTCCTAAACAGTATTAAGGTGGATAAGTCCCCGGGGCCTGATAGGATATACTCCAGGTTACTGAGGGAGGCGAGAGAGGAAATTGCTGGGACCTTGACCAGTATCTTTGTGTCCTCTTTGACCACGGGTGAGGTCCCGGAGGACTGGCAAGTGGCTAATGTTGTTCCTCTATTTAAGAAAAGAACAAGGGAAAATCCGGGGAACTATAGACCCGTGAGTCTCACTTCAGTTGTAGGGAAATTGCTGGAGAAAATTCTTAGAGATAGGATGTACGAGCATCTGGAATCCAATGGCTTGATTAGGGAAAGCCAGCATGGTTTTGTGTGGGGCAAGTCGTGTCTTACTAACCTGGTTGAGTTTTTTGACAAGGTGATGAGAGAGATTGATGAAGGTAGAGCTGTGGATGTCACCTATATGGATTTCAGTAAGGCAATTGACAAGATCCTACATAATAGGTTAATCAAGAAAGTTTGGATGCATGGGGTCAGTGGAGAATTGGCTGTGTGGATGCAGAACTGGTTTGCCCATAGAAGACAGAGGGTGGTGGTTGAAGGGACTTATTCGGGCTGGAGGCCTGTGAGTAGTGGTGTTCCACAGGGATCTGTACTGGGACCTCTGCTGTTTGTGATGTACATAAATGACCTGGATGAGTATGTTGATGGGTGGGTTAGCAAGTTTGCAGACGATACCAAGATTGGTGGAGGTGTGAATAGTGTAGAAGACTGGCGACGAATGCAGCATGATATAGGTCAGTTGCAGATGTGGGCAGAGAAATGGCAGATGGAGTTTAACCGGATAAATGAGAGGTGTTGCACCTTGGTAGGACTAATGTCAAGAGGCAGTATACTAGTTAAGGGCAAGACCTTTAACAGTGTTGAAGAGCAGAGGGACCTTAGGGTATAAGTCCATGGCTCATTGAAAGTGGCTACACAGGTAGATAGGGTGGTTAAGAAGGCTTATGGAATGCTGGCTTTCATAAATCAAGGTATTGAGTATAGAGTTGAGTTATGATGTATATATTGAGTTTTGATGCATCTCTATAGAACTCTGGTTAGGCCTCATTTAGAGTATTGCGTGCAATTCTGGTCACCTCACTATAGGAAGGATGTCGAGGCTTTAGAGAGAGTGCAGAGGAGGTTTACTAGGATTCTGCCTGGATTAGAGGGCATGTGCTATCAGGAGAGGCTGGACAAACTTGGGATCTTTTCTCTGGAGCGGCAGAGACTGAGGGGTGATCTGTTGGAAGTGTATAAAATTATAAGGGGCACAGATAGGGTGGACAATCTTTTTCCCATTACTGAGTGATCCAATACCAGAGGGCATGCATTTAAGATGAGAGGGGGTAAGATCAGAACAGACATGAGGGGTACATTTTTCACTAAGGAAATGGTGGATGCCTGGAGTGCGTTGCCTGATAGGGTGGTGGAGGCAAATTCATTGGGGGCTTTTAAGAGGGGCTTGGATGGGCACATGAATGAGAGGAAGATGGAGGGATATGGGCATTCTGTAGGTAGGAGGGATTAGCTATGCCGGCACAACATTGTGGGCCGAAGGGCCTGTTCTGTGCTCTACTGTTCTATGTTTTTTCAAGAACATACAGCATATTAGGCTAACTGCTGAATAATTCTCATAGAGTCACAGAGCACAGTAGCAGACCTTCTGGCCCACCATCAAGTACCTATCTACTAATCCCATTTACCAGCATTTGGTCCGTAGACTTCTATGCCATGGTGATTGAAGTGCTTGTTTAGATACTTCGTAAATGTTGTGCCTGCCTCACCCATTCAAGCAGGCATTCCAAGTTGCAGCTACCCACTAGGTGAAAAAGTTCTTCCCCTTCTAACCTTCTTACCCCTTACTCTAAACCTATACCCTCTGGTTTTAGTCACCCCTGCTGCGGGGGAAAGTTTCCTATTATTTACCTCATCAATGCCCGTCATAATTTTGCATATATCCATCAGGTTCCTCTTCAGTCTCCTCTGCTCCAAGGAAAACAGACCCAACATATTCAGTCTCTCCTCATAACTGAAACGCACCATCCCAGGCAACATCCTGGTGAGTATCCTTCCTAAAGTCTAGTGACAACAGCTGCACATAGTACTCTAGCCGTGGCCTAACCAAAGTTTTATAAAGTAGTACCACAACCTCCCTGCTCTTATATCCTCTACTCTATCTGTCACTCTCTCTTGCTCTCTTTTTCTCTCCCTCTCTTTCTCTCTCGTTCCTTAAAAGCATAATCCTATGAACAATTCTCCAATCAAAAGCAACAAGTTCTGATATGAGAGAACTTTGGAAGAATGTAGCTTGAACGTTGGCAATTCTCTCACCCTTTAGCTGTTTGCTCAGGGACCAGGGGACACAGATTCAAAATATTTGGCTTAAGATCTGGGGCTGACATGAGACAGAGCTTTTTTCATTCAGCGTGTAGTTAGGTTCTGATGATCTGGAATGCACTCCCGGAAAGTGTGGTGGGTGCAGATGCAGTTGTGGCTTTCAAAGGGGAAATAGATACATTTTAAAAGTGAAAAAGAATCTGTGTGGGCCATGGGAAAGTGGAGAGGAATGGGACTGACTGGATTGCTCAATAAAGAGCTAACACAGACCAGATGGAATGAGTGGCCTTTTGTGATGTAATGATTCTGTGATTCTGCTCCTTTTTTGAAATTTTTACTGTCTGTTTCGTTAGTTATTGTATCTCTCCCAGTTGTCAAAATTTGTGCTAATTTTTGCCTCTATTTCTGTTTAACCTTCTAATGTTATATTTTCCCTTGCTTCTTCAGTTATCCATGGCTTTTTGTTTGTCCAGTGGACTTCTCGTATAGGCTGTTTTAAATCACATTAACCTCTGCTTTGAACACATCACCTTCATCTTTTGTTGTTTTGCCTCCTAACACATTTGTTCAGTTTACTTTGGACAATCTTTGTTTCATCATGTGAAGATACCCTAAATCTCAAATCTCAGTGTTCCACAGTTGTTCTTTCCAAGCATGTACTGGATGGACTCGATCATATTATGACTACTATTTGGAAATTCTGAGCATTACTCTTCATTTAATTTTGTACAGCATGGCTCTAAGTGGTTGTGAGTCATACTGTCATAGAAAACTATCCCTAACACAGAGAGGAAAAATTGTTTCTGTTTCAGAGGTGCACTAATCTGATTCCAATCCATCTGAAACTTAAAATCCTCTATTGAAACCAGTCTGCCTTTACGGCATGCTTGTCTAAACTTTTCATTTATCCATTCAATCACTTCACAGCTATCCCAAGATCATCTCCCATCAGTCTTAAATCCTTCAGTGCATTTGTTTAATATGTAGATCAGATGACAAAATATTGCGCCCACAGACTTGTACACAAACTGTGAGTGCATGTATAATGGACTACGCAGCTTCCTCTATGTGGCAAATTCTACATAGCCTGGGAAGTGGGTATTATAGCCTATTATTGCTATATTCTTTATGTTCTTATTCTCAGACATAACTTCATACACATATTTGAATGCACTTAATGGTATTCAAACTCTCTCAAGCACACAGTTCAGATATCTCACCATTACATCTCACTGTTGTTCTTAGGGTGAGATTTTTGTACCACGTCATTTGAAACTGAAACCATTTCATCAGCATTGATAACTTCTGTTAATTATAGGAACAGCTTGTGATTGATAATATTACATGTGTTATTAACATTACTGTCTAGTATCTTAAGTGGGGTTGTAGAATATGAATGTGAGTCAATAAAATGAGTTTGTGGAAGATGCTGAACTACTAATCTGATAGATTCAGATAGTAAGAGTAAAACTCAGTTAGGAAACAAAGCAGAAAATGTTGTGTCTGTTTAACACCATCCAGGATGTCTCCAGGACCTTCACACTCAACTTAGTTTTTGAATGTAGTAAAAATAGCAATAACTTTCTGTACTGCATGAGCACTCAAGAAACAGTTTTAGTTACCTGGGCTTTAATTTTAAGACATACATTAAATTCATTACAGTGAAGATGAGCTGGAGGGTTTAAGTTGCAGTGAGCTGGATGCTGGGCTACAACGCTTGAAACATATCAGTGTCAGGTTTGACCCCAATGGACTACAAGATGACATCTGAACTCAGCATTTCCTTTGGACAATCTCACTTTGAAGGAACACAGCAGTAAGAGTGTAGTAGGTGAGGAGTGCTCAGTACTTGCTTTATTGCAGTGTGACCGATATTTCTATCAACGCAAATTGGGGCACACATTGTAACCATTTGCTGAAATAACTCCTGTTAGTCTTTTCTCCTCATCCCACAAATACCTTCATGAAAGAAAGCAGTAAATCATAATTTCATTGCAGATGAATGAAGAGAAGTAATTTTGGTTTTGTAATCCCATATATACGACATGCTTGCAGGTATCTTTTTGTCCAGAGTCAAGCCATATCTGTCTAGCAATTCCAGTGCACCATGGGTGCCCCAGATTATCTCAGCATTGATGAAAAGGCACAACACATGGGGAATAACTTCATCCTGTAAGACCCAGGCATGGAAATTGTGTCTGGGTGCTAGGGTTACTGACACCTGAAAATCCCTGGTTGAAATCTGGAGTTGCATTTTCATGTTAGTCCAGAAATAGAGTGATTTCCATTTGCTTAACATTGAGAAACAGCATCATATCATTAACTTTCTAGACAAATATCTTTATGTCATCTTCTACAATGTGAAGTACATCATTTTGGAAGCCTTCAGTTTATATTGAGCTTGTTTGAAGATGGATATTGATTTGCACTTATTTTCAGAAAGGACACAAGTTTCATTGTTCCTGATCTAGAAGCAGGAGCACTTATAGTATTCATTTCACTCCAACGCAATAGAATTACTGAGTCTGTTTCCTGTTTGTAATAACCATCAGGAAGCAGTCTTTTGTTAATCATTGTTGTATTTTTTAGTCAGAGAATCTGGCTTAATCCGTTCAATTTGCTGGAGATTTGTTGCTAATTAATCTTGAACCAAACAGTTTAGATTTGGATGTTTATGGTTTAGCTGGAGAAGATAAAAGCAATATGCCATTCAGTTGGGATCCTATATTTTAAATAACAGCAGCCTATTTGAAATGATGCCTTGTGGACTTTGGACATCATATCTGGACTTTGTCAGATTGTTAGGCTGAGATGTAATGCCCGCTTATAAGGTTTTGTCAGAATCTTTATTATTGTCCTTTGGAGATGGTTGGACGGAGACAATTACTTCAAAAGAAAATGCTCAGTTGAAATTTCTGAATTTAAATTAAATATGATGACACCAAAGAATTCAAAAGAATTTTGAACATTTAACACAAATTGCAGGAGAGACATTATTTGGCGTTCTATTCTTACATTTGTTTAAACAGTTCCTGATGGCTAAATATTTTTAAATGTTGTTGAGGTTGGGCTGTGACAAACAATCATTCCTGAACTGTTGAAAGATTTGAGTGTGAGCTTTAAGCTTGCTTCTTGTTGCAGTTTATTCTCTGCTGATTAGTGATGCATTCATTTTGGTTGTTGTGTCAGAACACTGGAGGAAATTAGTTCCTTGTTCTCTGTCAAAATCACTTCAATCCTGTTTGATTTGCATTTCTATCATACATTAAATTTGCTGAGAAAGCCACAACATTCCAATTGAAAATGTACTAAAAAGTGATAGGTAAGCAGGAAAAATGCCTTAAGAACATCTCAACACATACCTGCATTCTCGTTGCTCCTGTGAGAGGTGGTGCTGTGATAGGTTAAATGTCACATAATTTCAGCTGTCAAAACATCACAGTGCAAATGGCCAAATATTTGGTTAAGTCTGCATGTTTTTGCATGCTGTGGCCATTGAGTGCAATTGTGGAACAACCTAATTTACCTTGTCCTGTTGCATTGTCAATGTTTGTGACTACTTCCTTAAGAATGTTAGGCCTCTGTCCAACCCAATGTTTCTTCTGCCAGCCAGGGTGTGAAACAGGCCTCGACACCTTACTCAGCCAGAATCCTTCTTCTGCCTCTCTGTTCTCCATCCCCTCATTGGCCTTTTGATTGGACAAATCGCCAAATCCCAAACCACAGCAAAGCTAAGGGGGGGTTTATAAAAGTTCCATTTTCCTTCATTAACAGTCATTGTGTTGTTCCCTGTAACAGCAGAATTAACAGTGAATGCATGCCTCATGGCACATTTCTGAATTTGTATTCTTCTCCTTGACATTATTGTCTCCTTCCTCATTACCCATCGATTCCTGCACTCACCTCTTCCTGCCACCCCCTCCCCAACCAATCACTGAGCAGATGTCTGCTGATTCGCCTCAAATGAAACAAATCCTTGCCCCCACTTTACGGTTCAGCAACCTGTAGAGCTCTACACCTCACCTTCTCCAAGCATCATCCTTTTCTCTGGCATCCCCCACACTTCCCCCACCATCTCCCCACATCCTCAACCCCACTTAGAAGCTGAACACATTTACCCCATCATCTTCCAGAAGAAAGTCCTCACCATCCAGCCAGTTGAAGAGTGATCCAGTATTTTTCTTTCTCTCCCTCACTCTGCCTTTGAGCAATATTTTACACCCAATTCCCAGGTCCCCTAACAAAGGACATTAAGACCCATTATGCCTCACTCACCCACTTCCCAGGTCAGCTACAGACCTGACAGAGAAGATTACAAACCTATTAAGAATTGAGATCATATAGAACAAGGCAACAATCCTGAACGCACTATCTAATCCCAATGTACTGCATCAAGTTATAGGCTTGGAACCTCTTCCATCCCATCTAACCTGTAGCCATTTCATCCCATAGGAGTGATACAGAACAAGATTCATCACTACAGCTATTGGTGCAGTTAAAATGAAATGGGCTGGTAGAGCCCTATATACTTTTACCATTGCTCCCTCACTATTATATGGCTGAGCCCACTACTTGTATTGTGTTATCATGGCTGGAAATCCTATTGAATTTATTGGTATTTACATTCCAGTGCCAGGATCTTTCATAGAACTTTACAGCACAGTACAGGCCCTTCAGCCCACGATGTTGTGCCGACATGTTATCCTGCTCTAAGATCTATCTAACCCTTTCCTCCCACATAGCCCTCCATTTTTCTATCATTCATGTGCCTATCTGAGAGTCTCTTAAATGTCCCTTATGTATCTGCCTCCACAACCTCTGCAGGCAGTGCATTCTGTGCACCCACCACTATCTGTGTAAAAAAAACTTACCTCTGGCATCCCCCTTATACCTTCCTCCAATGACCTTAAAATACTCCCCCGTCATGTTAGCCATTGTTGCCCTGGGAAAAAGTGTCTGACTGTCCACTTGATCTATGCCTCTTATCATCTTGTACACCTCTATCAAGTCACCTCTCATCCTCCTCCTCTCCAAAGAGAAAAGCCTCAGCTCACTCAATCTATCCTCATAAGACATGCTCTCCAATCCAGGCAGCATCCCTGGTAAATCTCCTCTGCACACTCTCTAAAGCTTCCACATCCTTCCCATATTGAGGCAACCAGAACTGAACACAATACTCCAAGTGTGTTCTAACCAGAGTCTTATAGAGCTGCAACAGTACCTCGTGGCTCTTGAACTCAATACCCCGACTAATGGAGGCCAACACACCATATGCCTTCTTAACAACCCTATCAACTTGCACGGCAACCTTGAGTGATCTATGGACGTGGACCCCAAGATCCCTCTGTTTCTCCATACTGCTAAGAGTCCTGCCATTAACCTTGTATTCTTCATTTAAATTCAATCTTCCAAAGTGTATCACTTCAATTTTCCTTATTAATTTTCTTATTAAAATAGGCCATTGTGTATAATAATCTTGAGCTCAAAATTCAAATTCCAGTGCCACTGAAAACATCAGTCATTTCATTTTAAAAGTTGAGATGACCTGTAGCTAATTGTCCATTTATTTCAATCTTATTTTATAAACAAAATACTGACTTGTATTTCCTTGACAACTTGCAGAACTGCCCATTGATTTGATCTGTTGTAGGTTACTACTGTTACTTCTAAGGCATTTGAGTTTCTTGGTGAAACAAACGTGATCTTTACATCCAGCCCTAAGATCCTTGTGTTCTAACTTGCAGGTACAAAGCCTTAGCATCAAGAACAGGTTTGCTTTATGCTTGAATTATTTTTTCCTGTTGTATAATTTGTTTATTTAATGATTTGAATTCACCAGTGGTGATCAAAAGTGGGACCTTTCCCTTACCTTCTTTTCCTCCTCCTCTACATTCTGGCCAGCAGTAACACTCAGCAGCAATCCAACCAAGGTCAACTATTGCAGCTCGGAATAAGGATTTGAATTGTGGGCTGCCTTGATCCATGAGGCTTATTGCCTCACTGTAGAGTACATTCACTGAGACTGAAGGGAGCCTGGGGAAAAATCTTCTGTCCTTGCTTAAATTGTGGGAGAAGAAACATTTCCAGATACAATCTCTTGCATATTTGTTTAAACATTTTGTGTTAAAGGAAACTCATATTTATGTAAGCACCTTCCATGCCCTTGGGGCATCCCAAAATAATTATTTTTGAAGATTCACTGTGTAGTTGCCATTTTTGGTATTGCAAGATCCCATAAACATCAATGCATTAAACGTCTGGCAGTCTGTTGTGGCGTTGGCTGAGAGAGGTGTTGATAAGGACATCAGCAAAACCCCCTTGCTCTTTGTTGCCTGGTGTCATGGGATTTTTTTTTATTGGCCATTGGAATAGACAGGCAGGATTTTTGTTTAAAATTTCATTTGCTCTGTGGCACCTCTGAAAATAGAGCATTCCCCTTGTACTACCTGTATTATGTACTTGCATTCTGCACCAACTGGGGCTTGAAGGTATCTCATCAAAGTCCATTGCCCTGTAAACTGAACTGGCACTTGCCCAAAGAGTTATGATGCATGTGGAAAGAGATGGAGACAGGCAAATGTTTGGAATAGCTATCATTGTGTTGCTGTCAAGCAACCTTGTGTCAGTTTTTACCAATGTAAATTCTTGTTCTTCAAAGCTGTCAGTTTTATGCTCAGCTTTTCAATGTTAATAAGCTCTTTGAATAGTTTATTAATTATCTTTGATTGAAGTGACAGGAAGTATATATTACCATTTTCATCAAATCTGAGTTGGGACTTTCCTCCCTAACAAAGTCCAGTTGATGTGATCTCATCTCTTTTGGCTTCACATCATCAAGCCTTTGAAAATATTGTTCCATCAGACAGTGCTATTATTGGCAGCATGGAGCACTTTGACCTCAACTTATACTAAGTGGAAATAGTCAGGCTTATGGTCAGTGTTAGCAGCATTATCTATTTTCAGTCCTTCTTGGTCTTCTGTGCTTTCAGAATGGAGGTAATTCTTCATGCTAGCTAAAACAATGCAACTGCCATCCTAATATACCCAATTAACTTAATAAATATCTGCAGATAAAGTAGCAAATCTTCCTTCTGTAACTGATCAAGAAAAAGTAACCTCAGTGCATTCAAGTTGAGTGGTGTGAATTTTTTCCTTCACAGCCCACTGCTCTCCCTGCCTTTTAACAGGCACACACTGAGTGAAGATGGCAGCAAAAAGAGCCCTGTACGTTCTATCTCACTGCTCAGACTGCTGAGCGTTAAAGAACGAGCCACAAAAAATTCTGCAGATGCTGGAATCTGGAGCAATGCACAAAAAGTGCTGGAGGAACTCAGCAGGTCAGGCAGCATCCATGGAGGGAAATAAACAGTCGACGTCTTGGGCCGAGACCCTTCATCAGGACTCGAAAGGAAGAGGGTAGAAGCCAGAATAAGAAGGTGGGGGGGAAGGGGAGGAGCACACGCAGACAGGTGATAGGCGAGTCCAGGTGAGGGGGGAAGGTAGGTGGGTGGGGGAGGGAGAGAAGATGGAATCTGAGAGGTGATAGGTAGAAGAGGCAAAGGGCTGAAGGAGAAGGGATACGGTAGGAGAGGACAGTGGACCATGGAATAAAAGTTGGAGGAGGGGAGGAGAGGAAATGGGAAGGTCATCAAGGTGGGGGAAGGGAGCCACAGGAATAAGGGAAGACAAAGTAATGGGGGGGGGGAGGGAAAGAAGGGGTAAGATTACCGGAAGTTAGAGAAATCGATGTTGAGGCCATCAGGTTGGAGACTCCCAAGGTGGAATATGAGGTGGTGTTCCTCCAGTGAGCCCATGTTTAGATTAAACTGATGGGGACATTGTTGTCATATTGTAAGTGGGAAGAAATAAAAATGACTTTATTCCAGTAACTGGAATATTACATGTGAATATTATTAATGGAAATACACAAAATGTACCAAATAAGCAAAGGATGTTCCATCAGAATATAGGATGTGCAGGCAAATTTAACTTATTAAACAATCATATACAATTATCTAGTTTAACAAATTTGTTTGAAAATGGTAACATTGTCTGTTGTTTGGATGAGGAATAATGACCTGGTGTCAGGACATTCGGGTGCTGTCTACTTCCCCTCCTAAACTTTCTCCACTTCCCTTCCTCCTCCTCCTGCTCTCTCACTCCTTTTCCTCCATCTCCTCTTTCTTCTTGTCCTTCCCCTTCCTCCTCCTCCTCCTCCTCTTCAGTCCGGCCTACAGCACTACTCTGAAGAAGAACAAGGGTATGTCCCAGTGTCCTGGCCCTCAACCAACAGGTTACCTGAGCAACCTGGCACTGCTGATTGTGGGAGTTGTCTGTACACAAATTGCCTGCCTGGTTTCCTGTATTACAGCAGTGAAAACACTTCACACAAGCAGTGCTTTGTTAGCTGCAAAGTGATTTGGGATATCCTGAGTTTGTGAAAGGTGCAAGTCTGACTATTTTTTTAAATTTATACATTTATTTACCGGAAATGCAAGTTGGTAAATTAATCCTAATAGAACAATTGTCAACACCACTCTTAATTGCATTCAGGTCAAGATGTGATAATTCAGCTGTTCTGAGCTGGAGATGTGACTTGGGTTCTCAGTGGAAAGAAACAATCTGGAATCTTACCTCTGATGTCTATATAGTGACCCATCTTGAACATGTGTGTATCTGTAACATCTTGAGAACAGGGCTCACCTGGCTTTGATGGACTCTAGTAGTTGAATCACTTCTTGTGATCATACGTGAAGAAAAGTCAGTGCTGAAGGGTGCCTAATACATGTGAAATATGTGAGAGAGCCAGAGGAATGAAGTTGGAGAGAATGTATTAATGCTTTAATACGGATCAGGTGATGTACTACAACTGAAATTAGAGGAACATTTGATCCTGTACAAGAAACAGCAATAGAGGCTAGGGGCTTCAACATCTCTGATTCACCAACAAATTGGCAAGAATTGCAAACTTATAAAGCAATGTTAGGCTTAGGATTTATTTTGTTCCATATAAATGGTGGAAAATATACAAGAGAAGAATTCTTTAAGACCGATAAAATTACATGAGTCATGATCTTCCTAAGCTGTGGGTAATAGAGAAAGTAAAAAGAAGCTGAAATCGCAAGATTATCATAATAGTTGAGCCTTCCCCAAGGGATCATCAGTCATTCCTAATTCATCAGAAGAAGTGAACTTTAAGCAGCGTTATACTTCTTTCTTCCAGCATAATTGTCATCTTGATAATAGATTGCAAAAGGTGTTCATTGACGATAGAGTTTTTGCTGCCATTACTTTGCAATGCTGTACAGTTGTTGCATCTTCCCGCCAACCACTGAACTATACTCTAGAAGAATAGGCCACAGTTTGATCATGAATATATGTAGGATATGATTTTACATTAAGAATATTAGGGCAGCCTTTCAATTCTCATTGTTGTTATTCAGTAGAGAGCTCCTTTTGGATTACACAGGGTTAAATCTGGAAATTTGCTATCTGATCACTACACTGGCACTTTGGTGAGAAAGTAAGCATCAAAATAAATGAAGAGTATAAATCTGCTATGCTTACCTACTAGTTGCCCACTGAACATGCCAGAAAAAAATAGAGCTTGTACATTCAGGGGGAAATGAATTTTTCATGGTATTTTACAATCAAATAACTTTGTTGTAACTAAAAATTTAGTTTTATGATTAGGTAGTCTCACTCGTTCGGATTTTGATTATTAAATTATTTTTTCCACCTCATTCTTTTTTCCCTTTTATTTATTTCTCTTCTTACTTCATTTTTGATACATGATTTTACATTGGATTCAATATTATAACTTCCCTGTGCTTATGTCCTCAGTAAACATTCTTCAGACTGTTTCTTAAAGAGCCATGGCTTTGTTTCTCCTGTTCATACATAGCATAGATCCCCTATGGGACATATCACACTAGATTTGACTCTGAAAAACCCTAAATTGAGACTCGGTGGTGTATCAGTAGCTGGAAGTGTATTGAAGATCACGTGCTGACGCAGATGCTGGAATCTGGAGCAACACGCAAGAAGCTGGAGGAACTCAGTGGGTCAGGCAGCATCCATGGAGGGAAATGAAGGGACGTCCAGCTTTTAGCATGTTGCTGAGGATCAAATGCTGTCTGTTCACTGTTAACCACAAAATGTGCTCAGATACATTATAAAGGAAGTGCTTTACCAACTAAGAAAACTGAGCAGCTTCTTGATATTGATCAATGTAAATTAATTGATGAAATTGGGTTTAATTTATTGGTGCACAAGGAGGATCTATTGTTTTCTTTTCCCTCAGCAGAAATGGCATACTTACGCTGAAGACATCACCACTTAGTTAAGTAGTTTATTAAATCAAAGCTAAGCCTGACAGATTTTTGGAAACCCTTGTTTGAATCCTACCAAGCAGGTTTCTGACATAGCCATAGTCTTGAAACAGCTCTGATCAAAATCACGAATGATATCCTGTCTGTGGCAACAGAAGTCCGTCCCTCCTGGCCATTCCTTGCCTTTCTGCAGTTTTTGATATAATTCACCACTCCATCCTCCCCCAACACCTCTCTGCCATTGTCCTGCTGGATGAAGCTGTGCCTGCCTGGTTTCATTCTCCTACCTGTTCTTGCGAAAAAAAATTGTAATGACTTCTGTGCCTGTGCCATAACCACTGTTGATCCCCCCACCTTGTATTTCTCCCCTACGTGCAGCTCCTCAGGAACACCGCCCAAGTAAAAGCACAGTGTCAATTCCCGCGATGCCCATCTCTACCTCACTACTGCTTCTTTTGATCTGCCCGTTGACTCAACGTTGTAACACTGATGGTCCTTCAGCCAGCACCTGATAGGTTAAAATTTCCTCCCAGTTGAATATTAGGCAGCAGAGCCAAGCCTTTGTTGTTGGTCCCCAATGCAGACTTCATTTCCTTTGGCAATTGCTTGAACCAGACTGCTAGCAACCTCTGTGTCTCATTTGACACTGAGTTGACTTTCAGACCTCTTACCTCCTATCCGTGCCATCTCAAAGGCTACCTGTTTCCATCCTTGTGCCATTGTCCCCTCTTTAGTCACATTTACAGTCATTCTATTGAATCCCCTTCTTTGCCATTGTTCCCTCTAGACCAAACGATTCCCACACTCTCCTGGCTGACTTTCCTCATTCAACTCTATAAATTTTCGAATATCACTTATTCTGATAATAAAGTCTTGTTTTCTTACCACGGCATGGGCTTGCCCCTCCCTCTCTCTGTATATTTCTTCAGCTCTATAAACCCCCAAGATATCCACAGTCTCCTAAATCTGGACTCCTGTGCATCCATGGAGCTTACCAGCTCCATCACTATTGTTGTGCCTTCAGCTGCCAAGATCCAAACTATAGAATTCCCTCTTTGAATTCCTCCACTTTACTTCACTTTCCTCCTATAAGCTGCTCCTTAAAACTCACAGACAAAGTTTTTGGTCACCTGCCCTGATAGCTCCTTTTGTAGATCGACCACATGTTTTTATTTATTGGTGCTTCTGTGAAGCACCCCGAGGTGTTTTTGCTAAGTGAAAGGAATCATATGAATGGAATTGTTGTTATTGTTTGGACATTAAGAGAACAACATGGTGTAGGGATTGGCTGGGAACGTGAGCTTGAGGTAGAGGATACCTATCTTCTTACAGAATGACAGAATAGTTTACTTTTTCCATCTCGTGTTCTTAACTTATAGATGAAAGTGGCATAAGTGAGTGGTTCCAGAATTGGTAGCATTTATATAGAGAGTTGAAACAACTAATGAAATGTTTTTAGTAAGTTTCTGGAGACACAGGAGACTGGAGACACTGGAATCTGAAGCAACTAACATTCTGCTGGAGGAGCTCAAGGGCTCAAGCGACGTCTGTGAGAGGAAAGAAACCCAGGTCCTGCTGCAGGGTTTCAACCTGAAACATCGACAATTCTTTTCCTCCCACAGATGCTGCTCGACCAGCTGAGTTCCTCCAGCAGATTGTTTGTTGCTTCAATAAGCTTCTGTTCACTTGACATCTAACATCATTACAATAGAGCAACAAATTCCAGCACCTGCAGTCTCTTGTGTTGCTGTTACCAAAGGCTTGTGCTTTTTAAGTATTTATTCATTGACTTAGTATTGTATTGTTTTCCATAATTGTTAGCTCTCTGAAAGACAATGACATGGAACTCATGTGAACAAGCAAAAAAATGCAGTTATTACATTCTCATTTGCACTGCATCATGGCCCTTCCACAACTTAGATGAGCAAGTCCAGCCATCACGCACATAATGGAATAGAAGGAAACAAAAGAGCTATCTATTGTTTAGCAGCTTGCATTTGTGAGCCATATCAATTCATCCAGCAACAGCAGTCTTGACAATTGTTTGTACAGCAAGTGACGCAAACATCTGCTTTGACACTTGAACTGAACTGAAGCCTTGTTCCATGTATTTCTTTCCAGGTAAAACATTGATATTATCGTCAGATTTCCTTGGATACAATTTCAGACTCTGAACAGTTTGTTTTTAAACTTATACTAGAGACACTAAACACAAATTTCAGTTAAGCTGGACAATATTACAATTATATCAGTGTTGATGTAATGCTGCAATACCTTAATTATTTGTTTCAATTTCCCCTTCTCCTATGCTCTCTTCTGAAGGCAATATCTACCTTGATAAGAATTGGGGTGGCACAGTGGTATAGCTAATAGAGCTGCTGCCTCACAGCTCCAGTGACTCAAGCTCAGTCCTGACCCCCAGTACTGACTTTGCGGAGTTTGCATGTTCTCTCTGTGACCACATGGGTTTCCTCCCAGTGCTCCAGCTTGCACCCACATCCCAAAAGCATGCTGGTTGGTAAGTTAACTGCACACTGTAAATGCGCACCGTAAATTGCCCCAGTGTGTGGAGGAGTGCTGGAACATGAGGGAGTTATGGAAATATGGGGAGAATAAAATGGGATTTGTGTAGGATTGGAGTAAATGGGTGCATTATGGTGGGCACAGATTCAGTGGGCCACGGGACCTGTTTCCATGCTGTATGTCTCTATGACTCTATTTCGTACCACACTCTTCTACCAGGTTCTGATACTGTGCTGAAGTGGCCATTACCAACTTGTGCCCTAACAGTAATGATCTGCGGTACAGTCCAGTATTATAGAACATAGAACACTACAGCACAGTACAGGCCTTTTGGCCCACAATGTTGTGCTGACATTTTATCCTGCTCTAAGATCTATCTAACCCTTCCCTCCCACATAGCTCCCCATTTCTCTATCATTCATGTGTCTATCTAAGAGTCTGTTAAATGTCCCCAATGTATCTCCCCCCACAACCTCTGCTGGCAGTGCGTTCCACACACCCAATGCTCTGTGTTTTAAAAAAAACTTACCCCTGACATCCCCCATATACCTTCCTCCAATCACCTTAAAATTATGTCCCCTCGTGTTAGCCATTGTTGCCCTGGGAAAAAGTCTCTGACCGTCCGCTTGATCTATGCCTCTTATCATCTTGTACACCTCTATCGTCACCTCTCATCCTCCTTCTCTCCAAAGAGAAAAGCCCTAGCTCACTCAACCTATCCTTATAAGACATGCTCTCCAACCCAAGCAACATCCTGGTAAATCTCCTCTGTACCCTCGCTAAAGCTTCCACATCCTTCCTATAATGAGATGACCAGAACTGAACACAATACTCCAAGTGTAGTCTAACCAGAGTTCTATAGAGCTGCAACATCACCTCGCGACTCTTGAACTCAATACCCCGACTAATGAAGGCCAACACACCATATGCCTTCTTAACAACCCTATCGACCTGCGCAGCAACCTTGGGGGATCTATGGACGTGGACTCCAAGATCCCTCTGTTCCTCCACACTGCTAAGAGTCCTGCCATTAACCTTGTATTCTGCCTTCAAATTCAATCTCCCGAAGTCTATCACTTCACACTTATCTGGTTTAAACTCTATCCACCACTTCTCAGCCCAGGTCTGCATCCTATCAATGTCCTGTTGTAATCTACCACAACCTTCTACACTATCCACAACACCACCAACCTTTGTTTCATCAGCAAACTTACTAACCCACCCTTCCACATCCTCATCCAAGTCATTTGTAAAAATCACAAAGAACAGGGGTCCCAGAACAGATCCCTGTGGAATCCCACTGGTCACTGACCTCCAGGCAGAATACTCTCCATCTACCACCACCCTCTGTCTTCTCTGGGTGAGCCAATTCTGAATCTACACAGCCAAGTTTCCCTAGATCCCATGCCTCCTGACTTTCTGAATGAGCCTTCCATGATGAACCTTATCAAACACCTTACTAAAATCCATGTACACCACATCCACTGCTCTACCTTCATCAATGTGCTTTGTCACATCCTCAAAGAATTCAATCAGGCTCATAAGGCATGACCTGCCCCTCATAAAGCCATGCTGACTGTCGCTAATCAGCCAATGCTTCTCCAAATGCCCATAAATCCTGTCTTTAAGAATCTTCTCCAGTAATTTGCCCACCTCTGAAGTAAGACTCACTAGCCTGTAATTCCCAGGGTTATCCCTACTCCCTTTCTTGAACAAAGGAAAAACATTTACCACCCTCCAATCATCTAGCACTACTCCTGTGGCCGGGGGATGCAAAGATCATCGCCAAAGGCGCAGCAATCTCTTCCCTCATTTCCTGTAATAACCTTGGATATATCCCATCCAGCCCCAGTGACTTATCTATCCTAATGTTTTTCAAAAGTTCCAGCACATCCTCTTTCTTCACGTCGACATGCCCTAGCACTGTCGTACACCATCCTCACAAATGTCAAGGTCTCTCTCTCTGGTGAATACTGAAGCAAAGTATTCATTAAGGACCTCCCCTACCTCTTTCGACTCCAGACACATGTTTCCTCTTTTATCCCTAATCGGTCCTACCCTCACTCTAGTCATCCTCTTATTCTTCACATACATGTAGAACACCTTGGGGTTTTTCTTGATCCAACTTGCCAAAGACTTCTCATGCCCCCTTCTAGCTCTCCTAATTTCATTCTTAAGCTCCCTCCTGGCTACCTTGTAACTCTCCAGATCCATGCTTTCTAAACCTCAGGTAAGCTTCTTTCTTCCTCTTGACAAGAATCCACACAACCAAGTTTCCCTGGATCCCATGCCTCCTAACTTTCTGAATAAGCCTTCCATGAGGAACCCTATCAAACACCTTACTATTAGTACGTCAGTCAACATTGACAGTCAGTATTAGTCGAGGTCACTGTACGTCCAGCTTTGACGCAGCTTCCAGGCACATTAGAAATGTTGCTCACCAGTAACATGTGCAGTGATGCTTTTGGCTGCGGGAAACCACAACAGTGCATTTGCTGAGCTCAGCAGTAGGGTGGGTACTCCTCCACTTCTCTAACTTTGTATTCCAGTGTTCCAGTTATTATTTCCAGCTGCAGGCCAGTACATCATCAATCTGCTGCAACCTTCAACCTTTAGTTATACATTGACCTCCATTAGCACATCATTCCAGTGATTCACTGTCTCTGTATTAGAGATTCATGACACTTCACTGAGAATCTGCCCAAATGCATCCAGGAAAATGGATATAAACCTTATATGGTTTTGAGACAGATTTATTGGCCAGTAGGTCAGGACTTCACAAAAATCAAAGCTAACTTTGAGTATTCTCAGCCACTAAAGAGTCTGTGGGCATGTGCATTAATTGGGACATGGTGCTGACATGCCTTCCTCAACTATCTTTTGTGGCCACTCTGTTTTAACCACAAAATAGACAGTTCAGTACAGTGAGACACTGTGTAGCTTCTCCAACCAAGGCTTTGAGAAAGAGTTTAGAAATGGCAACCATGACTAATTTCTGTCTGTGAACTCAAGGGGCTGAGGCCTTCGTGGTGCCTCTTGCAGTAACCCAATTAAGTGTGGGGTTATTACATTTTTTTGAGGTTCTAACCTATTTCCCAATTTCTTCACATTTTTTTCTTCCGTATTTCAGCTAACTTTGAAGGTGAGCTCCTGTTCCCACAGCCACTACTAAGATCTCATGGTAACTTCTTGGTATGCTCCAGAAGCAAGCTGAGAACAATCTTGTAGTCACAGTTTATTTCACTCACTGATTCTAGTACATTATCCTATTTGACTTTCGAAGCCAGTGGAGTAACTAAACTGGACTTTGAACTCAGCCTGAAACTGCCAAGTAGATTTATGAAACAGTAAAAGAGAAAAAACAGCTATCAGTAATGGTACAATAAAAGAACTGCTTAGCTATGCCCTTGAGAAGTGAATAATAAATATTTTAGCCATTGCACTAGACAATTACATAAGCAATCTTCTCATGTAGCTGTTCCTAAGGCCCCAAGGTTTGCTGGGATGTGAAGGAGTACTGTGACGTGAGGATAACCCAGTAAAGTTGATGTGGGGGTCCTGCCAACTTTACCAGCAGGACCTCATTATAAATGATTTACTCCTGGCTCACGTGCGGCAGCTGGCCACTTGACAGGCTGGCTGGTTGCCGGGCGTGAAAACCAGTGACAGGAAACTACAAGGGAGATGGGAGGCTACCTTCGAGAGTCGGGTTTGCAGAGGCCACCATTGTTCCTAGTGGCATACAAGAAGAACCTTAAAAAGTACTTGACTTCTGGAGATAGAAACACCTGCCTTTCTTTGGCTGCTGGGCTTCCTGAGCCGTTGTCAACTTGTGCAGCACGAGTTAAATTTAATTCAGGTCCCAATTAAAATATGTTAATGAAGCCTCTAGCCGCAAGAGCGCCATCTTGGAAATGGAAACAGACTCATTGGAATTGAGATGGATTCTCTGTTAACTGGGGTTCAAGCTACCATCGCAACCACCTCCCGCATGTCGTGGGAGGGTTAATTCAGAGATCCTTTCTTTTCAACAGAAAGTTTCAGACAAATTTAATAAACCAGGTTGGAAGTTCAGAGAGATTCAAAAAGTGACTGAGACTAAGCAGGTTTAAGTAACATTTGGATCAAATAAAACTCACATTTGAACAAATTCCATAAGATGTTTAAACTTAAATTGTACGACTTGACAACCACCCTCCCCCTCCCTCTTGAATACTGGGAGCCATAATTGACTGACTGAAGTCTGTTAACAATTGTGCTGAGAAGAGATGAGCCATCATTTCTGTGAATGAGAAGTTTCTTAATCATTTATTTTTCACAGACTAAACTACAGCAATACGGACCAGGCCCATTGCCAGAGAGAACGCTTGATTTTGGCCACACAGCTAACTCAGCATGGATTGAGAACTAAACCTGATGTTATTTGTATAGCCCAGCCACTCGCTGCCTAAGCTTGCAGAACATCAGGGAAGCCAAAAAGCCTTGAGCTACTCCCACCCATAGCTCAGCAGGAAGGGAGTTGCCAGACCTAATGCTGAACCCTACCCCAATCCCTACTCTGTGTCAAACAACATTAGGCTCAACACCCATACATTGGGAAGTGCATCGGAATTTTCATTGTATTAAAATATGTAACAACTGCCATTCCTGTATATGGTCAGGGTCTTCAGCTTAGTATGGCAACTGCTCTGCCCAAGAGTGTAAGAAATTGCAGAGTGTTGTAAACACAGCCTAGTCCATCACACAGATGAGCCTCCCCTCCATTGACTGCGTCTACACTTCCCGCTGCCTCATGAAAACAACCAACATAATCAAGGACCCCTCCCACCCTGGTCATTCTCTCTCCTCCCCTCTCCTGTAGGGCAGAAGATACAAAAGCTTGACAACACATACCACCAGGCTCAAGGACAACTTTTATCCTGGTGTGATCAGACTCTTGAACGGACCTCTCATACATTTAAAGATGAACTCTTAATCTCCCAATCTACCTCATTGTGGTCCTTGCACTTCACTTGTCTACTGCACAGCACGTTCTCTGTAACTCTAACACTATATAATGGATTCCATTTTTCTTTTTACAATCTCGATGTATGGCATGATCTGTCTGGATAGCATAACAAAGGCATTTCACCGTGTCTCAGTACATGTGACTATAATAAACCAATACCAAGTGGTTAGGGTGTGTGTGAACATACAGTAGAACACCAAAAACATGGCAAGCCTGGGGTCATGGAGGTCCTGCTAATCTTAAAATGGTGGACTCTAGACCAGCATCAGGATGCTGCAGTCGGTATCCATGGGAACTGACAACGGGAGTTAGTCTGTCGGGGTGACGGGACCCTGGATCTGTGGGAGGGGTGGGGCAATACTGAGAGATAAGGATCACGCTGAGTGGCACGGTGAGAGTCCATGAATGGAGCCATGATTGGGGTCAGGTAGGTGGGCTTGCAATGTTAGTGGGGGATTGGGGGGGGGGGGGTTCCCCACAGTACAAGGGAGGCCCAAGGCTTCCATCTGAGGCTCAGAAGACTGCTCCTAGTCTTGGAAAAATACTTATCAACTAAATCAGCAACAGGCATCCAGCAGCTTTTGGCCACCACCAGCACCTAATTAGGCTGAGAGCTGACATTGACAAGTTAGATCATGATGACAACTTCAAACCCAATCCACATATCAGAAATAGGAGCTTGTCTCTATTTTGTGCTCTGCAAGCCTTCTCTAAAGAGTGGGGTAATACCTGGGCCTACATGGAAGGAAGTGCTATCAATGGGGATGAAATTACTTTAACTGACCCCTCACTTCCCCTCACAGCCCCGACTCTGGCTACTTCTAGGTGAGGGCAGTTTAAGTTGGAGGCAAGCCATCTACAGGATGGGATTGGTGGTGGTCTTCCCATGCCCATAATTCCATCCCCTCAGTGCTTTGATTCATACATGAAGAGTGGCCACATTTTATTCAATGTGCAGAGTGCCTGTAGGCCATGTGAAACTCTGGGCTGGGATAGTGCAGTTCCTTCAGTGAACCCTGAAATGGTGCAGCACGGAGTGGAGAGGTCCCTTGAAAAGCATTCCAGGTAGCTCCTCTTCCTCACTCTTTCCCCATAGCCATGTATTCTTATTGTTCCTTCATATACTAACCTAATTCTCTTTAGAAAGCCGTCTTTTGATCTGTAACTGTGTCAGGGGGGATATTCTGAATCCTACCCACTTGTCACTTAGAGAAGTTTTCTTCCTATTGGCTTTGATGGAACAAATCATTACCCATTGGAAAGAGTTTCTCTTTCTTTCCTCTATCTGTCGCCTTGGTGATATTTAGCATCTCTATCAATTGTC
This sequence comes from Pristis pectinata, assembly GCF_009764475.1. Lineage (NCBI taxonomy): Eukaryota > Metazoa > Chordata > Chondrichthyes > Rhinopristiformes > Pristidae > Pristis > Pristis pectinata. The sequence continues at coordinate 68,674,168 of NC_067411.1, forward strand.
TTTTTGCCTTTCCCTAGTCTAAGGGGAAAAACTGTAGCTTCTCCAGTCTGTTATTCCATCCTGTATCAAACCATTCTAGTAAATCTCTTTGGTGCCCTTAGCAAAGCCATCACAGTCTCCCGACAGTGTGCTGCCTAGAACTGGATGCCATGCCATTGGGCTAATAAATGCCTGGGCTCATACTCTTTCTCAGTTCTAGTGTAGGGTCCCAGACCTGGAGTGTTAATTGTTTCTCTTTCCACCAATGCTGTCTGAATTGCAGAGTTTTGCCTGCATTTTCTGTTTTTAATGTATACTTTATGTTTTTGATGGTAATGTTTTTAGTGATCTTTAATTATATTTAAGAAATAGAGTTAGGAGTAGGCCATTCAGCTCCTCAGTGCCAGTTCTGCCATTCAATAAGATGAGAGATAATCTTTCACCTCAGCACCACTTTCTTATGTCATAAATCTCAATTCCTTTAATACTCAAAAATGTGTCAGTCTCCGTTTTTAAGTATACAGTAATCAGCCATTGAGCTCCATAGATCTTTTAGGTAGAGAACTCTGAAGGTTCATTACCCTCTTGTTGAAGACATTTCATTTCAGTCCTAAATGGCTGACCCCTTATTTTGAGATTGTAACTCTTGCTTTCAATCATCCCAAGCAGAAGAAACAACATTCTTGCATCTATCCTATCAAAACCCTTAAGAAATTTGTATGCTTCAATGTGATTATCTCTCATTCTCTTGAATCGAGAGAGTATTTGGCCAGTGGGTTTAATCACTTCTCATAGGATAATCCTCCCATCCTAGGAATCAATCCAGCAAACTTTCATCACACTCCCTCTATCACAAGTACATCCTCCCTTTGGTAGAGCTATCAGATGTGATATCCCATGCACAGCTTTACCAGAGCCCTTTATAAACACAGTAAGCTGTCGTTTCAATTGTGCTCGTCCTTTTGCAATAAAGGCCTATATACCCCCATTCGTCTAACTATTTGCTTTCTGTACCCGCACATTAACTTTCAGTGATTTGAGTAACAATCAGGTCCCGCTGGTAGCCAACAACTTTCAATCTCTCACCATTTAAAAAATTGTAAATTGGTTTATTAGGACTCTTGACCTCACAATCTACCTTGTTGTGACCTTGCACCTTATTGTCTACCTGCGATGCACTTCCCTGTAGCTGTGACACTTTACTCTGTACTCTGTTATTGTTTTTACCTGTACTACCTCAATGAACTCTGTACTATGTTACGAACCAGCAACAAAAGAAACACACTGAGTCATGATTCAGTGTTAAAAACTACTTTATTAATAGCTACTTATGATAATAAGAAAAATAAAAGTAAGAATGTTAGAAGTAATAATGTTAGAATCTTAAACATTAACCCCAAAACTAAACTCGTAGTGTGTGTGTGGCAAACTCCCAAACTCCAAGTCCAGGAATGGTTCTTAAAGTTCAGTTCAGCAAGCCATAAGGTGAAACATGAGCAAAGGCTTCTTCAACAACCACCGTTGACTGAAGACAAAATGTAGATGTAGAGAGAAAATAGAGAGTAATTACAAAATCCAAATGGTCCACTTTGGAACCCAAATGACACCTCAGTGTTTATTCAGCAGTGACCACTCCACCACATCTGTCTCACCCCGAAAGGCTCTCGAATCGTGGCCATCCACACAAATACCTGTTTCCTTCTACAGGTCAACAACAAAGTGAACGCCACCGCTTTGTTCCAAAGTATCTGCCACCCCGAAAAGCATCTGAGACGTGGCCGTCCACACAAATAAGTGGACTCCACTAGATTACTCCAAAAATCCATACGTGGATTGTAGAGACAGACACAGTTATTTTTTCTCATCCATTGATAGAGAAACTAGCAGGCTGGTGTCTCTCTCTCCTCTGATTGACTGCTCCAAAAACATCATTATGTCCTTTATCTTCTGTTGTCGTAACCACGCCAACACACACACATACATACACACAAACACACACAAACACACACACACACTACTATGCTTTGTCCTAAAGGGACATTCACCAATAGTAACCCAGTCCGTAACAACTAACTCAATGTATCTGCACTGTATAATGAATTGATCTGTACGAATGGTATGCAAGACAAGTTTTTCACTGTACCTTGGTATAGGTGACAATAATAAACCAATACCAATATTGGTCGGGGCTCTGTTTGTTATTTTTCCTCTACCAAAGTGGATGACCTCACTCTCTCCACATTACATTCCACTCACCATGACCTTGCTCATTCACTTAACCTGTCTATACCCCCTTAAAATATCTGTGCCTCCTCCTCACAACTAATGTTACCATTCAGTTTTGCACCATTGGCTAACTTCAATACATTACATTTGAGCCCTCATCTACATCATTGAAATAAATTATGAAAAGCTGGGGTCCCAACACCAATCACTGCAGCACCTCAATAGTCTCAAACTCCCAACCTGAAAATGACCAGTTTATTCCTAATCTATTTTCTGTCTGATTACCAAAACTTTCATCCCTAATGCCTTCAATCCTATGTGCCCAAATTTTGTTTCATAATCTCTATCAACAACCAAATGTGGTGTATTTGCACTTACGAAACACCTTATCAAAAACCTTCTATTAGTCAAAATACACTATATCCATTGATTCTCCTCATCTATTTTGCTTGTTACAGCCTCAATAGACTCCAAAAGATCTGGCAAACATGATTTCTGCTTTATTAATCCACATTCAACCTGCCCAACCCTATTATTTTCTTGGTGCCCTTCCTTAATAATAGATTCTAGCATTTTCCCTATCATTGATAGCAAGTTTATGCTTAGGAAACTTGAAATTGCAATCAAAACTCTACCTTTTTCTCACTCATTTGATTTTTTTTGCCTGCAACGTTCCTTCCCTGGAAAACTTCACATATTCAAGTTAAAGAAACACCATTGAGTTCCCAGGGATCACAGAGTTACCTGACTTCAATCCCATTGGATTTAACCTGCTTTGAGGGGAGAGCAGTTTGTGACTGCAGGTTGACTTTAAGGGATTATTAGCAATGATGATCTTTTTCCCCTCCTCCCTCCTCCTTGTCTTCCAGTGTCTAGCACACACATTGTTTAAATGTATCTGCAAGACCATGGCAACGGTGATTGCTGCAGACAATCCCTGGTTCTCTCCCTGTTCTTACAATGGGGAGCTGACACAGGGACATTCCAAACATTTGCTCTTGGAGCTGGCCAGGAATGTGCCCGTAGGCTTTTAGTTTATCCACACCAATTGTGAACCAGGGTGTTGAATTAACCCTCTCTGGGCATAATTATGCAGTTTCAGTAAACAAAAAGAATTTCCGTCATTATTCAAGGCATTCCATTAATTTTTTGAGGCACTTCTGAGGCAAAAAACTTGCCCCACACATCTCATTTGAACATACCCCCTCTCACCTTGAATGCATGCCCTCTAGAATTCAAAATGTCTAATACTAGAGGGTGTCCATTTAAGGCGAGAGGGGGTAGGTTCAAAGGAGATGTGCGGGGTAACTTTTTTACACAGAGAGTGGTGGGAGGCTGGAATGCTCTGCCAGGGGTGGTGGTGGAAGCCTTTAAGAGGCTCTTAGATAGGCACATGAATGTGCAGAGAATGGAGGGATATGGATCTTGTGTAGACTGAAGGGATTAGTTTAGTTAGGCATTTAATTACTAGTTTAATTAGTTTGGCACATTGTGGGCCAAAGGGGCTGTTCCTGTGTTGCACTGTTCTATGTTCACTTACTTAGATGATTTTACTCTGACTTTGGCTTCAGTAACTGACCTTGTCACCAAGGGAGGAAAAACATGAAATTCACAGGCTATTTGCATCACAAACAGCCAACGCAACAACAGCTTGATGTTTTTGCTGAAGTTTGACACATTGATGTAAAACACACTGCCACGTCACTACTTATATTAAGCTTTCCAAACACTTCAGATGACATTTCCCAAATTAATAAATGTTAATCATCTTTTAGGCCCTTGGCGCAAGATATTTTACAGAACCTTTTAGTCACTTTAGAAGAGTGTAAAGTTAACCCCCACACCACAACCTCCATCATGCCTGAGACGTCAGGCACTATTGAGTGGACGTTGCATATTTTCAGCAATATGAACCTAAGGTGTAGAAGCAGGAATAGGGCACTCAGCCCCTCAAAATGCGCTGATTTTCAACGTGACTGATCTTTTACCACAGCACCTCTTTTCTGTGCTAACCTATTATCTTATGAGTAACTTAATGTCTAAGAAACTACCTCTGTTTTGAATATTCTTAGCAACTGAGGCTTCAGAGCCCACTTGCATAGAGAAGTCCAATGATTCACCACCTCTGGGAAAAGGAATTACTTGCCATCTCAATCATGAATGATTAACTCCTTATTTTGAAATTGTGACTCCTGTTCTAGATACCCCAGCCAAGGGAAATAACATTCCTGTATCTCTCCTGTCAAATCCCATAAGAATTTTATTTGTTTTGGTGAGATCATCTCTCATTTTTCTTAACTGAATAGAGCATGGTCAAGTCTACTTAATTTCTCCTTATACGACAATCTCTCCATCCCCAGGAATCAGTCTGTTGGACCTTCTTTGCATCCCTTCTCACAAGTATAACATTCCTTAAGTAGGGAGACCAGGTCCGTACACAGTATTCCAAGTGCAGCCTCAGCAGGGTCCCATATAATTGCAGAAGGAAAATGCGCTGCCTAGGACTGAGAGCAGGGAGGAGAGAAGGTGGGCAGTTGTAGGTCTGATCCAGGGCTGGGTAGCATCAAGGATCAGGTGTGGGATTGGGTTCGGAAGTGCCAATCACATCCATGGCTGTGATGGTGAGGGTGTGGTCAGGGTGGGTGATCAGCTAATTGGTTGGCAGTGTGGGACGATGAGGCTTTGATTAGTGGATCAGAAGGCTGGGAAATAATTGGATAAACCTGAGAGTCAGTAAGTGAGATAGGAGGGTGAGGAAGGTCTGATCTTGGGTTTGAATAGGGATGTCAGTGGGTGGGGTGGGGATGCCTGAGGATGAAAGCCAAGTATGGGATTCGATGAGGTCTTAGTCCAGCACCTTCAATTGCATAGCGCTGTTCATTTTACCGTAATGCAATCATGTGCTCACCACAAGATGCACAAGGGAACAAGCAGCTTAATGGCAATGTTAACCTACCACAGAAGACTTTGCAAGGGGTGATTCTGTGGGCGTCAAAGTCGAAGCCTCCTTGAGAATTGTATATGCTTGTCAATGAATTGAAAACTCCCCCCAAGTGTTCTATTTACTTTTTAGAACACTTTCATTAACCTTCCTCTGTGAACTTGCATTCCATTTCCGATTGTAACCAGCTGCTTCCTGGGATTTATCTTTGCACTGAATGCCAATTAACCCCTTCACCAGCTGATTTTGTTCATATTGCAAGTCCATGCCCATGTGGTGAGGACTCTCCACACTCAAATTGGGGCTCACCTGAAAAACCATCGCTCTGTGGAAGTTGTAGTCCCCATGTGCAGCCTACCTTCTTATCCCAGTCCCTGTTGCTGCTGCAGCTACAGCTTGAGGCTGGATCCTATCATTAAGGCAAGGATCATGGTTCCGTGGCTTTCAGCACTGAAGTCTCGACTGCAGTTGATGACAATCTTGCTCATGGTTTAATTTGTAATTTTGGAGATCACCTTATTTTGTCTCCGAGTGTGGTCACATTAGGCTGACCTTCCTGTTAGCTCAGACTCCATCATTGTAAAAGTCTCTTTGTATTTACTTTATAGAGTTCTCATTTAATTGCATCATTTTTTAAAAATTCAAAACCTTTATAGAAATGCATCTGTTTCGCATTTACTCTGATTAGGGGTTAGCCTTGGTTAGTTTTTGCAGGGAGTCACTTTTGACTCCCACTTCCAAATCCATCTGGAGATCAGAAAGAAAAAAGTTTGACATATTTTTTAAAAAAAGTGTCTTCAGTCTGGAACAAACTTCAGGAACTGCAAACCTTTGGCAGGGTCGGCCAGACACTGAGCTCGCCCTGATGGTTTTGTTCACATTTCATTGTCCTCGGGCTACTCACAGGTTGATCTGTTCCTGAGGTCTGAACAGCTGTTGCACAGATGTCATCAGTTTAGTTTTATTTGCAGATTGTATCCTGTCTGTCTCATGGTTGTACTGCTTGCAAAAAAAACTGTTCAATCTCTAACATCGCAGAAAGATCCTTCCTCATCGGAAGTTAAATGTCTGATATTGCATTTTGCAATTTGAGTTTCTGGGAACTTCCATTCCGTTAATGAGTTACATTGACTATTTTAACTCTAAACTTTACTCTTTCTTTTCATCTCCCTTCATCTCTGTAAAACACCACTGCAGGTTCCATCGGTACCAACAGTGACAGTATCTCATTTGGAGTAAAGAAGGCAAATACTCCATTTCACCCCCACTCCCCCACTAATCTCTGCCAGGCGAGTAAGGAGCTATAGCAGAAGGTTTGAAATATTGGCAGTGCGTTAGTCACCTAGTTCATGCTGCATATATTGTGTACCATTTTGCCTCATTAAGTTGCCAATGGCAGGATCTAATGATGTCATCCAGACCCTGGCTCAATATTTGTATACATTCACCCCCAACTGCTGCTTTACCAAGGAAACCCCAGGCAGAACTAAAAACAGACTGCTGGGGGAACACAGTGAGTCGAGCAGCATATGTGGAGGGAAAGGAATGGTCGACGATTTGGGTTGAGACCCTGCGTCAGGATATTCCCTCCACAGATTCTGCCTGATCGACTGAGTCCCTCCAGCAGTTTGTTTTTCGCTCCAGATTCCAGCATCTGCAGTCTCTTGTGTTTCCCTGGCAGGATGAGCCCAGGCAGGGTCGTACAAGTCAGAAAGCTGCTGTGATCCTTGCAGCATAAGGCGTCAGTGGGCTGCCCCAACACCCTTTCTTGGGGGACTCTCTTCCTGAGTTCTTCTGCCTGCCCCACACACTGCTCCTTAATTCTGATCACCATGCCACTCCTGGTGGAAAATGGACACAGACTATGAGATGGTTATAGTGCAGTTCTGATTATTAGTTCCCTTGTGTCTGATGATAATCCTATCCTTTTGTAACCTGAGACTCTTCAGAGCATTCTCCCAGAATTTCAGCAGAATAACACATCATTGGAAGTAGCCAGTAAAGTTCCCTTCCCCACCTCCCCCTCGGAATATCCATGGTCATGGAGCTTGCATCCAAGGACTTTGAATGCCAGGTGGGAGCAAGGATCCTGACTAATTTTTACTAGCGTGCAAGTGCAGGTCTGGCAACTCCCAGCTGATTCTCCTCGGACTGACTGGGAGTTGATCATGGAAATGTCCGTGCTTGGATAGCCCAGTTAGCCGTTGCTCTATCCATCTGAGCCTTTGTGGGAGCTCTGTTTTTTCTGGTGTGAGATCTGTGCATTAAAAATTAACTGGAACAGTTGTGGTTTGATTAACCAGTGTTACTCAGTTTGGTCATTCTCATTTTGTAATCTTCATCTACTGAATCCACTTCATGAATCGTGCCAAGGGGGTTAGTACTGAATGGAATGAAATTTCAAAAAACTAAGTGAACAATAGCCTTTTGCAAATGGGGAGGATTGGAATATTGTATCTGCACATTCTTATGAGAAGATGAAATAAATATTTATTCTTTGGGATATTTTGGCAGATTCCCTTTCCAATAACTTGGATTAATTGTTAGACAATTGGAGACATTTTTTGACTGTTCCATTCTGCAAGTGAAAGTTACAGGAAAATTACTTTTGCCCCCGTGCTGACCTGCCTCTTTGAACAATTGACCCCTTGTTGTGAGAGGAAGTTGAGGGCCTAAGGAAAGGACTTTTGCTGCTCAGTTTCAACCCAGGGTGTCCACTGAGATCACTGGGTCAGAAATGAGCTGCGGCAGACAGGTCTTACAGTGAACAATGCATTTTACAGTGAACAAATCATATTTATAGAGTCTATTGAAGAAGAATTGGCAGCTACAAAACTTATGGACAAAGCTGGCAGAATTTCTCTGCTTAAAACCATGACTATTTCTCTTCCAAAATACAATGTGTGGAATAATCGTGCAGGACACATTCTGTGTGTAAAATTATTTTCAGTAAACTCCAGCAGTATGGTCTCCAGATGTGATTGCTTGGGGAATTATTTAATTATCTCTATCCTGACTGGGAATGATGGTGTCACCACATGCAGCCATAAAAAAAACTAATAAATAAATTTTAAAGCTGCTGTTTGCTGGACCCTTTCGTGCTGGAAATGTCCCCTGGAAGACTTTGCCTGGTGGGAAGTATATCCCAGCTCCCACACTCAGACCTTGGGTTAAAATAGTCGGAGAACCCCAACGACCTTATTGTAACTCAATCTGCGTTTTTAATAAAAAAAACCCTGCTGACCTATGGTGGGAGCTCTTGCTGTCTGAAATTTAAAATTTTCATTGTTCAAAACAGGACGAGCTAGGAGTGTGTAAATTCCCTCCACTTTTAAATTGCCCCTACCCCATACCTCCTCATCCCAGCCTGGTATTCGTGCAGTGTTAAGTATGAGTCTACGCCTTGCCTGGATGGGACAGTTAATGGACTGCACAATGGAGCGTTCAATGGCTAGGACAATAACTGAGTCATCAAGCAATTCACTGCAGATAAATCCTTGGTTGGTTCATGTCCAAATGTTAAATCTCAGCTTTCCGTCACAGCATAAGTTTATATACTTTGTATAAGCTACTAGAACTGTTTATAATTTCTTCCTTTTAAATAAATATATTTATTTGTTTTGCTGTGCAACTGTGTTTCCTTCAGTGACAAAAGCAATGAGAGCAGTTGCAATCAAATGAAACCTCGTTTGATATGATATGGATCTTGTTTACAAAGCATTTCCTATATATTCACCGACACTGTGAGCAATTGGGTTATTATACTTGGGTGGGTGCTGGAAGAGAGCCAGGTTCTGAGTACACTCAGCATTTCACGCTCTTGCAATAACTGCTTTCTTGGTCAGGGATCATGGTTAGCAATTTAGTTGAGTGAAAGCATCCCTTTATGGATATAGATTAAAGCAATTGTATCTGAGTTCCTGTTGATTTGAATGCAAAGCTAAGTTCAAAGGTGATAATAAAATTGGACCTATAGAAACGTCTCAATCCACTTTTCCAGCTTACTTTGCCTAACATCCGGTGGACGTTCCCAATTTTGCGAAGATCTAACATAATGGAAACTGTTCAGATCATGGAAGTTTAAGTCAGTCAAATGTTCTATGAGAAGTTTGAAGACTCTGTTGTCCATGCTCAAGGTCTTGTTCCTTGAGAAGGAGGTGGAGAGGGTCGGATGTATCTGGGGGGATGGACTGTTTTTAGATAGGGTTGTCAGCTCTGTCTGGATCAGTTCTGTGAGGCTTCATCATGTGGTGTAATAGCATTAATTACTGACCTCCACAGTGCTGGAGACGCAAAGGACCCAAGTATTTGAAAGCAGTGGAAATAAGGAGTATGATTTATAATTTCACAATTCAAGCTTAAACAAACAGCATTGCAAAATATCTAGTTTTAATGTGAATCATATTTTTACAAAGTTGGATTGATTTATGTCACTTATGAATACATGATTAAATGCCTTTTGTATGATCAAGCATGTGTGTCTTAGTTAATTACATTATTAAAAACATATTCTGGATAATGACATACATAGTAATAATGCATTGATTAAACAAATTTACCATACTTTACAGGCTGGCTCTCCTGTAGTGGAATACCAGGGGTCATCGTCTCTTCCTTACTTCAGATGGCTTCTTGCTGCTTTCAGCAACTCCAGGGACTTTTAAGATGTATTAATAAACTCAGCACTTATGGTAGTTAAGCTGTACCTGTACTTCAGTTTTCACAACACTTCCACTCACTTTGTCTCTTTCTTGGCTCCGATGCTTGTGTCATTAATCTGAAAACCCTTTCACAGTGGGCACTTGAGACTGAGATTGAACATATAAAAGACAAGGGTTTAACCACATGTCTATTTCTACTTTATGGTAACTGAAAGTCTACCCACCTTTGGTCTATATATTTTGATCTTTTGAAACAATCTCTCCTCAATACAGTAATCATGTGGCTTACCAAAATCAGTCTCAATACAAAGAGCCAGCAGCCAACTTCTCAAGGTCAGACCATTTCACCTGATTGTCCAGTGAGGGTCGATAAAACAGATGTCTCGAAATGGTATCATTTCAGAAGTTATGCATTACATCTTGACAGTGCATCAACTGCTTGCTCAAATTTTCACATCACATGAACAGACAATGTACAAAATAGCCCAAGCTAATCTTTAGTAGAACTGGCCCTCTTTCCTTCACTTCAGTTTAGAATGAAGACTTTCCATGATACAATGTAATTCAGTTCAGCTGTCATCATTATCTTCCAGTCTTTTGAACACCACAAAAATACACTCAGAAGTTAAACAGAAAGCAGATGTAACAAAGAGAGTTAGGCTCCTGTTCATCCTCATTGAATGCCTCCCATACAATCTTGACACATTCTTCTTCTTCCTTTGATAAGAAATATGCATGTAATGCAGGGCAGTGTTGTGGGACCTGTTCTGCTGGAGGTAGAAAAATCACACACCTGGATGGTATATGACACAAGTTCATTATACTAAGTTTTTACAGATTTAAAAAATGAACAGAGACATTCTGACCATTTAACAGATGAAGACCACTCACTATATACATTCAGGACAACATTATTAATGTCAAAACTCAAAGACCATGCTGTTTTTAATAAATTACATAATATATACATCCAATATCTATCATTCATTTATTTCAGTTCTTCCCAAATGTGACACATGCATGATCAACTGCATAAGGTGACACATAATTTCCATTAGATTCTTCAATCATGTTCAAAATGCTGAGAGCAATGCTTTCTTGTCTTAATGTTATCATTGTAAAAATCAAGAAAGCCATGTTTAACTTCTTGTACCTTGGAAAAAATAACACATCCACTGGGAAAATTTTCTATTTCCCTTATCAGACACATCTGATCCAACTGAAAAAAAACCCCTGATATTCAAGATGATTAGGCAAAAGTTCTTGTGATTTTGGTGCCAAAACATTTGCAGTGATACGTCTATTGAGATGCTTCTTGCAATTTTTGAATCTATTAGAAATCTTGGATGCTTTTTGTGACCACAGTCTAGACTAGTGTAACTTATTTGATGAACAGCACTACAGGAAATTTTTCCAATTTCTGCTACTGTCTCCAGATTGTGAGGTGTGTCCCTTATGGTAAAAAATGATGTAACTTTTTCACAGATTCCTTCTGGTCTGCGCATCCTGCATGTACATTAAGGGCTCGTCTCCCTTCAGATTTTACAGAAAGTGCTTCATGATACAAAATGTATTCTGCTGTAAGTTCATCAATTTTGCAAAGCCACTTTCTATAAACAGGGTCTTGACACTTGTAATCATTGTAACTCAGCATATTGGGAACATTTTGACATAATAATAAAACATAGCACCTGACATATTGTAGTTAAGCTGTACCTGAAATTCAGCTTTCACAAATTTTTCACTCTGGCTGTTTCTCCAAAGCCAAGCCATTAATCTGAAAACCCTTTCACAGTGGGTACTCGAGACTGGGACTGGAGATATCAAAAACAAGTGTTTAATCATGTGGACATTTCCAATTTTTGGTGACTGAAAACCTATCCACTTTTCTGGCACTAGTTTGAAGACTTCTACCTCATACAATTTTTTTTAGAGTTTTGGGTCCAGATGCAGGTTTTTGAACTGAAACAGCGCCAATTCCTTTCCTCCCACAGATGCTGCTTGACCCGCTGAGTTCTTCTAGCAGATTATTTGTTGCTTTAGATTCCAGCATCTGCAGTCTTTTGTGTTTCCATTCTTTTTTTACCCGACCAACTTAAGATATCTTTATTGGTCACATGTACGTCGAAACACACAGTGAAATACATCATTTTGCGTAGTGTTCTGGGGGCAGCCCGCAAGTGCTGCCACGCTTCTGGCGCCAACATAGCATGCCCACAACTTCCTAACTCGTACGTCTTTGGAATGTGGGAGGAAACTGGAACACCTGGAGGAAACTCACAAAGACACACGGGGAGAACATACAAACTCCTTATAGACAGCGGCTGGAATTGAACCCAGGTCGCTGGCACTGTAATAGCATTACGCTAACCACTACACTACTCTGTGTGTGTGTGTGTGTGTGAGAGAGAGAGAGAGAGAGAGAGAGACAATCATGAATTTGGCCACCCACAGGAACTTACCTCCACCTTATACCTGCTTCATGATGGCTTACAAACCATAATCTGATCAATGGTCTACAACAGAGACAATCTAAGGGAAAATCAAGGTCAAACGAGATAACATAATTCCCCAACTTTTCTTTCAATCTTTCTCACCACTGTACTAGACCTCACCTCCAACAGACTTCTTCCAAGTTCTTCCAAGATCATCCAAACCTCAGCAGTTGAGCTGCAGTCTGTAGAAGACATGTGCATTTTCACGCATGGAATCTGAGCTCCATGCCATCATTTGCTGAAGCAAATGAGGGGTTGGGCCTTGTACTCAATGTTCACAAGACCAAAATCCTCCACCAACCTGCCCTGCACTGTACAACACTGCCCTCCAATAATAACAGTTCATGGTGTGACCCTGGAAAACAGGCACCATTTCTCTAATCTCAGGAGCCACTTGTGTTGAAATTTGCTATCATGTTCAGTGCACCGGCAGAGGCTTCAGTCAACTGAGTGAAAGTGTGTTTGAAAGTCATTATCTCAAACCTGGCACAAACCCATGGTCTACTGGGTAACAGTGATTCCCTGTGCTTGTCACTGTATTTATTGTTGTATTTACTAGTACCATGTATACTGTTTACTCTGAGGGCTTCACACAAGTAAGGAATGTCATTGCACCCTGGTGTATATGACAGTAAACTAATCTGTATCTGAATCTCTCCTATATACTTCCAAGACCTAGATTACCTACAACAGGGGCCTCAAGGCACTGAATGGATACCACTAACACTGGCTCCACAGATGTTCCAAATCCACAAAGATAAGCAAACCAATGTCTGTATCCTCTCCCTGCTCAACATCCCTAGAGTTGAGCCCCTAATTGCATGCACTTGATTCTGTTGGGCAGGCCCCATTCAGCACCAGGCATCCAAAGGAGAGAAGGAGCATTCAGGATGGTATTGGGATCCTTGAAACCATGCATCAGGAGCACACAGAAGCTCAGTGTAAACAGAGGAAGGAGCATGCCACCTCACAAACTGCCCAGCAGCCCGTCCCATCAGTCATGTCCTGCTGCGTGCTGTGCTTCCTACATTGGTCTCAGAACCTGCAAAGCCAGAGAGGAAGTAATTCATCCTCAGTCTGGAGGGATTGCTTATGAAGAAATTAGTGTGGGTGTATGTGGGTGTCTGCTTGTGTGTGTGTGTGTGTGTGTGTGTGTGTGTGTGTGTGTGTGTGTGTATGCGTGTGTGTCTGTGAAGCGTGTCATGACGTCATTGAGAGCACAGGCACAGTGCAACTGTGCAACTCAGCAGGCAAATGCACATTTCTTTGGAATTTTAAACACCAGCTGTTCTAGTTGGATTTGGCATTCAGAATGCCTCATTTGTCTCCTGGATTGTTCCCGCCAATCTCCTGGAGATTTATATTTAATTCTGGAAGACTTGGACAATCCTGAAGATCAAAAAACCTAAGGGGGCTCGAGGGAAATTTTTTTTACAAAGAAATTCAAAAAGTAGCAAAGCACTTACAAATATGTTTGTGATATGAAAGACATGGACGTCCTGTGAGGAACAGGCTGCATATTTGTAGTTGATGATGAGAGGACTGTACAAATAGTTCATGAGTTCTTTCAATAATGATGCTGGGGTCAGATGAGTGATTTTACTATGAATAAAAGGAAAAGTTCAAATAGGTTGAGTAAGCTGAAGGAAAATGTGGGAGAGCTCAATGGGATTGGTCCCAAGATCTCAAAGGAGAAGATTGAGAGGCCCTACAATCTGTCAGGGGTTGTGTGTAAGACTCCATATGTGTGTGTGTGTGTGTGTGTGTGTGTGTGTGTGTGTGTGTGTGTGTGTGTCCATATTTGTCTGTGTGTGTGACTCCATATCTGTGTGTGTGTGTGTGTGTGTTTGTGTGCATGTGTCCATATTTGTGTGTGTCTGTGTGTGAAAATTATTACTAGAGTCTCTTATAAAAAGAGCTCAGTGAGATGTGCTGAGCACTGATACCGATTTCTAATTATTTGTTAGTATTTAAAGATGTTTTAAATTACAGTTAATTATTTATTATTTATTTTTATTTTGTAATCTATTTGAGAAGTTAGCAATTGCCACTGTCCGTGAGAGACACTTTTAAGAATTGTGAAAAGGCTTTAGCAGCTGGCAAACTGTCAAAGCCTGTCAAGGAAGTCCGGGCTGGGGCCTCAGGATACACATCTTGGGGCCCAGTTACCATGGGAAGCCTGTCCCACCTTGCCAGAAATTCCTTGGGCATGGTCAGTCAATTCATTCAGCCCTCCACAGCTGGATGTAGTAACAATGGTTGGTTGGGAATTGCAGCAGTGAGAGCAGGGAGCAGGTCAGCTGATCGTGGCCCAGTGATATTCCAAACACTGCAATAAGAGGCAGAGAGTATATAAGCTGGTGTAATGATGTGCCCTATCTAAAACATAAATAAGATCCATTACTGAATTTCCTATTATCAGAAGAAGAATGAGAATTTGTCAAGGGTGCAATGCTGTTTGGAAGTATAAAAAAAGGCTCAAACTCAGGACACTTGATGTTAGAACAATGCAGATCGCAGTCCAATGAGAATTCAAAATGATGAGAGTTGAGGAGAGGTAGAAGCAGAGTGTTCTTGGTCGTCTCGGATTACAGGAGCTGTGTGGGTGAAATGGATGATGAGGTGTGGGCGCATCGATTCAAAACTTAATTGGATTTATAACAGGTCAGCAAGAAAATCATCTCTGCCGAGAGTGGCCTGTGACTGGAATTCATATAGTGGTCAGGACAGACATCATGTCAGCATTTGATTATGTGGGCTGATGAAGCAAAAAGGGAGTGAGAGGATTTATTGCTTCAGGGACGGATTGTTCACAAGTAGGATAATTATTGACATGATCTGGTTTAGGTGAAATGGACATTCTCCATATTGTGTTCCCTCAGAGCCAATTTTGCATAACTTAATTTTATTATGACTGTCAGCTTGGTAGTTAGAGATTATGATTGGCTGCATAGCGATCAGTTAGTTTGTTAAATATAAATAATGTACTCCAATCAAACATTAGACACGGATTGGTCAGCTGAGACTGTTGCTGTGACTGGCCTTGTGATCAACTACGTTTGTGAAAATATTGTGGGACTAAAAGAGGAAATGGCAGCTTTTTAAATAAAATGATCAAATAGGAATACTGAAGCCTTCCTAACCCAATATATAATAGGGCATCATATTAAAGCATTGGTTATTGGAGCTAACACAATAAAGTCATGATCGAAGCTTCTGTTTTTCTGTTTTATTTTGTGGCCATGATTGGTTTGGATGGCGAAAGGCCTCCACTGCCACCCCTCCCCATCTCTGTGTTGAGTTATGCAGGCTTCGGGCTGGTATGTGTCTCATTATGTCCTAATGTGCCTGAAAATACAGACACAGACTCTGGAGATTGTGTATGGATTCCAAACCCCTGGTTACGTATGTACCAGAATTATTTAGGCATTTAGACATGTGGACAGAGAAATAAACAGTGCTGTGGGATTTCATTTCTGAGTTCGCTCAAAACGAGGGCAATCCTCAGCCTTTTCAGTAAAGTGGGATCAAACAGGCATATTGGGGGACCAGAATTCAGTCCGTTAGTTCCGTGAAGGTCTCAATCCAGCTGAGTGTGTTTACATCCACACAATCTCAAGTCAAGTCATGTTTATTGTCATGTGCCTAGGTATGGTGAGGTACACATACAATGAAAAGCTTGCTTGCAGCAGCATCACAGGCACGTAGGTTCAGACAACACACAGAACATAAATTACACATAAATTATAAAAGATAGTGAATAGAAAAAAAAATAAGGCTGAGCAAAACAAGACATTTGTTTAAAAAAAAAATTCACAATCTGACACCAGTCCACAGTGGTGCAAGAGGGGGTCCGTAGTGTTCCGTTGCTGAGGTAGGGTTAGGGTTATGCAGGTCAGTTCAAGAATCTGATTGTTGTCGGAAAGTAGCTGTTCCTGAACCTGGTGGTGTGGGACTTCAGGCTTCTGTACTGTAGTAGCAAGATGATGGCATTGCCGGATGGTGGGCATCCTTGATGATAGATGCTGCCTTCTTGAGGCAGCGCCCATGTCCATGTTGAGGAGGACTATGCCCGTGATGGAGCGGGCTGTTCCACTATTCCATGCGGACATCTCAGTACAGATGCGGGGGAGGTGCTGCAAGGTGGGGAGGGGGGGGGGCCATCATTCCCTGGATGAAACTAGAAACCAAGGACCCTTCCAGACCCAGAGGTGGATGTAAAAGGTAACACTAAAATAAGGGCAATCTCCTCATTAGCTCTGGGCCATTACCCGTCCTCAAATAGCATACAGATTGGGCTGGACATTCAATCTCTTTTGCTCATATTTTATGCACTGAAAGCTAAATTACGATTGTGAGCCCTTTTGAGTATATTACATGCCTTGAGAAGGCACCTCAAAGTCCTGCAAGTGTACCAAAGAGCAGTCATGCTCATGCTGACTAATACACCATTGGCCTCACTTTGATGAAATGTTTGCGCAGATATGTGCCTTATCAACAGTGCTGCCTCGACTGTAGGAGCAGGTCTTTACAAAGGTTGAAGACCAGGTCAAGTAACGGTTAAAGGTCCTGTCCCGAACTGGGATAGTGCAGCTACATCATTCATTCTGGATGGACCTGAGGTTGTCCTGCTGTGAGATAAGTGTGATTATTTTTTTATTGCGGGGGATCTTCATTGACATTACTATTGTCCCAGTCGCCCACCTTCAATGGCGTGGTGCACATCCCCATCAGTCACCTGCACTGAAGGACAAATCTGTCCGAAATCAGCCCCCCTAGTTGAAGTGCTGCTTGGGATCTCCCACCTAAGACCTCTTGTGACAGGAGGTCTTTCATGGCAAGGGAACCACGAAGGAAAGGTTGGCCTTCTCACATGATTTTCCTTCTCATACGCTTTTTGCAGAGTTGTGAGTAAAAGGCCGGGGACTGGTGATTGTAATGAGCTCACTGCTTTGCAGGTGGGCCCATTGGAACATCATTGTTCCATGACGTCAAACAAAACTGGAGCAACATCCCTACATGGAGCTGCTTCAATGTGTGTCTTACTTAGCGGAGAAACTTCTACCCCGTTATCTTGGTATATCCCGTCATGTTCTTTCAGATGCATGTTTTTTACTCTTTTCATCTTTGTTCTCATCCAGCTCACCAACTAGAAACTCAACAGAAGATGCTGGAAACTGTCAGCAGGTCAGGCAGCATCTGTGGAAAGAGAAACAAAGTTGAAATTTCAAGTCAAAGTTCTAACAAAGAGTCTTTGAGCTGAAACATTAACTCTGTTTCTTTTTCCATAGATGCTGCCTGACTTGCTGAGTGTTTCCAACACTTTCTGCATTTTATTGGATGGAAATTTGTAGTTTTGTTTTAAATTGGGGATTGCACTGTCAAAATGTCAATTTAGAAACACCAAGTAATTCACCTCCTCAGGAGATTTTCTCGGGCAAGGAAAGTGTGGGGAGAGTGGGAATATGATCTTCCATTGGGTATGATTGTATTGAATGGTGGAGCAGGCTTGAGAGGGCAAATAATTTAAATAAAACATTCTTTTGATAGATTTCTGTATATTATTGAGTTTTTTTCTAAATTGCTGACCTTTTCCACTCCTTTTGCTCTGCTAGGGACTATATTTGCAAAGAAGGAAGATCTTTATCAAGCTCTTTCAACATTTTCTTTAAGTCCTATTGATGGCTTTTCTCTCTTCAGCCCAGTTTATACAGAGCAATTGAAGCAAACTCGGATAAGCTGAGGCAGAATAAACAAGATGTTTCCACTCCACTTCACTTCCTCATTTGCAGAAGGAAGTAAACTGTAAAAGCGGTGTTTACAGGGAGGTGCAATTCTACTTCGAGTCATTAATCTGGACACGATTCCACCTATCATTACGTAACTTGCTTTTTCTCCCTCTCCTTGAGTTTTTCTTCTCATCCTCTTTGTATCTTTAACTTTAAATTCCTGTCCCCGATCCTTAAACCATATGGTAAGCTTCTTTATAATAACCTCTCTATACAACTGATAACCTTGTACCTCTCCATCAAATTTCCTCTCAACCTCTTTCATTCCAAGGACAACATTCTTGTAATTTATTGATGAGTGGAAGCGGAGGTGAGTCCATGTTCAGAACTGCTGTGTAACTAGACAGAAGTCAGAACTGGAGACATGGGTCACCATTTTGATTCACCAAGATGTTGCCCACATTGAAGGACTTGGGTTCTTGGACAGATTAGGCCAAAGGGCCCATTTCAGTGCTCAACAACTCTGTGACTCTTTATGAGTCTATTACTGCAAATACAGTGAGCAGACTGAGGGAGACACAAGCAATGAATTTCATTTCCTTATCTGAGAAACTATACAATTTTGGGTATCATTTTGGTTCCACTGTTCTATAGATACACGTTTACTTCATGGTGTTAGTTTTTAATTAGCCATGTCTTTGCTCTGACTTATTTCTATAGACACTTTTAACTGGCATCTTTTCAATTTTAGAGACATAGTAGAGAGGGATGGAAACAAGATGAAAAGAGATCCATTGAGGGTGATTTTAAAAAAAAGGCTGCTAACTCATGTCTCAGAAGCTGTAGAAGAAAACAGGAGCCCTTGACCTCTCCATGAACATTCAAGGTCCACAAAACAGGCAAACTTTGCTTCACTGATTTGCACATAGTAGTGCGTGGCCAACCAGTGGCAGCTTTCTTTCTACCAGTGGCACCAGGGAGTAGGATTTGTGGAGTCCACAGGTAGAACAAGGGACGAGGTTCTGCAGAAAGAGTATAGGGAGTTGGGTAAGAAGTTAAGAAGCAGGACCTTTTTTAATGAATATTTTTAATGAATATTTCCCCTTACTCAGGAGAAAATCATGGTTGCTCAAGAGATAAGGAAAACAAGTGGAGACATTTTGGAGAACATTCATATTACCAGAGAGGGGGTATTTGCAGCCTTACAGCGCATTAAAGTAGATAAATCCCAGGGCCTGACCGAGTGCATCCTTGGACTTTGTGGGAGGCTTCAAGAGAAATTGCTGAGGCCTTTGCGGAGATATTTGCTTCATCATTAGTCACTGGTGAAGTTCCCAAAGACTGGAAGGTAGCTAATGTTGTTCCTTTGTTTAAGAAGGGAAGCAAGGACAAGCCAGGGAACTACAGGCTGGTTAGCCTGACATCAGTAGTGGGGAAGTTACTGGAGGGAGTTCCGAGGGACAGGATCTAACAGCATTTGGATAAACAGAGTCTGGTTAGGAGAAGTCAGCATGGCTTTGTGCACGAAAAGTCGTGCTTGATGAACCTTTCAGAGTTTTTTGAAGAAGTAACCAAAAAGTTCAATGAGGGTAGGACAGTGGATGTTGTCTATTTGAACTTTAGCAAGGCCTTCAACAAGGTCCCACATACCTGGAAGGTTAGGTCCCGTGGAATCCAGGGAGAGCTAATTAGGTGGATTCAAAATTGGCTCTGAGGTAGGAAGCAGAGGGTGGTGGTTAAAGGTTGTTTCTGAGAATGGAGGCCGGTGATTAGTGATGTGCCACAGGGGTCGGTGTTGGGACCCCCATTATTCGTTATTTATATAAATGGTTTGGATGTGAATGCACAAGGCTTTATGAGTAAGTTTGCAGATGACACGAAATTAGGAGGTGTTGTTGATAGTGAAGAAGGTTATCGTAGATTACAGGGGGATCTTAATCAGTTAAGGAAGTGGGCTGAGGAGTGGCAAATGGATTTCAATACAGATAAGTGTCAGGTGATGCATTTTGGAAAGTCACCAGCATAGGACTTGTACTATGAATGGTAGGGCACAAGGGAGTGTAATGGAACGGAGGGACCTAGGAGTATAAGTGCATAGTTCATTGAAAGTGATGTCACAGGTAGTCAGGGTGGTGAAAAAAGTGTTTAGCATACTGGCCTTCCATCAGTCAGGGCATTGAGTATAGGAGTTGGGACATTATGTTGCAGTTGTACAAGTCGTTGGTGAGGCCACACTTGGAGTACAGTGTATAATTTTGGTTACCCTGTTATAGGAAAGACGTGGTTAAACTGGAAAGAGTGCAGGAAAGATTTGAGAGGATGTTGTCAGGACTAGAGGCCCTGAGATATAGGGAGAGGTTGGCCAGGCTAGGTCTTCATTCCTTGGAAAGTTGGAGAATGAGGGATGACCTAACAGAAGCTTATAAAATCATGAGGGGCATAGATGAGGTGGATGGTAGCAGTCTTTTCCCCAGGGTAGGGGAGTCCAAAACTAAGGGGACATAGATTTATGGTGAGAGGTGAAAAATTTAAAAGAGACTTGAGGGGCAACTTTTTCATGCAGAGGGTGGTGAGTATATGGAACGAGCTACCAGAGGAAGTGTTGAAGCAGGTACAGTTGTACATTTAAGAAGCACTGGATAGCTACGTGCAGGGGCGGGGCTTAGAGGGATATGGGCCAAATGCAGGAAATTGGGACAAGCTGGGTGGGCACCATGGTCAGCAGCAAGGACTTGTTGGGCCGAAGAGCCTGTTATCTGTGCTGTATTGCTCTACGACTCTATGAATAAATTGAGATTGCTAAGACATTGATATTGCAGATAGGATATAATAGCTTTATCATTTGGGGAAGGAGAATTGTAAAATTGCACCCACAAAAATGTGTGTCTTGCACTTCAATTTTCCCTTCTGTCTGATAAAGCAGTGAGTCTTTACCCCACACATTAAGATAATGACTTCCAAGCTGATGAAAGAGGCTGATGGAGGGCCCAGAATTTGTAACCTGGGGAGACCTTGTACCTTATATTACTGAAGCATAAGCTCCCTACTTTTGTATTCAATTCCCTGAGAAATAAATCATAACCTTGACAACTTTCCTATTTACTTGCAGTATCTGCAAACTAGCCTTTTGCAAAATGTGCGCTAAGTGCATGTTATAATATCTTTGATAATAGCTTCTAACATTTCCCTGTAACAGAAATTAAGATCACTGGTCTGTAGTTTCATTCTTTCTGTCTCCCTTTTTGTGTAAAGGAGTAAAATTCACTACTTTCCCATATAATGGAACCTTTCCTGAATCTGGGGAGTTCTGGAAAATTAAAGCCACTTTATCCACCATCCCACCGGGCACTTCTTTTAAGGCCGCTGGGATGAAGTCCATCAGGACGCAGAAACCTGTCAGCCCACAGCTCCAACAATTGCTCAGTACCACTTTCCTCTTGATTTAAATCTTCCTGAGTTCCTCCCTCCCAGCTTCAGATTTAAAACTCTTCCTAGGTGGTTATTTACACCCTTCAAACTGAAGTATTCCTGATTCTGTTAAGCAGCATTGGCACTTTCAAGGGAGAGTCCAACCACCTCTCCTTCACAATCAACTGCATCACCTTTGTTGAGTATTCCACCGTTAACATTCCTGGGGGAGACCTCTGACTAGAAATTGAATTGGACCATGCATGAAAGTACTGGTCCTATAGCACTGGTCAGAGGTAGCATATCTATTGGAGGGTTTCTCATGACTACTCAAAGCCTTTCCAACATCTACAAGCAACATATCAGGAATTTCATGGAATTCTCTCCATTGTTCTGGATTAGGTCAGCTCCAACAACACTGAACGCAGAATGATTGGCAGTCCCTTTGCCTCTCTTAACATTTGCTCTCTATCCCACTAGCAGACCCTGGCTGCAGTGTGCACCATCTATACAACGCAGTACATTTTGGCTCATCTAGGCTCTTTCAAATAGCACCTCCTGATCTTTATCATCAAGAAGGACATGGGAACACCACCACTGGTAAGTTTCTTCCAAACCACACATCATCTTAACCTGGAAGTATATCACCATTCTTTAATTGTCATTAGGTTTACATTCTGGAAGTTCCTACCCAAAAACACTCTGGGGAATATCTTCTTCAAAAACACTAGCATGGTTCAATGAGGGAACTTTCCACAATCTTCTTGAGCATTGGAATTAAATGCTGATCTTGCTGGTGATGCCCTCATCTCGTAAAATGAATAGATTTGAAATAAAGTGTACATTATACAGAACGATTTAATAACCTGCTTTAGTGCACTTGGTGGACTCTTACTGAGTTAAATAGAGCAGAGAAGTTCTAGTTATGCCAGCTGCCCCCATGTTCTGTTAATTGAGTAGAAAGGAATGTAAGAAATAAAAGCAGTGATAGACCATTCACCCCCTTTATACCCGCTTCACCATTTATTAAGATCATGGATGACGTTTTATTTCAGTGCCACTTTCCTATACCTACCTCGTATCTCTTGACTCCCTTAACATCTGAAAATATGGATCTCTGTCTTTAATGTATTCAGTGATGGGTCCTGCCAAATCATCTTGGGTAGCGCAGTCCAAGAATACACCAGCCTCTAGGTGAAGAAATTTCTTCTTACCTCTGGAATTGGGAAGGGAATTGGATCTGGCAGGGCTTGCTCTCTTCTTTATCATCCAGTGATCTCAACTGGAAAGTGCATAGATGTGAAACTCAACTGGCAACAGGATCTGGCTCATTTGCATTGGCTCCAACATTGAACACCCCATCCAGGATTATATATTTAGACTGGTTTGCTGCAGTACCAGAGGATTGTTGCCCATGGCACTTTACCCCGGACCGAATTGCTCCCTTTACAAAAAGAAGAAAGGAAAGAGAGTAACATTGGATTAAAAATTATCTTAGAGTTATAGGCTTATAGATACAGGAGGCTTCTGTATAGAATACTGTTTTACGGTTGAGTGATATAAATGGAAATGTGCAGTGACGATTCTATGCTTTTTAAAGCAGATTCATTGTGAAGTGGTTTTAAATTTGTCATGTACAGTTGACACTTAATGCTCTTGCCTTGGAAAGAATTGCACAAAGTTACAGTTGACACTATCCATTCAAGTTGGAGAAAAAATGAGATTCTGACTGTGGCTTTATGATTCATATCCCCAGGTTATTCAAAGAGAAATCCATATGTATAAAATTAATAATGGTGAAGAAATATTAGTATTTCATATGAAAGTAACATAGCATCGGATTCATGGCTGTAATTAATTGCACAGATATTTAAAGCAATAGCCATAAGCAATTTGCTCTGTAATCCACTAATGACTTTGAAAGAATTAAGTTTTCAGTCTACCTTCTCTTGCCTGATTACCCGTCATTGGTTTCACGTTGGATGCATTGAAATTCCAAAGATATTGCATATCCTGTTTTGATACCATTCTTATGGAGTCTCTGTGAATCCTATGAAATTATAGCAAGTAATAAGGACAAATGTTTGCAAAAATTAATGGCTTTTTGGTGTTTAAAGTGGAAAGGGAGACAAACATTTTTGTCATTGTTTTATGTTCATGAACGTACATGCGAAATGATCTGCATCCAATATCTGTTTGCAAATATTTCAGAAAGTTATATTCTGAACATTTATTCATGAATGCTAATTTTCTTTAATAATGCTGCTCTTGGGGTAAGTCTGTAAGATAAGTGTGAATCTTTGTTGTCAGCTGTGCATGATATTGTCCAGATATATTATTATCCTTTCAAATTATTAAAGCTCACCCAAACTTTGAAAATCAAACTATCTTGGTCCCCTCCCAATTATTCCTTGGAACTCATAAGAATGTGTTTCAGCATATAATGGCTGTCCATTATCAACTGAAAATATGGGCAGACTATCAGTTCATAACCACTTCTACAGTAATACACAGAATGATGGCTAGTTTTTCCAGCAGTAGTCATAATGCATTAATTAAAGCAATTAAAACCAGTAACCTCACTTCTTTCCCCATCTCTCATTCATAACATGGGAAGGATAATGTAAGTTTGACATCGAGAGTTGACAATATTGACAACAATTGACAACAAAATTGACATCATTGACAACAAGAGTTTTTCAATATCATGCAAGGCATCTACGCAGCACAGGAGAAGCTGGTTGGAGACGATATTGAGAACGTCATGTCCATGCATCAGGAGAACACAGAATCTGTGCATGAACAGCAGATGTCCACCCATCTGCCCTCTCAGCCATCTCCTGCCCAGTCTATGAAGAGTTTCCAGTTCCCATATTGGCCTTAGCAGTCACCTCAGAACCCAGAGTGGCAGCAAATCATCCTTGATCCCGAGAGTCTGCCTGAGAAGAGAAAGGTTTCAAAAGAGTACTAGTTCACTGAGATAGCTGCTTTCCCAGCATCCTCGCAGGCACGGTAGTGTAGTAGTTAGCATAACGCTGTTACAGCGCCAGCGACCCAGGTTCAATTCCCGCAGCTGTCTGTAAGGAGTTTGTGCATTCTCCCTGTGTCTGCATGGGTTTCCTCCGGGTGCTCCACATTCCAAAGACGTACGGGTTAGGAGGTTGTGGGCATGCTATGTTGGCGCCAGAAATGTGGCGACACTTGTGGGCTGCCCCCAGAACACTCTACGCAAAGATGCATTTCACTGTGTGTTTTAATGTACATGTGACTAATAAAGATATCTTATCTTATCCTATCCTTCAATGTGCATATGCTGGACATGATCAGATGGAGAATTTACTGTGCTTGATGGGCAAGGAGTTTTCAAGAGTGGAGTTTACCAAAATGTCTTGAATCATGGTTATTGGTGACTGCTCAATAACCTTCCTATTTTTTGAGAAATGAATGTGGACTAGCCCATGGGGTATACAGGACATTAAGAAGAGATAGTTTTCAGGAGCTGAAGGTGCAGCTTCCAAGCCACTAGCAAGGGCCATTCAGGAGGCTCTCATTTAGAATTCTTTCTCATAATTTTCCATGGTCACCTTTGCATGTACTATAATCAACAATAATCTGCACACATTTTGGATCATCCTTCTTTTGAACTGCAGATAAATTTCCCATAACCATACAGGAACGTTTCGTGGACTCATTATAACAGGGTATGGTATTCTTAAAAGTGCTGTATATGTGGTGATGCATAATAAATTGTCCCTTTATCTTAATTTCACTGTGGCTCTGATCCCTCAAGCTGCTGTTTAAGAACTGCTCAGCAGATTTAATTTGTGCAACAAGCTTTTCCTCCCTGCACAATAAATAGTTCAGTGTTCTCCAAATCTCAAGATTGTAGAGCTACTCTTTTCATTTTTTACAGTGGATTTAATTAGTAAAACACCTCTAGGTACTTAACAGGAGCTTCACCAAAGAAAATTTGGCACAGAGCCACATTAAGAGATATATTGGACAGATGGCTAAAGGCTTCATCAAATAAGTTGATTGTGAAAATTAGTGTAAAACTTAGGAGTAGAGTGGCTTATGGCTCATCTGTGCAATTGTTGGTCCCAGTTAGTCCCACACAGATTCCTAAGCCAGGTGTGAGCTCCCTAATGTAAGTTAGCAATCAAATATCCATTAAAAAACACAAATTGGTCACTCTTGAAACCTCTTGTTGAAATCCCTCATTGGAGAGGGATAGTGATCCCTCAGTGGAAGATGTTAATTGGGGCAATTGACATAATTGGTGGCATTTTTTCCACAGGGGCCATGGGATGGTAAAGGACAGAGTCTTGCAGGCATAGGAAGGAGTACCAGTACTTGGTGTTCGAGGAAGTTGTTATTTGCATATAATACCCATTATTTTATAGATCAAAAATAGGTGTTTAATTTTACCAAGTCATTGCTTTAGGAGTCTGTGGCACTAGAATTGAAACTACTTTTTGACTTTTGACATTTGATAGCAGTGTTTGAGAGGCTTTTGGATAGATACAGAAACAGGCAGGAAGTTGAGGGATTCTAGACCACATGCAGGCAGATGTGCAGTTTAAATTGGCATTATGGTCAGCACAGACGTCATGGGCCAAAGGGCCTGTTCCTGTGCTGTACTGTTCTATGTTTCATATACTTTCTGCTCAGCATGAGCCTGATTGATGTAAACATTGGATGGAGAGCTGATACTATGCTGCATTTCTCATGGCTGATATTCATCTTCTTTATGAACGCAGCTCGGCCCTGAACCAGCCGCAGACATTGAACTTGATGCTTGAAGACTGGTATCAATTATTGAAGGTTACAGTGCTAATGCCCTAAAGCTAATCCCTAAAGACAATGAATTGCAGTTGGAAGAAAGACTGGAGAAACCAGGCCTCTTCACACAGAGCCATAGAATTAGTGAGGCGAAATATGTCCCTTTATGTCAAAAGTGATCAAGCTGTATATGAATGTCTGGTTGTGGCAGCGGAAACAAAAAGCCTAAAATAAATTGTGAATCGCTGGTCTGGCCAGATTGTAATTTTTAAAAAGAAGAATTAGCTTCCTTCCTTCTCTGTGTTTGTCATACCTACATTATTAATGTTGGATGAGCATTTATAGTACAGGTATAATTGGTTGTATGATCTGTGAACCAAAATGGTGCCAAGGTCACATGCAGTAATTAAATAGAAACTCCATCCGTAAAAATATTGAAATATGCAGCCTGGTAATTCAGATAATGGCAATTCTTGAGAAGTAAGAAGTTTCTTCTCCCTTGGGGCTGCTTGCCCTTCAGAATGAACTTTGAGGTCTTTTTCTAAAGCCAAAACCCTTCCAAAAACTAAATTTAGGGCTAACCCAGGGCAGATCTGACTTCTAATCCTATCAAAACTGCCTGCTTTCAGTCCACTGTGTGTTCAAAGCAGAAAAGAATCTACAGTGTGTTCTGTTGCCATGGTGAAGGCAATAAACCTCTAGATTATCAAGGATTTCTTAGGTCAGAGGGTCCTGCTTTTCATGACTGACCAATTAACTTTTTTTTCAGCATTCATTGGTGATAAAAGATTGAGGAATCAAGCTAAGCACACTTACTATCCATGGATTGAAAAATCTGTTCAATTCAGTATTTTAATTTGTATAATAATTCTCAGTCTTTACCAGACTGTTGATAATGGAATAATCCTTATAATTTAACAAGCTTTTGAAGCTGTATACAATGATTATGATTGGTATAGGTAGGTAGACAAAGAACGAAGTAACAAGTTAGGCCTCCAAGTTTCTACTGATTGTTGTCAAATAAATGAATTATAATTAATTTGTTTGAATATTTATTTATGCACACTGTAACTTGATATATCCTTTGAAGAAAATTCTGATGGGCTTCAAATGAGTTAAGTCCAGCACTCTGGATATACATTATAGTATGTTATTCAAAGCGAGTTTCTTGTTCTTTTTCACTCCTGACCTTCCTTTGGAAACAGACATTTACATCAGCAATTTATTGAGATGATTTTTCAATTCCCTTTTGTTTGTCTGGAAAGTGGAAAAACTTGGTGTTACACAATCCAATTTCAATGAAAATTCAAATGTTATTGAAAATAGGGAACATCATGTGAGAAGGATGAGCCCACGATTTTCATTCCTGGTCCTGCTTGCTTCTGATGCACACTCAGTGGAGTCTGCACAAGGACACCACTTCCACAGTTTTCACTGGTGTACTCCTGGCCACCCCATCCAGTGGCCAATAAGGTAGAAGCAGACTTTCAAAGGGATCAAGGAGGATTTGCTTGACAGGTCCCTGTCCAACACTGGGAATCCAATTTAGATTGGTCCCCAATACGAAATGCCTATACACAATGCACCCCCTCCATCAAGTTTGAGAGTCCACCCAAACCTATTTTATCCATTAGTCTATCAACCTGACATTTCCCTGACAACCTATCTACACACACCCCCCCAACTAATCCACCCTGACTATCAAACCTACCCTCCAATTATTGGTCTTAACCCCTGACTGCTAATTTTATCCCCACCGATCCCTGGCTGCTGACCCTCACCTGACCACCTGCACGTTGCTTGGCCTTCATTCCAGCCCCGACATGGTCTGCCTTCTGTGTTACTGAACTCCCCTCCAGCAGGCCCCCGAATGAAACATCCAATAGCCGGCCTCGAAATGCCCACCTGATGCAGGAGCTGACCAATCTCAGAGCAATTGTCTAAGCCACAGTGGCCTGAAAATTCATCTTCATGTTTAACGCTGCACTGAAATGACTTTGCAAGAGTTGTTTTGGACACGGTTCCTCTACAGGGGAATGCAGTAGTACAAGGCCCATAACATCCTGTTTACTGATGCACACTTCTATTTGTGCACTGTGGAGTATGCAAATGAGGGGCCAGGGCTGGATCTGGGGTGTGGTGCCTGGTTTGAAGGGAAAGCTGGTAATTCGAGCTATATTGGATGAAGTTGTAGATGAATGGAGATTGGGGTCAGCGTCATGAAATCAAGGCCGGGGGTTTGTTGAGAGTACATTACAGTGATTGGAGGATGGGTGTCAGCATAGTGGTGGGGTTGGAGAGAAGGTTTCTGAGCCCCCCCCCCACCTAAGGAGAGCAAGTAAGTTTAATAAATATTGAAAAAGATCTTACTGGGTCAGATTCCATGCATTGGGACATACTATGGGAAGCTCCTTTTAAGTAGCAAAGGGAACCGCACTATAAAAACATGTTTGTTCCTGGAAAGCCTGATGGCAGGCACTCCTGAGAACAAATTTCCCAGCCAATGGTCCAAAGACTTCTCCTATGGGAACGAAGTAGACCCATCCATGTTTGACACAGAAATCACCTCAGTCGCGCAAAGCTGATCCACAACCAAGAAGCTTGATTGAATTTCCAGAGTGAAGCACTTGTGACCCAGAACTGGTCAACCCAAGAAAAAAAGTCTGTTTCAGATGTGCAACAATGGGAAAAACAACTGGGCAACATGTCTGAATTTTTAGGCTAGTATCAGTGAAGTAATATTGATGAATTTTCCTACAAAAGTGGCAAAGCAGGGTTTTTATGCATTGTTTAATTTTTTTGGAGCTGTGAGTTGAGCCAAGATGCTTCAGTGCATGATTGTTTGTTATTCAGTCCGTGGGATTTGACCTGATTCTATGTTTAGATGCTGCTTTATTCTCTCAGACTTTGCTGGTTCTGACATGGAAATTATTTAGAAATTTCTTATTTTTAGCATTGCCTGGTGATTTTGATACTCTGTGGGGGTGGTGGTGCTTCATAAATCAGTGCATTCAGCATCTTAGTGCTAGAATTCTAGATGTTACAAAGGTCTCTTGTGTGACAAAATTGCAATGAAGCATTGAATTTTTAAAAAGTCTGATTGTATCCATTGGGGAAAAAAATGTTGGTTGGAATTTAATCTCTGCTGGAAATGTGTGTGGTGGTTGAAGAGTGGGGACAGACCTAAGACTAGTGGCAATGAGTGCTGCCTTCTCTCAGTGAGGTTAAACAGGTTGCTGGCACTTGCTATCAGAAATGACACATACATAATGATCACTAAGGGTACAGTTAGCCCAAATATCTGAACAGGAAGTCGGCAGTCTGGAATTACCTCTGTTGGCATAATTTATGCCAGAGTTTTCTGTGATAGGTTCGAGATGGATTCAAATAAAAGCAAGCTCTTTACATCCAGTTTTCCCCAGTCACTTCACCAGCGTGCCTTCAGGTGCAGATTTGGAAAATTCTCATGAAACCACTATGAGTGGGAGTGGAAAAATGTGCTCGTTAAATTAAAAGCACTTTAAGAAAGATCTCTCTCTGACAGGACAGTAGATCTGCAAGCCCTTGAGAAACTTATTAGCAGCCTTTGGCAAGTATATATGGGCAAGGGCTAGGAAGGAGCAGGAATGTATGAAAAGATAAAGGAAAACAAAGATATAAGCAAACAGCTTTAAATATTTACTACATGGAAAGTTTTTTGCAATCTACTGTACCATGTCTTTGTTTGAGCAATCCAATTTT
Organism: Pristis pectinata; assembly: GCF_009764475.1. NCBI lineage: Eukaryota > Metazoa > Chordata > Chondrichthyes > Rhinopristiformes > Pristidae > Pristis > Pristis pectinata. The sequence continues at coordinate 68,704,130 of NC_067411.1, forward strand.
GTTTTAACTCATTTTCAGGATCTGGGCAATGCTGTCAAGGCCAGGATATATTGCCCTTGAGATAATGGTGGTGAGCGGCTTTCTTGAACCACTTCAGTCCTTTCGATGAAGGTGTTCACACAGTGGTGTTGAGCAGGATGTGTGAGGAATTGGCCCAATGACGAAGAAGGAGCAGCAACATAATTCCAAATCAGGACGGTGCATAGTTTGGAGGGAATCTGCTCTTTGTGTGTTCCCATGCACCTCTGCTCTTGACCTTCTTGGTGGCTACAGGGCTTAGGCTACTCTCAGAGTAACTGCAGTGCAGTTTGTAGATGGTGCACACTACAGCCACTGTGCCAGTCTATCCAGCCTCGCCTTGTAACTCAAGTTCTCTCACATGCCCATCAACTCCACTGGAGGGTAACTCATGTTGTTCCGTTGTTTAAAAAAGGATCTAAAAGTAAACCAGGTAATTACAGGCCAGTGAGCCTGACATCAGTAGTGGGTAAATTATTGGAAGGTGTTCTGAGAGATCGGATATACAAGTATTTGGACAGCCAAGGGCTGATTAAGGATAGTCAGCATGGCTTTGTGCATGGTAGATCATGTTTAACGAATCTTGTAGAGTTTTTCAAGGAGGTTACCAAGAAAGTAGATGAAGGAAAGGCTGTGGATGTTGTCTACATGGACTTTAGTAAGGCCTTTGACAAGGTCCCACATGGGAGGTCAGTTCAGAAGGTTCAGTCACTAGGTATCCATGGAAGGGTTGTAAACTGGATTTGAAATTGGCTGTGTGGGAGAAGACAGAAAGTGGTAGTGGATGATTGTTTCTCAGACTGGAGGCCTGTGACTAGTGGTGTGCCTCAGGGATGTGTGCTGGGGCCATTGTTGTTTGTTGTCTATATCAATGATCTAGATGATAATGTGGTAAATTGGATCAGCAAATTTGCTGATGATACTAAGATTGGAGGCGTAGTGGACAGCGAGGAAGGCTTTCAAAGCTTGCAGAGGGATCTGAACCAACTGGAAGAATGGGCCAGAAAATGGCAGATGGAATTTAATGCAGACAAGTGTGAGGTGTTGCATTTTGGAAGGACAAATCAAGGTAGGACATACACAGTAAATGGTAGGGCACTGAGGAGTGCAGAGGAACAAAGGGATCTGGGAGTTCAGATACATAATTCCCTGAAAGTGGTAGGTAGACAGGGTTGTAAAGAAGGCTTTTGGCATCCTGGCATTCATAAATCAAAGTATTGAGTATAGGAGTTGGGATGTTATGGTGAGGTTGTATAAGATATTGGTGAGGCCAAATTTGGAGTATTGTGTGCAGTTCTGGTCACCTAACTATAGGAAGGATATTTGTAAGATTGAAAGAGTGCAGAGGAGATTTACTAGAATGTTGCCGGGTCTTCAGGAGTTGAGTTACAGGGAAAGATTGAACAGGTTAGGACTTTATTCCTTGGAGTGCAGAAGGATGAGGGGAGATTTGATAGAGGTTTACAAAATTATGAGGGGTATAGACAGAGTTAATGCGAGTAGGCTCTTTCCACCTAGGTTAGGAGAGATAAGGACGAGAGGACATGGCTTTAGGGTGAAAGGGGAAAAGTTTATGGGGAACATTAGAGGGAACTTCTTCACTCAAAGAGTGGTGGGAGTATGGAACGGGCTGCCATCTGATGTAGTAAATGCGGGCTCACTCTTGAGTTTTAAGAATAAATTGGATAGATACATGGACAGGAGAGGTCTGGAGGATTATGGACTGGGTGCAGGTAAATGGGACTAGCGGAATACTGTTTCGGCACAGACTAGAAGGGCTGAATGGCCTGTTTTCTGTGCTGTAGTGTTCTATGGTTCTATGATTCTTTTTCCACTTACCTACACTATGGGATAACGCCAATTAACCCACCATTTGGTGGTGGAGGGATGAATGTTTTGGGTGGTAGATGCTGCTTTGTCCTGAATGATGTTGAGCTTCATGAGCATTGGTGCCCGTGCACTTATCCAGGCAAGGGGAGAGAATTCTATCATGCTCCTGACGTGCCTTGTAGATGATGGAAAGAGCTTGGGATATCAGGAGGTGAGTCACTCACCATGGGGTGCCCAGCCTCTCACCTGTTCTTGTGGCTACTCTAGTTGAATTTCTGGTCAATGGTGATCCCCAGGTGGGGTGGAAGGTGGAGCGGGAGATGGGAACGACATTGGTATTGCCTGTGAATGCTGAGGTTAGGTGGTTAAAATTGGAGATGGTCGTTGTCTAGCATGAATATAACTTGCCACATCAGCTCAAGGCTGAATGCCATTTAGGTGTTTCTGCATCCAGGTATGGGACTGCTTCATTTGCTGAGGAACTGCAAAAGGAATTGAACATTCTGCAGTTAGCAGAGAACAAGCCCACTTCTAACCTTATGATTCAAGATGGTTAGGCCTGGAAACCACCCTGAGGCAGTGATGTCCTGTGACTAGGCTGATTGACCTCCAACAACCACGACCATCTTCCTTTGCGCAATGTATGACTCCAGCCACTGCAGTGTCTTCTTCTTGATGCTCATTGAGTTCAGCATTATCAGGGCTCCTTGATGCCACATCTGGTGAAATGCTGCCTTGATGTCAGGAGCAGTCACTTTCACCTAACCTCTGGAATTCACTCCTTTGGACCATGCTTAGGACCAAGGCAGTGAGGAGGTACAGAGCCTCGTGGTCCTGGTGAAACCTAAATGGAACATCAGCGAATAGATTATTGATGAGTATGTGTTGCTTAGAGTCATAGGGTTGTACAGCACAGAAACAGGCCCTTCAGCCCAACTGGTCCATGCTGACCAAGATTCCTATCTAAGCTAGTCCCGTTTGCCCTCATTTGGCCCATATCCCTCTAAACCTTTCCTATCCATATACCTGTCCAAGTGACCAAAAACAGGCATCAGCACCAGCTAGTGTGTTGCTTGGAAACTTGAAACAAGCAAGGAAAATCACCCAAAATGAGAAGTACAGCAAGGAGGCATCACCAGGGAGATGAGCCTGGGCTTGCAGCTTGTCCAAACATCATGACAACTGACCTATTTCAAAGAGTCCGCTCCTAAGCAGCAAAACACCCATTTTTAAGATTGTTCTTTTCCACCTGAGGAATTCACAGCATCTGGCAGCTCAAACACACCTCCCCGCCCCCATCGTTGGCATGGAACCTGACTGCCCTTCCCAAAACTCTGTGTTAGCAGCAGGGCCTCAGGAGTCCTTTGCTGATTCCTGGTACGATAGGAATATTGATGACAGCATCCATTACTTTGCTGATGATTGAGCTGGATTGGATTTGTCCTGATTTATTGTGAACAGGATTTTAGCCAGGCAATTTTCCACATTGTCAGGGAGATGCCAATGTTGTTAATGCGCTAGAACAACTTGGCTAGAGGCACCACTAGATCTGGAGCACAGGTTTTCAGTTCCTTAAGCTGCGGTGTCACCTGGCCCCATAGCACTTTGTTGTATCAGCAGTCTCAGTCATTTCTTGGTATCATGTGGAGTGAATCATATTGATAGATTCATGGAGTTATACAGCAGAGAAATGGCTCTGTGAATGGTCAATCTGGGCCATGTGCCTCACACTCCAGGGACTTGGGTTTGATCTTGACCTCAGGTGCTGCCTATGTGAAGTTTGTACATTTTCCCCATGACTGCATGTATTTTAGCTGAGTGCAGTTTTCTCCCTCACACCCAAGACACATGGTGGGTTAATTGGCATTATCCCATAGTGTAGGTAAGTGGCAAAAGAATCAAAGTGTAGTTGATGGGCATGTGAGAAAGAACTGAAGGACTTGTGTTACAAGGTGAAGCTGGATAGGCTAGGACTCTTTTCCCTGGATTGTATAGCAGTTTATAAAATCATGAGGGGCATAGATAAAGTAGATGGTTCCAGTTTCTTTTGCAGGGTTAGGGGGGTCTAAACCTAGAGGGCAGAGGTTTAAGGTGAGAGGGGAAAGATTAAAGAGGGACTTGAAGGGCAACTTTTTCACACAGAGGTTGTGGGTATATGAAACGAGCTGCCAGAGGAAGCTGTAGAGGTGGGTACAATTACAATGATTAAGTGACATTTAGACAGGTTCATTAGGTCAGAATCATAAGGTTAGAAGTGGGTACATGGATAGGAAAGGTTAGGATGGATGATGGGCCAAACACAGGTAAATGGGACCAGCTCAGGATGACAACTTGTTTGGACGAGTTGGGCCAAAGGGCCTGTTTCCGTGCTGTATAACTCCATGACTCCAATAAATTGCGGGGTTACAGGGAAATAGGGAGAGGGGGAATGGGACTAATGGGATTGCTCTGCTGGGAGCCAGCATTGGCCTGATGGGTCGAGTGGCTTCCTTCCATATCATAATAAATAAGGAAGTTAACCCCTACGCTATCATCATACCCAAGTGAACTTCAACAACTTCCATTTTTTCTAATCTGTGACTGTTCCAGATATTTTGCCAATTGATACCACTCACTTCATCAAAAGCTCTTTTTAATTTTGAAAAACTCCATTGAATCTGCACAAGTTTCTTTGTTCTTGTGGTAATGGTCTGTGTATCTCATTTACCTCCTCAAATCGTAGTTTTCTATCCCTTGTAATGTTCATATGAACCTCTGCTGCATGTGGGTTTAACATCTTGTTCAACATTGTACACAGCACAGTCTATGACCTAAAAAAAGTCTTGTACAAATTCACCATAACATATTTAAATGTTGTTTACCAATCTCTGATTTAAAAATGGTGCTGCTCGTTTCTTGTGAATTTATCTGTCTGAACTCGCACTTACAAATGACAGAACAGAATGAGAATTGTGGTGCAGAATGGGGGGGGAGTGAGAACTAGAGAGGGGGAGTCGGTACAGCATGTGTCAAAAATCTTTGCAGAAAACCCACAGCCTGAACTAAGCGTGATAAGACAGCTGGTGCAGAATCAACTGTGCTCCTGCAGACAATAGACCCATAGATAGAATTGGTATCACATCATTCTAGGAGTAGAAATATTTGGAATCACTAGCGGGGCATACTTGCCATATCACTGCAGGTGTGAGGAAAAATATAGTTAAAGACTTTTTTTTATATACTAGGATCAACTTCTAATGGTTTTTGAGGGCATGACTGGCATCAGCTTGTTATTTACTTACCTGAAATAGGCTTTAATTTTATCACAAGGCTGTCAATAAAAATTAAAAGGTGAATAAAATTGAACTAATTTTTGATGAATTGGCTGGAGCTATCATGCATTAATGGTAAATTGCAAGTATCTGTATCTTACTTGTATTTGTTTCCAGTTCCTGTTTGTATCAAGACGTGATTTGACGCAGCTGCACACTGATAAAAGATTTGCATAATACATATAAATTCAGAGCTTTCATCTTTATATAGCTTTGTGTTAGTGTAACTTCCACAATACTATTCAGAGGTTTTTCCAGATTTAGCCACATATAATTGTGTGCTGGATTTAATAATTATATCAAAAACAGAAATTAGGGAATGAAAAATGTTTCTTTGGGAGGTCAGTGATAAACAAAGGCCTAAATCATTAAAACTGCTGTACTGATAATTCACATTTGACAATTGCATTTACTAAGCAACCACTTGGCATCTTAAAATTTTGAATCTTGCCTATGATTCTGGATGCTTCCCTGCTTTTGATTAGAGCAATTCAGTTTCAGGTTAGCTATCTGGAGACTGACACCATATAGAGAAATATATATTAATTCATTTTCCAGTTAGGTTATAATCTGAGACATTTATTAAGGTTTCTGGTGTTTTCAATGAAACTTCAAAAATCAATGTGGTTGCATCCACAAGCTGAATGTCATTTTCTACATTCTGTGATATGGATTACCTGACAAAACAACCCTAAAAGAGCTTCAGCTGGCAACAGTGTACATTTTGGAAGTTCCTTTCACTCCTCCGTGTGAACCCTACTACCTGTATTTATGGCAATCACTTCATTTCTTGCCATTTTTAGAAACCTCTAAATTCAGTGGTTTGATCACAGAAAACACATAATTAATTTCTAATACCTTTCACACTCACACTTCCTACTCCATTCAATAACACTGCTCCATGCACCTACTGTAAACCTAGGCAACCTCCAACTTTTCTCCATTACTGACTTATACTGTTATCTTCTTAAAATTATCACCTTCAGCATTCTCTCTACCTTCTCCACTGTCACCTCCATGAAGAGCTCACAGACATGTTCATCAACATTGACACCATCTATTCAGCTACCTTTGCTGCTGCTTTCCCTTCCCCTGGTCCTTGCCCTCTGCATCAAGCTCCCCTTTCCTTAGCCCCTGAATAGACTGCCTTAATTTCCCCCAAACCTAAACCCGTTTCTAGACTTTCTCCTGTCTTCTCATGCTTGCATACAAGTCCTTCACAACTTGCCTCTCCATATCTCTGCAAACTCCTGCTATTCCATTTCCATTGGTTTCTTGGGCACCATGCCCTTTTTGCACCTCACCAATGGTGTGCCTATGGTTATCTATTGGGTATGAAATTCCCTTCCTTGATCCCCCATTCTTCCTAAAATCTATTGTTTACCCATCCTATGAACACTCCTCATATCATCTCCTTTCAGCTTCTATTTTGTTATGATTATGCCTCCGTGAAGGAACTTGGGATATTTTCCTTCAAGCAAAATATAAAAGCAACTCGTTCTGTTTATTTTATTCAAGCTCATTTGTTTCTGATGTATGCTGATGTGCCTTCTCAATCAATGGAAAGGACAATCTAATTAAATTGATTCCAGCTGAAAACAATATCAAAAATAGAAGTTTAAAACTAAAGTAGGGAGAGCATTTTTCCAAATGCTTAATGGACTGCACTTGGAAACTATGGAGAAACTATACTGAAGTGGCTAATCTAACTTGTGAAATGTTCTAAAAAAAAATTCACCTATATAGGCAAAATGCAATTGACTTGTGATCATAATTGTTTGGATTTTGCCTGAAGAACAACAGCGGTTAATTGTTCTACTCTTCTGGATAGTGAACCACAATCCTATTAATTGGGACAAGGATGGAGTAAAAAATTGTTTGTTTTAAATCCAAAACTCTTTCGTAACTAGGCAGTGGAGGTGTTATAGTTTCCTTTTATCATGATTGGTAGGGAAGAAGAGTTATCAGCCAGCTCTGGAGCACAATGTGTGGCTCTGGTCTGAAGGGAAATTCTGCGTAGCAATTTCCAATCTGTCAGGTGTACTTTTCCTTGACCTTGTGAATGAAAACTGCCCTTGGGGTCTCCTTAATGACAAGTACAGACATTCTACATTGTGTATATAAACAGTGGCATTCAACTCTGGAACAGTGTCAGAATTGGAAAAGCAAAAAAGTGTTATGCTGAGGTAATTTTATTGTTTGTTCAATTCAAATGATGGAAAATTTTAAAGAGATGAATCCTTTAGGAACGATAAATTGACATGAGTCATAATCTTCCTAAGCTCTCAATAATAGAGAAAATAAAAGGGCCAAATTCACAAAAATATAATAATTATGTCTTCCTGTGAATCAGTTCCCCAAGGGATCATCAATTATTCCCTAATTTACCAGAAGTGAATTCTGAACAATGCTGCATTTCTTCCCTGTTTCCAGTTCCAATTTGTTAATCTTGATGCTTAATTATAAGAGGTATTTGTTGACACAAGTTTTTCTGCACTAGTTTGTAATACCATCACTACACCTTCCTGCAGAGTACTGAACTTCACTGTGGAAAAAGAAATAGACAAAGTTTAGTTGTGAACATAATAGAATGGACTTTGCATCAATAATAGTAGTGGTTAACTATGCTCTTCGTAATGTGTGAGTTGGGCAGTGACTGCACATTATCTCATTAAATGCAATCATTAGCAAGTTGCTGGGCAAGTTCCCAGCTCTTCCAGAAGCTGTCTGATAACAATACGTTTGCGAAACTTGCTGTTGAAACACGCGAAGATATTGGATTTACCAGCTGACCAATAAAAACAGCAGAAGAAGTCAGGGTCTATCCATTCCAGGACAGGTACAGTCTGATTCTTAATTACTGCCAAACAACCCGTGGACCCATTATTTCACATTTCAGTTATTGACGGAGATTTTAAAAGAACTGTTCTCTCCTTTCTCTCTCTCAATTCAATATTTCCATCTCTCTTTGTTTCACTCCCTGTTTCCAATTTAACTGTCAGCCCTGGTTTAGACAGTGATCTGTTTATTAACTATTTTTAATCTGATTGTTTAAGGATCTTTATGGTTATTTTCCCGGTTTGCACAGGTCCCAAACCAGTTTATGGAGGGCGCTGCATTACTGATGCAAACCTCCACAAGCTAAAGCCCATAAGATATTCCTGGTCACATGCAAGTGTAACGAGTACTGGTGCTGACCACAAAATCCTGACCTAGTAAAGGAGAATGCTGTTGAAGCAGAATATTAAGGTACATTTTGATTTTTAAAAAATTGATCCCTTTTTAAATTAGCCAGTCCCCATGGTGTTACCCATAGGAAATCTTGATCTGTGGAACTTCTCACATCAACAAGGATCAGAGTCCATGGATAAAAGTAGACTAGGTGGTTGAGAAAGAAGACTGGGGGACTTGGCGGCTTGGGAGGGGCCGAGGGGTAAGCAAAATGAGAGAAAAGGGGAAGTCGGGAGAACACACACCAGTCTTCATAGAGGGGTCAGCAGCGGAAAAGGTGCGCAGCTTCAAGTTCCCGGGCATCAGCATCTCAAAGGATCGCAAAACAACAAAATTCCATGACATATGTCAGTGGTAATAAACCTGATTCTGATTCTGAGCACCATGTAGGGAAGCCTGGCGATGAGATTAACAGGAGAAGGAGGGAAGGAGCGTGTGGAGGGACTAGGATAGATGAGAAAATGTGAAGAATGAGAAGAAAAAAGGAGGAGAACATGGGAGAGATGATGGAAACAAGTGGGTTTCTATTGGTTCACAATTAAAATGAAAGCCTTATTCTTCTTGGGGCTCTGCTGGATATGCTCTTCCTTATCACCTGGTGTGAAAAGTACAATGGCAGCTTTTATGCTATCACCAGTTAAAACTGCATTCAGGCTCCTTTAACAGAGAACCTAATGTGCAAGTGTAAAGCAAGTCCCTTGTCAGGTTTGAGCAGCTCAGTGAAGTAGGGTAATATTCAGAACAGGTAAGATCTTTGTAACCTCCCACAGTTTCGATGGTTACAATTAAGATTATCACTGTTTCGTGAGTAATTAATTTAAATCTATAAAGTTTATGTTTTTCACCAAAAGCTTTTCAATGATGCACAAAGAATTTTTATTTAGAATGTTCTGTCTTGGCTGTCACACAGGTTTTAGATTATTCTGCTGTTGCATATGGTGGGTGGGAGTTTAATGTTTCATTTATCTTGGCAACTTATTTTATAAATCCATCCTGTATTGATGCGTACAGCTCTGTATGTTATAGGAGCCATCCAATGTATCCCATGAAACCTGTTTTACTGCTTCAAATCAATATTTAACCAGATGCAAGTGCAGAGTTATTTCTTTAAACGGGTCAACATGCACAACTTCTTTGTCAGGACACCAACAAGAACATCAGCAACAACCTGCATTTGTAATGGGCACTTTGCACATCTGAGCCTATTGAGAATGTCTACCAATGAATAACTGACTTCATCTTCGATATTTCCAACCTCCCAAATCCACACAGTTTAAACAAATCAAACTTGAAAAATAAGAAGCAAATACAAATCGGAAAAAATTTTGTTGACTTGAAAGATACTTATGGATCCAAGTCCACGGTATGAAGATTTCAGATGAAGTATCATAATTTTTTCCAGGACTGGGGTTTGTTTGAGAAGAAGGTGTAGGCCGTTTAGGACCAAAATGTTGAGAAATTTCTTCGGAGGGTGATGTTCATTCAAAACAAAGATGAATAGATTTCTGGTCACCAAGGGATGGAGGATAGAGCGGGAAAAGATATGAAGGTAGAAGATCAGGCATGATCTTGATGAATGACAATGCAGGCTTGAAGGGCCTGATTGCCTACATCTGCTCCTATTTTTTATGTTCTTATGTACTTCCTTTCTTTATTAACGAATTTCAGGACAACCTAACCAGTTGAAAATAAAACTAAAAAAGAATGTCATATTCCAGTGAGACCATGTTTAGTTTATTCTATGTCTTATGATACTGCATGAGTTGTTCACGGAGGTTCTTGGCTTGTTTTGAATTGTATTCCTGCTACTGAGATTCAAATTGATCTTTGTTTTCAAATTGATAAACATGTCAACAACTTAACAAGCTTCCCAAATTAAGGAGATTTCATAATCTTTAATTAAAGAGCCATTTGTGATGATGAACCCAGATGTTATGGAAAGTCCACTGCCCTCCTACAATCCTGAATTGTGTCAGCTTCCTTTCCAATGTGGTTTGCAAATTGCTGACGATTGTACTTTTGTGGAGATTCTATCTAGCCCATATATAAAGGCTTCCCTCTTCACCACCCTGCCTGTGTGGGTTTACTCATGGATGTATCCCAGTGTTGCAATGAATCAGCTAAGAAAAAATCAATTCAACAAAAGCTGGAAATATACAGCAGATGGACGGATTGAGTATTTCCTGTTTTTATTTCTTATGTTCTTTTAGTCAGCAACCAAAAGAGATGATTGATTTAGGTAGGATGATGAATTGTGCCAAAACACTTTTACCTCCACTGAATGCTTTTCATGCATTTACAGAAATTTCCGATTTTGCATATTCATAATTATTTATTATGGCCAGTACTGGCAAATAAGTTATCTCAAGCACACACTCCACTTACAGAATATGAAATCTGTGGCTAATCAGAAGTATTTTAGGTTTATCCATTTTTCGGGCTAGCTAAGCCTGACAATAATATTGCTTTCCATGAAGGTGGTTCTCAAATTAGCCAACAGCTTATTATTGGCAACAAGCAGAGCCCTATTCTACCTCTACTATAGTTAAAATCTGAATGCACTTGGGACAGTGACTGATGATGCATATGTGCCCTCCTAATGGCTGTGCCTGCATATTGTTCGCACAGCCCCGCTCTGGGCAATTGATATGCTAATGTACAGTGATGGAGTTGCTGAGCTTATTTGAACATTTTGTCATGGGCGTGCACTGTCCTCACTGTTTGTATGCGCTGAGGGAAGATAATGAAGGCCTTTGTCCTGATGGTTGCATTTTGACAAGGATCAACTCCGCAGCTGCAACCCAGGCAACGTGCCGTAGAAGTGAGGAATTAGAGCAGCTAAACAAGGCTGGCAATTGTCCCATTTGGGGCCAAATGAAGCTGAATGCTAAAAGAGGTGTTATCTGGACTGTGCAGAAGAAAGGCTGAGAGGTTGACTATTTTTTTCCTTTCATAATTTTAACACAGAATTGCATCTTTAATATCTTCAGCAATAGGGAAAGAGGTTGGTTTAGGTTGTCATAATTCTGCAGCCAAATGCAACCTTGCTCTTTTGGTGTATGTGATTGTGTGTTGTTATTAAAATGGGGACAGCAAGAGCGCTCGAACACATACTTCGGATGGGCATCAGCTTTCTGTGGAAGATCCTGAGGCCCACAGCAGAGAGCCAGGTTTTGAATACCTGACATTAAGTGATCCTTGAATGACACACCAAGAGAGGAAGTATACTCGGGATGAGGAGAACGTCCTCCTCAGCTGAGGCTTTCCATCTCTGTGACTCCAGTGCCACTGTCTGCAGAATCACTTAATCAGGGAGCTTTCAGGCAAAGTTCACGGAGACGGAGTCGGTCCCAGTTATTTTGATTTTCACAAATATTTTCTCCCTTTTGAATAAATTAAGCTGCCCCACAGAGAACCATTGTCATTCGCTGCAGGTCACCAGGAACCCACAGCCTTCATGCGCCCATGTATGGCAGTGCTTCTGACTTCCAGCATTCGCTGTTTAGCCTAATTTGTTTCTGGCAATCATCAGAGTTGGTGCAGGACCAACGAGGCACATATTACAGAGAGAAGTATTTATCCCCTTTGCGTTGTTTGTGAGATGGCTGATTGGTACTCGGGGAAGGCCGGACGAGACGTGCCAGTGTCTATTCATGACCCTATTGCAGCTTGGTGTGAGTCTCTGCCAAGGTTTAGTCTGTAGATAACTGACTGCCAGAGCCCAGAATGAAAGCAATTGCTGTGTCTTTATTCAAATCTTAAGTTGCTTTTTAGGTACAGGCAAAGGGGCGCATGCACCAGTTGAAGCAGATGCACTGCTGGTGTGGCTTCCTTTACAAAGCACAGATAAACTGCGGAGAAAGTTATTTTTAGTTAAAGCAGAACTCGCAGAGCTATTCGTCACTTCTAACTAAACCTATAGACCAAAGCATGGATCCTGAACTTTCAGTCATGGGATCAAAAAAAAGCTGAGGAGGAAGTGGATGAAAGAGTTAAGATGCTTGAAAAATTATTTGCAGTTTTATTTTTCAAGTTAATCTATGCTTTCACTAAAGAAAAACACATTTGAACTTAGTTTCAGGAGTGAATTCACTATCTCAAAGTCTGAAATAGTTATGAGCTCATTCTTTAATGTCTCATCTCTTACACCAATGGTAATGACGTCTAACCTTTAAATCTGAAGTGTCAGCTGGAACAAGGCAGGAAACCCAAACTTTGCATGTGGGCAGAAAAGGCCTTTACAACTCTGAACTCCATACGATGCATTCACCAAAACTCGGGGGAAAGACATTGACTCAGCAACCCTCCTTTCTCAATCCCTGGCAGTTTGAAACTATGGATTTTTTGCCCAAATTAACATTTTGTTTTCTTGTTATGATGGAGGTGTCAATGTAAAAGATGAGAAAAAGCATATGATTTCTTTATTTTTCTGCAGTTTTGCAGACAAACCTCCCTGGAGAGCTGTCACAGTAGGTACAGGAAGTGCTTCAAGCATCATAGTCTGTGACCGTAGTTCAGGAGACTGTAGACGTTATAAAAGGGTACATTGTAAAGGCTTATCAAGGTCGGGACAAGGGCAACTGCCTCATGACCATCACCAGTGCTATTGCAAGTTTGTACACATGGTCTCTCTTCTCGAACATCGGACTCATTGGGATTGATTTGAATGATGGTGTGGCCAAAATAGGTTATAGAGTCATAGATACAGCACTGAAACAGGCCCTTCAGCCCACTGAGTCCGCACTGACCATCAACCATACATTTACAATAATCCTACACAAATCCCATTTTGTTCTCCCCACATTTTCGTTAATTTCTCCCAGATTCTATCACTCACCTACACACTAGGGGCCATTTACAGCGGCCAATTAACCAACCAACCTGCATGTCTTTGGCATGTGGGAGGAAACCAGAGCACCTAGAGGAGACCCATGTGGCCACAAGAACATGCAAACTCCACACAGACAGGATTAAACCCAGTTCTCTAGTGCTACGAGGCAGCAGCTCTACTAGGTACAAATGCCAGACCAGTGCAGGGAATTCACCAAGACCACTTTCTTGTTCAAAACTAGGCAGAGTGACACCAGAGTAGGTGGGTAGGATCTTTTCAATGGCAGGAAACCAAGTTAACACGCTGCCTCAACTGGCGTTTCGAAGGGCTCACAAGAAGTCTTTGTCCCTCCCCACCCTTGCCCCTGACCTTCAAGATAGCAGTCCCCTCCACAGTGCTAATTCTATATTGGGGTCCATTCCTTCAGGCTTCTAATGATCTTTTCTCCCACCCACTTGGCCTTGTTTCACATAGGATACTGACTTGCATTATTCAAATGCCTGGGCCTCACACCAGCTTCCAGTCGGGTTCCACCACCTCACTTAAAATCAACACCTTTGTGCTGATGCTTTTGGGCACAGTAATTCATACTCTGCACAGGATAGATCAATGTATAATTTATCAAATTAAATTCTAGGGTTTATGATGAAGTAATAACCCATAGACCATCATTTAGGATTGGTGAAAAGACCGAGTGTTGTCTTTAGATTTAAGTTACTGCACAACATTGGGCAATTGAATTATTCAAGGTTCATGAGACAAAGCTTTAAATTAGAGGAATCAAAAATACTAAGAAACTGTAATTACATTTAAGGTCATTGAATCATTCTGCCTGCTGGTAAGATTGTACACAGCCTTACAGAGAATAGAAGGCATTTTTACCTGAATTCCCACTGTATACTGATAAACAAGTAAGAGGCCCAACTCACCAAGTCATCTGCTATGACACCTTGAATAGCAATACAAAATATGAAACCTTTGCCCCTTTGCCTCAAAGACTCATGACTGCAGGACAGGAGCGGGTGGGGTTGGGAGGTGGTGGAAAGGAGAAGGGTTGTAACCATAATAAATGCAACATCCACTGGAATGCTAAAAAGTCCATTTTCAGGCTGTATTTTGCAATATATTAAACCCTATAATATATGCACATCTTGCGTCACAGTATTTGAATGTTATGGTAACTTCTGCCTAAGCTGCCTTGGCACAAATATATCTATTATTGGATATCTTGCAACTCTCTGAATGATAGGTCATGGATCCAAATTTATATTTGCACCCATAGGCAGATACCAGAAAAGCTTGGGTTTTATCTGAACAGAGTCTATGAGTCTGCATCGCTCTCACAAACGTTTTGATCATCACAGTGTCAACTAGTCCAAAGCTCTCACAGTCAGCCTCTTCTGTAGATTTCAGTTCATCCAAAACAGTTCTGCCCATCTCCGAAACCATAAGCTAGCCTGCTTTGTTTGGCTGGGAGATCTTGCACATTTGCACATTTCCACTGTGAACATCATTTAAAGCCTCTCTTTAAATATCTGCTGGGCCCAGCCCAGTGACTTTCTTACTGCTATTGTTTCTGAGATCTCTACAACATTATACCTCAAACCCTCAAGAACCAGTGTTTATAATTGTGTTGCTCTTGATACCTGTTCTGGATACCACTGTGGTCAAGGCATCTTTTCTACTTTTTTTCTGTTCTCTACATCATCCCCATCCTAATTCATGCTTTCCCACTCAATTCCCCTCCCAAACCATTTACCACTTGGTGTGTTCATCATTAAGTGCCACCGAATCTCTGGAATCCAACTCCTTTAACTCTGCAAGCTTTAACCTCTTCCCATCAATTAGCCTAATATTGCACCCCCTCCTCTGCCATATCTCTCAACAATATCTCGAGGTACTTCATGTGCAGAATAGTGTGAAACAGATATACCGGTGTCATAGGGGAAAAGTAGCACCCATTTTTAAAAGCTGATTACAACTGGACATAAGACGGCTAGTATGAAAGTGTCGCACTTTTAGGTTTATGGTTAGTTCTTGTTGCAGGGCGAAAAAGGTGTTAATCTGCATTCAACCTGTGCCCCACATGTGTTGTTGCATAGCCTGACACTGACATTGGCTACAAAACAGGAAGTAATCTTCTGTTCCTGTTATGAATTGTTATGATCGATGAAAAATTTCCCTTCCCCTGACTTACTTTATAAGCAGCTCGCCTGCTTCCGTGGCAGTCCACATTTAGGTTAGTCCACCCTACCTTTGGAATGAGGAGCTTAATGCATTTTGAGGCAAGAGAAAGAGAATTACCTGAAATGAAGTAAATTAAAAATGAAAATATCAATAAAATAGATTTACTAAGATTTGTTCATGTTACTCCTGAGACAGAACAGGGCTTTGGGTCAATACATGCTATATTACTGCCACCTGTGTCCAGAAATACTCATCACAAAAGGCGCTTAGATGTCATTCAGTAGTAGCAACCTCTTGAAGAACCATGGACCCACGCAGCAGAAGAGGAGGTCATTTGGTCCATCATATTAGTGCTGGCTCTTTGAAAGAGCTACATTACTAGTCCCACACCTCTACCCTTTTCTTATAGACCTGAAAATTCTTCCTCTTTGTGGATACTTCCAATCCGCCTTTGAAAGATTTCAGATGTTAGGTTGGTTCCTGAAGATAACCAGAGCTCTTACACTGCCTTTCCCTTTCAGTTTGTGCACACAAAACAGAAACCTGAGGCCTTTTATCTTCAGTTGCTGAATTGCTCTGTTCCAGCAGTATGCTGCAAGAATTTCAGTAGTGTTCAAGACATTCATTGACTCACACTGTTACTTTGACCACCAAGCTAAGTTGTCTACTCGAGGTTCCTTGGAAGAAATTTCTCTTGATGTCGTCAAAAAAAATCTGCCTTTATTGTTTGTGAAGCATGTTTCTGCACCACTTCCTCACAGTGCCACCTCAGTATTTTTAATATCCCAGCAAACAATTGTGAAAAACAATCATCAATCTGGTGCTAATGCATGGGCTCTACTTTTACGCAATTTTACCAGAGCTAGCCAAAGCATTTTAGGCTCAGAATCTTAATTGCTACTTGAAGCATCACTGCTGTGTAAAAGTAATCCAGTCTATTGGAATCATGTTTTCCATTGGTTTTGGTGGGTTTTGTTCTATCAATGGACCATGGTGAACTTTTGCTGTCTGCCAGGAGATAACTTAGTAAAGAGGCACCACACAAAAGAGAGTCCTCTCCTGTCAGCAAAATAACGTTTTGAGGCTTAAGTATGGATTGATCACAGTTAATGAAAACAATTCCAATTATTCATTGATATGTGATTACCCAGTGGTATGTGATTTACAGATTTAAAACATTGCATTGTCCATATCTATGAAGCATAATATGATCCTCCTCCCTCACCAAAGTGGTGGCTGCTTGCAACCAGCCTCCTAGGCACTTATGCCATGACACGTCCCTTGGGTCCTGATTTCATTCACACTCTTAGTCTCTGAAATCTGAGCTGGACACCAATCTCAATTATTCAGTCAAAATTACACAGGTCTCACCTTCCTCACAACTCCCAAGTAGACGGCTGTTTCAGGCTTCCAGTGCTCTGCGCTGTCCTACCCTCTGGTCCTGTACATCTGTGTAGGTTGCTTATTTAAATCTGTTTGAAACTAATTACAAACATGTCCACATTTATGTCAGCAGGTGTCATTCACTAAGAAGTTGATAGTCAACACCAATCTATTTATAATCTTGACGAGGCTGGGAGAAGGCTCCGTATCTGGTTGACACCATATTCCTCGATATTGTTTCATTTTGAGTTAGGAAAGATATAGCTGATTCTTTGGAATTTAATTGTATTCCTGTTTTACCTAAAAAGAATCATGGACGATAACATCTTGAGTATAATTTGGATATTTCAGCAACTAAGCAAATATTGTAGAGAGGGGTGCATGCAGAATGGGAGACACTGGTGTTGCTGTGAGCTAAGGTACAAATATTGTCCTGGAGGCCACCAGGCACAAAAGGGCTTTGTAGTAAGGCACCGGATGGATTGTATTATGATGCTGGAGGAGGGAAGCACAGTGCAAAGTCAATCTTGGAACTTGTATTCTGGAACACTTTTAGGTATTATTAGCTGGGCTTAAAGGCAGTTATTTAACTATCTCACAGTGGGACGGTCTTTGGAGTTTCCTTGAACATGACGAAAATATTAACATTGCTTCATTTATTGAATGCATGGCATCTGCTCCTGTCTCCACAAAGCACTTTTAATGTTGGAAGCTACAGATTTGTCCAAAATCTGTTTGCTTTTCTGCCAACCCTACTTGCAATTTTTTGGCAAGTAATATTGATACAAAAACTAATGTAAAAACTTCTTCCAGACTGTTTGCAACTTTGATATCCCGGTAACTCTAGTACAACTTCCAATTACATATTGTCTCCATTATGAATAGTCGCTGTTGAAACATTAACTGCCTCCCTGCCTCAACTGTTGCTAAAATGCCCACCTTTTTCTTAGTTACCCCCAAGCTCTACTATTCCCATGAGTATACTGGCAGACTTTCCTTCTGCATCCTATCCTGTACCGTGTCCCACTCACCTGGATCTTGCTATCTTATTGGCTCCCAGTCTGCCTGTGCCCCCATTAAAATTCTGTCTTGTCTGCAAGTCTCTCATCCCTACAAATCCCTTTAAGCTCCCTTTTCCCCATCCTGGTTCCTTGTGTAAGCTTCTGAGGCTCCAACTTGCAACCAATGGCTTTGTTCTCAGCCACAAGGTTCTGGAATTCCCTGTGGAAGTCACTCCATCCTCCCCTTCTCCTTTCACTATGTTTTAATCTTCTAACCTTTTCCTTCCTCTTCTATTCATTATTTGATGATACCTATGAAATATTTTGTCACTTTATTTCTATGTGAGTGGTAATACCTAAGTACAATGTTGTTGTCTTACAATGGATGAGTTGATCTCAGTGTGAACAGTGGTGGTTTTTCTTTCTGTCCAGCAGTCCAAACAAAAGGTTTTGTATGTGTTTAATGTTGAGTGGGAAGTCCAATGATCATGCAGATGAATAGCATGCAGTCAAGAAATCAGTTAGGATAAATAAATCTCTAGGAGAGGAAGGGAAATTGTCAAAACACTGGCTATACTTGCAAAAGCCCTGCATGTGAAGGATTGAAGTGATGGTTTTCCTATTACTTGTTAAGAAACCGAACATTCTGGACCAGAAAGATCCCAGTTTGTTCTTTGGCCTGCACCTGGGTAGCTGCTATCACCTAGTACAGTAAGAGCGCTGAAACTGAACTCAACTCCCCCAAGAAAAACTCACTTGTCTTCTTTGCTGCACTTCAGTTTGTCAGACTCTTCAAGAGAGAGAGAATGCATATGCCTCAGTGGTAGTTAGCTACAGAGCTGAAGATCAGCTGCAGTCCCCTGTCTGAGCCCATACATAAAGAAGCTAGAAGGCAAAGTTTGTCTATCAATGTGCCTGTGTGAGGCATTGCCTTCAGCCATGACTTAGAGCACATCAAGTGCATAGACCAGTAGTTTAAATGGCCACTATCTTTATTTAGTTTTCTTAGCTGAGTGCTCCAATAATAATCTACTGTAGTCTGGGCACTTCCTCAGACACATGGCTGACACTCTCTTCCCAAATGAGTACATGAAGCAAGTGACTTAATTGTGCTTTACTCCACAGTGGGTCATTGTGCAATTGGAGTATTTCTTAGACAGAGAGGTTGAGCATAGTTCCTGCCCTCAAAACAAATTTATTTAAATTTTAAATGATCATTTAGCAGGACAAATTATTCTGTGTTATGTGACTGACTTGTAAGTAGTAAATTGTGAAAGGAACTTGCCTTTTGTAATATGACTGGTCATTTCACATGACAGAGACATAAAGGTCATTTGATCATTTCATTCAAAACATTAACCTTGTTTTCATTTTCATGTACATCAGAGATATTGCCAGACCTAACAACGTCGTACAAAACATTTTGATGTGTGTTTGTCTGTCCAAAAATAATAAGATGTGAACAGATGTAAATAGAGAGCACAAATTCATCTCCATATTCTGTCTACACAGTATAGCTTATCTTTAAAACTTGCTGTCTGAATTATCTGCAAGCATGACGGATTATTAAAATTGTTTTCTAAACTGGTCTAAGCACTTATCTCCAAGGCTTGTGTTTGAATCAGTTCAGTCAGTGAGATTAAAGATTGATCTCTGCTGTTTTTTAATGGCTCTTTGTAAAATGAATGAGTTTATTCAAGCTGCAAGTATCTGTGGGTCAATGATGTGTGACTAAAGACAGTTGGAAGCTAATTGAAAAGCAAAATACTGCTGGAAGATGCTGCAAATCTGAAATAGAAGTTAAAAATGCTAGAAATACACAGCTGGTCAGGTAGCATCTGTGGAGAGAGAAAAACAGGGTTGATCAGAAAGTTAATTGTTTCCATCTCTGCAGATGTTCTCTGATCTGCTGGGTGTCACTAGCAATTTCGGATTTTATTTGAGATTATGAAGCTAATTGCCAATCCTACTTAAGGAAGCAACATGAACGTGGGAACGGGTAGTGTCACTTGTTATTGGTTAAGATGCAGTATTGAAAGCTGAAGGGCCTATACTCTATGTTGTGACTGGTCTTGTAGGAGTTCCTAATGCTGATGCTGCATGCTCACAATGGAATTGTATTCCATTCACCATCAAGAACCCTCATCTTGTTGAAGTCTAAATTTCATGAAATGTTTTTTATTGTTGCAGTGTTTCTCTGGGTAGTACATAGTCCATACCAATGGATCACTCTCCATCCACACCTGAAAGTACTGCTTGTCACTGAGCAACTTACACAGAGACCAATCTCCCTCTAAGCAGCTCACTCAAGAGTACACCCCACAATGTTTGACCAGGGGTGACATCCCTGATCCTGTTCTCGTAATTTCCATATGAAACATAATAGTGGCAACTACACACAATTAATTAACAATGAAATACTTGGAGTCCTCCTGATACAGAGTATGATACTTCCAGTGATCCCAGGATTGCAACGTTTTAATTATGAGGAAAGATTGGGGCTCTTTTTATTACAGTGGGGAAGATTAAGAAGAGATCAATGATACAGGGAGTTTTCTTAAAGGAAATGAAAAGAATTATTCCCACTGGACAATGAGATATACACAGATCAGACAATAGATTGTCAATCTGAAACAGATGCTGGCCAGAGCGGTGAGTATTTCTACCACCTTCTGTTTTTATTTTGGACTTTCAGCACCTGCAGTATTTTACTGAAGTTTTATCATTTATTGAGAATTAATGTATTTTTTAATAGAATTTATTTATCATTTTTTGGGTTGTGGGCATTGCAAGCGGGTAAGTATTTATTGCACGTCCCTATTTGTCCTTGAGGAGATGGTAGTCAACCTCCTTCTTGAATCATTGCTGTCCTTCTGGTGAAGTTATTCCTGCAGTGCTGTTAGGGAGGGAATTCTGGGATCTAGACAAAGCAAACATCAAGGAGTGGTCTCTTAATCCAAGTTAGGATGGCATCTGACTTAGAGGTGAACCTGCAGGTGTTCCTTCCGCCTGAAGCCCATGACCTTGGAGTGGAGGTCACCAGTTTGGGAGATGCTTTTGGAGCAGCCTAGATGAGTAATAGCTCTGCGTTTTGTAGGTAGCAAGTATTGCAGCCATTGTGCACTAGTGATGAAGGGAATTAATATTTAGGGCTGCCAATCAAGTGAGCTACTTTGTCCTAGATGGTGTCCAGCTTCTGGTCTTGTTGGAGCTGCACTCATCTAGGCAAGTGGAGAGTGTCCATCACTCTCTTTATTTGTGTCTTGTAGATGGTGGAAAGGCTTTGGAGTGTTGGGAGGTGAGTCACTCACTGCAGGATACCCTGCTTCTGGCCTGCTCTTATAGCCATAGTATTTACATGGCTGGTCAATTGAATTTGATAGTAATAGTAGAGGGATGTGCAGTGTCCCGAGGTTACAGATTGCAGCAGTGTATATTTCTGCTTTTGCTGCAGATCTACAGCACTTTATGAATGCCCAGCTTTAAGATGAGCCTTCAGTTTAGACTCTGTTCTGACTCTATCCCATTTAGCACTACTGTAGTGCCACTCAACATAATGGAAGGTGTTCTTCGTGTCTCCACAGTGACAGTGCATTGGCCACTTTTAACAATGCTTTTTACAGATTAATTAGTGAGGACAAGATCAAGTAGATTTACCTTCACTTTGATTTGCTCATCTACTGCCTCAGACTCCGTGTGTCAAATATACCGATCAGGACTTAGCCGTATTAGTCTGAGGTGATGCTACCAAGTCACTCCCAGTGATGGGACATTGGTTCCCCCACCCAGAGTACATTTTGTGTCCCTGATACTTTCTGTACTGTAACCAAGTGTTACACAACATGGAGGATAACCAAATCATCAGGTTCTGTAAAAATAATGGAAAAGCTAATAATTCTACTGTGAATGGGATGTGCAGAAGAGAAAGGGGATTGATTTGGGAGTTCAAATTTGCAAGGCATCAGAGTGGATAAGTCCAGGAAAAAAGCAAAGGGGATGCTGAATTTTATGATAAAAGCAATAGATTATGAATGTTCAGATAAAGTGATAAACCTATATAAAATCTTAACAAGACTAAGAAGGCATGTGTATAAGGTGCAAGGAAGGAGATTTAAAGGGGATCTGAGGGGAAAATAATTCACACGGAGAGTGGTTGGAATCTGGAACGTGCTGCCTAAGGAGATGGTGAACACAGGTATTCTCACAACATTTAAGAAGCATCTAGTCAAACATTTGAATCGCCAAGGCACAGAAGGCTATGGACCTAATGCATGGAAATGGGACGAGTACAGATACGTACAACGGTTGGCATGGACACGGGGGCAGTGGGGTGGGGGTGGGGGCGGCGAAAGCCCTGTTTCTCTGCTGTATGACTCTGTGATCATTATTGTTTTTCCACATGATGGGAAAGATGCTATGGCAGTCCAGCTCCCTGATGTAAGGAATTACACACTTGAAGAAAGACTTGAGACTGTCTTCCCTTCAGCAGAGGAGATTATGGAATAATTTCGATAAAACCTCTGAAGGGGATGGGACAGTGTTGAAGGAATCATCCAGTTCCCGTGGGTAGCTCACAGGGATTAAGATAAAAGATTAAATATAAGAGTATCCATGCTGTATTGCTCTGTGACTCCGTGACATTTAGGACAGCAACATCTTTTTCACAGATAAGGCTATGGAATCCAGAGTTAGAGAATGAACACTTTGGTATTTAACTATCATTAAAGTAGAGGCAAGTATCATTTAAAAGAAAGGATATGGAGACAAAACAGAGCTTAGGACTGTGAATGGTGGAAAATAAAAATGGACTGCTTGAGTCAAACAACCTGTTCTCATGCTTTTCAGTTTGATGTAACTCTATGTTGATTATTTTGCCACATCTCACATATAAAAGGTACAGATAGCAGCTCCTTACTCTGTACAGTTAAGACCTTTAATGTTGAAATTGTTTGGGGATGAAGGTATTTGTACACCTCGGACTTGGAGCATCTCATCTGATATAACTTGAATTGAAGCTGCATGCAGCAAGATCAGCCCTTTACTTTCATTAGTGGATTTACTGTAACCTTGATAATGTTACTGTTTCTTTGGCAAGGCATTGATCAAAGCTGAAGCGGAGGAAATAGAGGGCACCCATTTGAAGTATCAGCAATTGTGGGGGTCCGGGAAGAATTATTTGTCAAATATGTCAGGGAGCTTCACACAGTAATTTGCTGTTGAAATGTTGTGACTTGTTATGTGGACAAGAAAGAGCTTCCTTCCTTTCCTGAAAGTGCTAATTTATGCTGGCATATGTTTCCTTGGGTGCCAGCAACACTTTGCCCACGTTTCCCCTCTTCGTGTGAACTAGGGAGTAGGTGTTATCAGACTCTCTAACCATGACACATCATTGCTCATCCCATTCCTGACTACACAGTGCATTCTACCATGGATTAAAGGAGAGCACTCAGAAAGGGGGACTCAGAAATGGGATCAGAAAGGGAAATCACTGATGCTGTCCATAATGATGCCCTGTTGCCCTTTCAGCACGTGGTGTTTGTCTTGCCCTGAATTTCACCATCATGCATTGTTATGCAGTCTTGAAATTATGATTAGGTATGGCAATTGGAAAAGGCGGTGACCATTAATTTTTTGACTGGATTGCTAAAGCCGTAGTGAGAATGTCTGTAACTGTGGCATATAAACCAAAAAGTACATTTGATTTATGTACTTCTACAACTTCATTAACAGGCTTCCAAATGTACTTAATTTACATAATCAGTTTCCTGCTTAAATCAGGACACACTCCATTAAGGAGGTTGCTGTAAGGTATTTATGCTTCAGCTTGAATAGTATGTTTATAATGATGGCTCTTACAAGAGAGGGCCTCCCAAATATACCACCTCAAACAGTTACTCACCTACCTCTGAACAACTTACTTCACACAACTAACGCTTAAGTGAACTTGCTGTCTTTCTGAGTTTGTGACCACAGGCAATAACTGAGAACATCATCCTTCAGACAGGTTTTTACTTACAAAAAGAGGAAAAGAATATCTAATTAACACAGGCAATTAAATTCTAAAGATTTGTTTTGTGCAAGTGTTTTTTTAACTATCAACCTGCTCTCATGAGGTATATTGAAATCAGCAGACATCATTTGAACATAAGAAGGTGGCACAGGTAATTTGGCCTCTCAAGCCTGCTCTGCCTTTAAATATGATCATGATTGAGCTGAGTATTGGTCTCAGTTCTGCTTTCCTGCCTGATTCCCGAACCCTTGATTCTCCAGTAGTCAAAGCTTCTATTTATTTAAGCATCCGCAACAGATAATTCCAAAGATTCACAAACATCTGGATGAAGAAGTTCCTGTCTATCTCAATCTTCAGTGGCTAGCCCTGTTATCCTGAGATAATGCCACAAGGAGAAACATTCTCATAGCATCTACCCTGTCAGGCTCCTTCAGGATCTTATCTTACATTCTTCTAAACTCCTGAGAATACTTTCTAAGGCAGTTGAGGGCTTAGAAAGTATTGACTTGCTCTTTCCCTCTCTCTGTTAATGTAGTCTATATGGACTTCAGTAAGACCTTTGACTAGATCCCACAGAGAGAGGCTGGACCAAAAGATTAGAGACCATGGGATCTAGGGCAAGGTAGCAAATAGGATCCAAAATTGGCTTGGTAATAGGAGGAGAGGCTGATAGAGGGTTTATTTTTCTGATTAGAAGCTTGTGACTAGTAGTATACTACAGGGATCATTGCAGAGACCCTTACTGTTCTTTATATCCATCAGCAATTTGAATTTGAACGTACAAGATATGATTGATAAGTTCACAGACAACATGAAAATTGGTGGTGTGGTTGATAGTGAGAAGGATAGTCACAGGCTGCACAATGATATTGATCAGTTGGTAAAATGGGTGGATCAATGTCAGATGGAACTTAATCCCAGTCGGTGCAAGGTGATGCACTTTAGGAGGACTAATAATGGTAGGACATACATAATGTATGTTAGGAGCTCAGGAAGAATCGAGGAACAGATGGGCCTTGGTGTACATGTCCAAGGATCCCTGAAGGTGGCAGCTCAGGTAGATAAACTGGTGAAGAAGGCATGTAGGATACTTGTAGAGAAATTGGTCACCCCACAAGTGAAGATCATTGTGATTGTTTTTACCTCATGAAATGGACCCAAGATCATGTTAGACTGTGTATGATTTTGAGAATGTCAGACTTGCTGGGCTGTTCGGTTCCTTTTTTTAAAAAGGCTTTGAAGAAATTTTCTCCCAATTATTGAGCAATTTTAAGCCAATTTCTTCATCTTGATTACTGCATCCATGTCTCTCTTGCTCTTTCCCTCTCTCTCTTTTCCTTCCCTGTCTACCCCTCTCATTCCCTCTCCCATTCTTTCCTCTCTCATTCTCCCCTCTCCTCTCTCGCCTCTCTCCTCCACTCCCTGTCTACTCCCTCTCATTCCTCTCTCTCTTTCTCTCTCTCTCTCTTTCTTTCTTTCTCACTCTTGCTCTCTCTCGCTCTCTTCTGATTTCATATTTTATAACATTGCAAGCTTCATTGACATCTTTCTTTACTATATGGTTAAATTCCTGACAATGAATATTAAAATCAAATTTACCTCCAAAAAGACTATCCCATGGGTCTGAAGCAATTCCCTATTAACCCATTTGCACCTTCCAGCCAAGGGTATAGGATAGTAGAGGCTATACACTTCTTTGTAATTCCTATGAAGCCTAGTTTGTCTTCTAAAAGATTGTATGATTCTAATAACTTGCAGAAATTCCAAATGACTTACACAGAATAATATCTGAGTGCTTTATTGCTCCCTTCTTTTGTGAAGCCAAAACACCGAGGTATCTCATGCGCTTATTCCAGCATTAATGAGGTTGGCCAGGCTGCGAGCAGAAAGTCTAGTGTTCCATTTGGCAGCGGACGACCAAGCCACCTGGTTGACTGCTTTCATTTCAATTTCAATGTCAGAGCTTGTCGGTTGTTCTCCATGAAGCAACTTCAAGCATCCTAAATTTAAACAATGACAGAACTTGCCAAGGGTGTTAGATTTTCAAAGCTTGCCAGTACAACATTTCTGAGGCTCATTTACTTAAATAACAAACAAAATTAAAAGATCCATGCAGAAGAAACACTGGGCTCTGTGTGGATTTGACTGATGCCATTCTGTGTTAATTATAGTTTTTGCGTTTGCCTGAGGTGACTGAAAAAGCCATCTGTGCAAGCTTCAACCCTCAAGTCTAGACACTGTTCATCACACAGTGTATTAATTTATTTAATATATTTTTTAAATACACAGGAGTTTCACAACCATGAAAAAGACCAATAACTGAAGTTGAGCTAACGTTTGTAATTTTTGCATTCCATTGCTACCTTACTTTGAGCAGAAGAATGCCTCACTTCTCATTCAGACTAGATAAGAGGAAAGTAAGCGACTGACTGGACTGAATATAAAATTGCCAGGCAACACCAGACCTCTGTAACTTGTGAGGCCTGCAGGTGTAAATTAGCTGTGCCACCAGAGGGTTGAGATGATATTAGGAGCTTCGAAGTACTTTTGTATGAAGTCATCTCTGAGAAATAGGTCTTGGTTGGATGTATGCATAAAACTTTGTAAACTTGCTTAATAATTTGGAGATCTGATTCTGACTGGAAGGTCTGGGGTGCAACTTGATTGCTGTCTTCAGTATAAACTTGGAAGTTGTATTCTAGATCCCTTAAATGTTTTGTTTCAACATGTCTTAAAGCAAAAGTGCTCTTGGGTACACCTTGTTTTAAAATGCAGCACTGACTGCGTTGGCTTCCTTGAACTCATGACAGGATATCCGCATTGTAAGTGACTGAAAGCATGCATTTACATTATAATGTATATGTGTCATATTACCAACCTCTACTCCGGACTATTGTGCATAACACTTGATCTATGTTCAGAACTCCCCTTCTTGAAGAACTGTGAACAGGGCAATTGTTCCTTATCCTTGGCTGTTCCTAGTTTAGAATTCTTTGAGGGAACTCTAGTTACCCTTGTAAAACATGCAGCAATTGTTTTGCTTATCCTCCCCTCCTAACTTCCTAAATATGGGATAGCAATGCAACAGGTAGGTAAGGCAGGAAGGTATAATCAGTTGAATATTATTAAACTGCAGAGACTCCACAGAGTCTGAGCTAATCTTTGCACATTATATGCTGTGTTAAATATGCACTGAATTTCTCAGTAAATGCTGACTAGCATTCTGCCATAGTAAGGAATGCAGCCTGTTCATTCACTCCTTTGGGCAATGACATTCTTTGGAAATAATCCTTATGCAAGAAGGGGAAAACTATGATTAACTGGGTGAATGTGAGCATTGCTGTTTGATCTGCTGGTGAATTGCACATTGCTTCTACCCTGTGCATGACTGGAGTTCGGTGTTTGGTTACTCACAACATCCTGGGCGTGGGCTGTGTTTGGATTTAATTCCCGTGAGCTCCTCCTAATGTAAACTCTGAATTGCATTGATTTTTGAAGGCAAGGTTCCCTCATTTCGACAGTAAGCTCTTTCATCCTACAACAAAGTTAGAACTGTGCAACGTGGGCAAGAGGCAAACAAAGAAAGTACTCACTATTAGTTCATTGCAGCTGTATTATAATGCAACTGCTGTAAATGCCACGAGCTTCTACTCTGCTGCCGATGGTTCTGTTGGAAAGTGCAGCCTTTAGGGTAGGAAGAGTAAAAGAGTCATACACGGAAATACACAGATTGACCTTCCACCCATCAAGTTGATGCTGACCAGCAAACACTCATTCACACTAAGCCCGTTTTATTCTCTCCACAATTACCATCAACTCTCCTAGTTTTTATCAGCCACACTGGGCTGTTTACAGTGGCCAATTAACCTACCAACCTGCATATCTTTGAGATGTGGGAGGAAACCAGAGCACCCAGTGAAAACCCACCTAGTTACAGTGAGACGATGCAAACTCCACACAGGAGCACCGGAAATCAGATTCTAGTTCTGATCCTCACTTGAGTTGGGTCCCAGATATTTTGCAGTAGAGCTGTTGGAAATTACCCTTCCAAGCACAGAGAGGAAATGAACTTGGGCTCCTATTCACAATCATTATACAGAGATTACCTTCTCACCTACAGAAAGGATATTCATTCATCTGCTGGATAAGCAGAAGCCCAATATCTTTAGCTGTGTTGCTTACTCCTGCACTTTGGCACAAGTCCAAAGATTGTAAGCTGGTACTCAGAAGGGCAGGCACAGTAGTGTAGAGGGCAGGCACAGTAGTGTAGCAGTAAGTGTAACGCTATTACAGCACCAGCGACCCAGGTTCAATTCCGGCCACTGTCTGTAAGGAGTTTGTACGTTCTCCCCATGTCTGTGTGGGTTTCCTCCAGGTGCTCCGGTTTCCTCCCACATTCCAAAGACATACAGGTTAGGAAGTTGTGGGCATGCTATGTTGGTGCCAGAAGCGTGGCGACACTTGCGGGCTGCCCCCAGAATACTCTACGCTAAAGATGCATTTCACTGTGTGTTTTGATGTACATGCGACTAATAAAGATATCTTAAATGTCATACACCAGCCTTGATGGAAGCTCCTATCACCCAGAACCTCCCTGACCATACTATGTAAAGGCAGCAATATCTGCATGTCAGCCAAGAGTTTTAGAGCCACCAAGAATGCCCAGTTTGAATAATAGCTTAGACCCGAATCAAAGAAATCTATGAAGGTGAGAGGGACAGGGTCAAATCTGTGAGTGATACTGAGATAGAGGATAGGTAGGAAGTGTTAGAGGCAGAAATAAATGACCTTGCTGATGATTTGGATGTTATTTTAATTACAGATTGGACATCATTAGCTTGGTTTTCAATAGTCTGATAGAATCTCTTAACAACCAGCAGGGTGGAGTTTGGAATTGATCGGGAAATGTTTTTGTAGTGCACAAAAAATGCTAGTTTGCATTATTCTGAAAGTAAGCTGCAACAAACTTTTAATATTTGTAGCTCAATCTCAGATGGACAATCTGGAATCAAAGAGGTGGGGTCATGGTGTTAATAAAGTGCTTGCTGTAAGCAGCATTCACGTGGGTTCTGATGCTCATTCTATGGATTAAAAGCAGAGCATGTGAATCCAGATGAGGGGGATCGCCAAGAAATATCTTTGGAGATGACTGACAAGAAGGGGAAAGAGCTACTGTAGCTGGCTGTGTTAAGTTTGGGTAGCAATTGAGCTATGCTCAAACCGTCCACTGAACTCATCAAAACATGATTGAGAAGGATTGCATGGTATTTGTAATGTGGTCATGATGAGGAAGGAAAGGAGAAAAACTTCCCAAGTGTCGTTTGGATAGGTTGTTAGTTATGTGAAATTGAAAGAAGCCAACAAAGAAGTTTTGGGAGAAATTGTCAAGGAGGTGGGAGGTGAAAGTGTCTCCAAGACTTTAGAAAAGGGGAAATAGCTGATGAAGAGTTATCAGCAATGTTGTGAAATATGGGAGCCAAGGAAAGCACCTACGTGGCCAAGAATTGAGTAAGGAAGTGATCTTGTGAGCAAGAAGTTGGTTCATCCCAGTCTGGTTAACCTTTGTTATACTCTCTCTATGGCAAGTATATCTTTTCTTGGGTACAGAGACACAGTATTCCGGGTGTGATCTCACCAAGGCCCTGTAGAATTGTAGCAAGACATCCCTCCTCCTGTACTCAAAACCTCTCCCACAATAATTTTGATGAGGGTACAGATAGTATTTCTAAGTTTGCTGATGATACAAATCTGGATGGGATTGTGACGTGGAGGAGGATGCAAGGAGGCTTCAAAATGATTTAGATAGGTTAGTGAGTGGCCAAATACATGGCAGATGCAATATAATGTGTATATGTGTGAATGTTGTCCACTTCATAGGAAAAGCAGAAGGCAGAGTTTTATCAAAATGTTGATAGACTGGGAAATGTTAATGTACAAGGGGCTTTGGATGTCCTTGTATACCATTCACTGTCAGCAAATGTGCATGTGAAGCAAGCAGTTAAGGTGGCAAATCTGCCTTGGCCTTCAGTGGAATTTTGAAAGGTAACCAGTGAATCCACTATTTCTATTGCTGTCTCTTTTAGCACTGTGGGTTGCAGATAACAGGCATTGGGGAATTATCAGTTTTCGGTCCCTTTAATTTTTTTTTTGTTCACTAATACTGATGTCCTTTAATTTCTCCTTTTCCTTAGACGATGGATTCCCTAGCATTTCTGGAAAGTTGTTTGTGTTCACTTCTGTGAACATAGAACCAATGTGCACGTTTAGTTACTCTGCCGTTTCTTTGTTCCCCATTATGAATTCTCCCATTTCCAACCGTGAGCACCTATATTTATCTTCACTAATCTGCCTGAGAAGTAATTAGAGTTCAGTGGGTTCCACTGTTGTCATTATCTTACTTGGATAAAGATAGGAAAGGCTTAGCATGGTTTAGATTTCAACATTAGTTATTTTTCACTTTAATCTAGTGCTGACAAAGTATCCAAACTACCACCTCTGAGGTCCCCAGAGATCTGTTGGTTCTATCATACTCCTTACTTACACACTGTCCCTTGCAAACTTCATATAAAACCAGTGTCGTTTTTCATATGTGCACTGACATTATCCCGGCTCCACCTCACTAGCACCTCCCTCAGCTTCTCTCCTGCCTCCACAAGTGTTCGTCGGACATGCAGTACTCGATGAGCAGAAATTTCCTCCAACGAAGTGTCAAGAAAACTATCATTTTGATCCCTGCTATAAGTTGCATTTGCCTGCCACTCTTTCTGGCAACAATCTGATCTGGAACAGGACTGCTGTAACCTTGATGCCACATTTTATTTCAAGATGAACTTCAGATCACATGGAAACACCATCAATAATATATTCTCCAAAACATTAACCCTGTCTCAAAGCATCCACGCCTTTTATTGTCTTTAGAGCTAATGATTACAATAGACTCCTGTCAAATGTCCCTGCTCCTATTCTTCATAAACAAGATCGTCCAAAACTGTCGGTACATTAATTTGTATCATACAGTTCACACATCCTGTGCTGATTGAAGTACATTGGTTCTAAGTTAAGCAATGTCTAACCCTAGTTTTCAGTTCCTTCTGTGATCCCTGCAGGTTCCTCCTACTGTATTATCCTCCAAACTTTGTGTGTTCTTGCAGTTCTGATCTCCTATCAACCCTGAAATTTAATCTCTCCATCATTTGTGGCCAGACCTTCAGCTGCCAATCCTTTAGGTTCTGGCATTCTCTTTCTAAATATTTTGGCCTTTCTACTTCTCTTTCCTCTTTTAAAAATGCTCCATAAAACCTATCCTGCCCTAGGAGCTATCTTTGTAGCTCAATATCAGCTTTTTTATGGTTTGATAACGCTAGATAGCAGAGGAGTTTGGCCTGGTGTCCCCAGGGTCAGCAATTTCCTCAGCTCGAGAATCTTGCACTGAGCTCATATAGCACTGAGCTTGTGTGTTTCTGCATAGTCGGCTTGGACTGCCCTGACTGGTGCAATTCCAGGGACAACCAGCCTTGATTTTTGGACACCTTCTGCAAGGTCAAAAAAGGACATGTATAGTGGTTGACACAAATCCCTAGGTTTGTTTCTGACTGGTTGCTTGGTAAGGATTGTGTCCTCTGTGCCTCTGGATGGGTGGAATCCGCACTGTGATTCAGGAAGCAACACTTCAGCCACTGTGAGAAAGTGGTTGAAGAAGACCATGGTAAAAACTTTCCCTGTAGCAGACAACAGGGAGACTACTCTGTAGTTATTACAGTTAGATTTGTCTCCTTTATTGAAGATGGTTCCCAAATTGTGTCCGAAGTAGCTCTTTCCCAGGTTATTTGTGAGGTGTTGTCTGCACAAAGCTGTCTTTGCAGGGTCCTTGAAACCTGCAGTGTTAGGAAGAGTCTTTGACTGTCAGTTAAGAAGGATTGTGAAGATTGTGTGTCTACAACCGATCCAATCTCAGTGCAAACTGATGACAAACAAAGCTATCTCATCACCACAATGCTTCTCTCAATCTTTCTTGCTGAACATCACCTCCAACAAGTTTCTGATTAGAGTACAGATAACCTACAGAACAAATGAAAAACTATTCAACCGACGTCAGTTCCTCGCCAGGACTGAGGCAAACCCATCTGCAGCCATTGAGTTGCAATATGCCGATGATACTTTTGTTTGCACACATTCAGAGGCTGAGCTCAAAAGTATTGTCGATTCGATCACTGAAATAGGTGAAAAAAAGGGCAGGTACGCCCAATGTGCTCAAAACTTCCTTGATGTACCACACTGTCCTCCGACAATAAAGATCGGCCACCTCAGAATGCACAGAATTCCAGTGGAAGTAAGTCATCCTTGATCCCAGGGGACTGCCTAAGGAGAAGAGGATGATCTCAGAACTAGTGTATCCAAGTTTGTTGCACTGGGTATCTCCACATAGAGTAAAATACTAATCTTTATTCCAGGCATTGTAAAATATTGAAACTTAGTTCAGGAGATCAAAATAATACCCCTGATGGGTCCAGACTACCATTTCTGTCATATGCTTATCTGCTAAAAATTCTCAATGCAGATGAGTTGTGTAAGGAACAAGAGTGATGGCACCTGACATGAGGGGATTTTAAAGGAATTATTATCCTAATATACTGTATATTTTTCAAGGTTCGTTGACACTGGTTACTTGCTTCGCCATAAACTGTGGGTTGTCATAGGGTCATACAGCATGGAAACAGGCCATGCTGACCAATGGGCACCCATCCATATTAATCCTATCTTCCAGCACAGAGTAATTCGTACTTTTTAAGTTGTCATGAAGTTACAACCTCTAAAACCTTTTATGAAGTCTCCAAAATTGGTACTTGATATTCCTGTTTCAGGAATAGATTCTCAATTCAAATTCCACCCAATACACCCTCGCACTGGCCCACCATCACCCATAACCATGACCTACTGCTCCTTCCAGTCCTATTACTGTGTTCAGAAGGACTAGAAACACAGGACCTTTGGGGTTTGACGTAGGCTTTCGTGACCCTGCATGTTTAGGGCATTTTGGAAGTTTAACCTACAGTTATAATGTTTCACTCAGTTGACCTTCCCACTGCAGGTCAGCTGATGGAAGGCCAAGACTCCGGTTCAGAGCTTGCTTTCCCTCACTCATTGCTAATCACGGCCTTGCTTTAAGAGGAGGCACCCTCCTGAAGGCCAGCCACAGGCCCCACTCAGCTAACTGCAGGATGAGGAGTCCAGGATCACTGATTTCCATGGCCACGACACTGCAGGAAGAGTGTGCGGAAAAATCTGCAGTTGCCCTTAAGCTGTCCCAAGAACTAGAACAGTTGTCCTATTTTGGTATTTCAAGAACTGGGCTTATAGAATAAGAATCACAGGTTCATTTAAAAAAAAAGTGTTGTTGCCTTTATATTCCAGTGCTGCATTATCCTGGTCTCGATTAGAAACTGCTAAGACAGTAGGCTGCACTCTTGATCTGTAGTTGTGATTAACTATGATTCTGGGGATTATTGGCTTGAATCTGGTTAGAGCCTTTCTGCTGTTTAAGAGTAAAATGGGCAACAGGTGTGGCCCACTAAAAGCCTACACCCTTAATCTCCAGCTGAGAATTTACTACATTAAATGAGTGGCATGATGTAAAGAGTTTCTGCAGCTTCATAATTTTAAAACAAGATTTGAAATATTGCAAGTATTTTTAACCAATCACTTCCAATTACACTGCTTT
Source organism: Pristis pectinata (assembly GCF_009764475.1). Lineage (NCBI taxonomy): Eukaryota > Metazoa > Chordata > Chondrichthyes > Rhinopristiformes > Pristidae > Pristis > Pristis pectinata. The sequence goes on from NC_067411.1 coordinate 68,737,650, forward strand.
TCTGTTAGGTGACTAACTGTGGGACAATTTCATGCAGAAGGCTCACACTGCACTAGTTTGTTATTCGGTAATGCAGAGCTGATCATTCAAGCATGTGGTTAAATGAGAAAGGTTGCTTCAAATGTAACCACTACAGCAGTCATGAAACGGAGAAGTAGAGCAAAACATTGCTGTCCCAAAATCATAATAGGATTTCTCTCTTAGTGATTTTGCTTTCTTTCGGGCTTTTGAGCTAACTTCCCTTTATGGTATGGCAGGGTTGCACAATGCCTGCTTTTCTCCGCCCACCTGCCTCTCTCTTTGCAAGCTGCAGTGCAGTCACAGCTCTCCTCCCTTCAGCGCACTCGCTAACTGAACCACACAGCCACTCGAGGGTCTCTGTGGTTCGCCAGCTTTAAGGAGACTGGTGTCGATCATTACAAGGAGGCTTCATACCTGGGATATTTCCTGGAGCAACCAAATGGAAAAAGGTTTCTATCCTAGTAGAGCAGAGTTTAGCACTCACGTCCGTTTCTTACTCGCATCGACTTGCTTTTTTTCTTCTGCTTTGATGTTTTTGAAAGCAGCAACAGGATACAAGTGAAGCAGTCAAGTGTGGTATGGGTTATGTGATCGTGCTTGATGTTTAGGGGGAAAAAAGTAATTTAGGCATGCTGGCTGCTGTGTCGGAGGGATTTTCATCTGCTTTTGGCACTGTCTGTGCATATATGGTATAACAGGCAATTATGCCTGTAGTGAATGATGACAGTAGTCAGTAATTCTCAACTGTCCACAACCATTCATCCATATATTCGCCAACGTTTATTTTTAATTTCCTGCAGGTGGTCATTCATAGCCCGGGAGGGAAGGTGTGAACGCTACAGAAGTCCGGAGTGAAGATTCCAACACGGACCAGCTGGCCAGCAACTGCAACCATTGGGATATATCAGGAAGAACTTTGCTTTCTCACCATTGCACGCGTTAATCTGCCTCGTGAAGGACAAGTGGATTTTCCCACATTGGGATAGAGAGCCTGGATTCTGTGTCACTGAGGGACCATTTAAGCGGTGGACTGTAAATCATGAGTGAATTCTGGTTGTGTTTCAATTGCTGTATTGCAGAACAGCCTCAACCGGTAAGTGTGACCTAATTATGATAGCAAGTTTTTTTTTGAAGAAGATCGCCAAGCCAACTTGAATCTAATGATCAAGCAACAGAGACTGGAGAGAATGAAAGGGTCAAAATATTTTGAGTTTGACAGATTTTAGAAGTAGGCAATAAAAATGGTCCTGTCTGATGAGGAGGAGGGTTGAAGTGGTTCAGGATCAGATTGACATTCAAAGTATAGCTTCTAATTCTATTGGTCAAGTGCTGTGGAACAGTGTTCCAGAGGACACACCACCTGGAAATTCTCCTTGCACATTAACAATCACTTGATAAAGCTTACTTTAGATCATGGTAAACGTATTGATATTGTTTTATGCCCAGTGTAACCTTCACAAGGTTTTCAGTCATCTGCGGGCACCATTGTATGAGTTATTTGTTCCTGTGCACTTTAACTCAGTGTATTCTCCAGCGTTATGTGTTTAAAGGATTTTTCCCCATGCCCAGCTCAATCATTGCCTGTCTTCCTAATGGCTTCCTCTTTCCACTCCAGCCACAATATTCCAACTGCCCTTCACTGTTATCACAGCCTGCAATAACATGGCATTACTGTTAATAATCTGTGATTGGCCAGAGTGGATAATGGAGAAAGGAGGTGGGGTGGGGGGGGGGGTGCGGGGAGAAAAGTACTTTTTGTTTATTTATGGATGGACAAGGGCAGGCAAGGACAGTATTTATTCCTCGTCCCTTTGAGAAGATCTTGGCGAGCCACCTTCTTTCACCATTTGCAGTCCTTCTAGTGAGTGTTTTAATTGAATCGAATGGCTTGCTGGGCCATTTCAGAGGGTGATTAGGAATCAACCACATTGTTGTGGCTCTGGAGTCGCATGTCGGCCATCAGCCAAAGATGGCAGATTTCCTTCCCTGGAGGACATTAGTGAACCAGATGGGTTTTTACGACAATTTAATTTCATGGTTCTATTAGACTTTTTTTTAATTCTGCACCATTTAATTAACTGAATTTAAATTCCCCCGCTGCTCTGTTGGGATTTGAACCTATGTCTCTGAATCTTTAGACCTTAGTGGTTCTTAAGTGCTTCTTATTAAAATTGTGAATAAATGAACCATGGCAATATCTGAAAATGTAACTTCATACCAAAGAGCACTGGCCAAACTTCCAGTTAACAGGAGGATATAATATTCTCAACCGTACATCACTGCTTATTAACAGAGTATGTAGATATCCAACACAATATTGGAATATGAAAAACAGTCAGAAATTTATCCAGATCCTTATTTAAAAATGTCATCTTAAAATTTGTTTTCACATGACTGGTCTGAGAAAGACTTTGCAAAAGAAAAAAGAATTATAAAATACATTCCTTAATTAAGCACTTATTTTCAAATTAAGGCCAATCTGGCTGAATAAGTTTAGTCAACTGTCTTAATATGTCACATTGCCTTGATGTAACCCTTTGTAAACTGTATTAACATAGCCATTGTACAAGAGAGAACCCCTTGGGCTAGTTTATTTGTTGTAAAGTTGTTAGAACAAGAGAAGCAAAAGCTTAAACTACATGTTCATAAAAATCTAGCTGTGAGCAAGTTCCAAAAAGCAGAAGGACTTATCCTCATTATTTATAACTTGTTGTGCTGTGAGCTGTGTATAGGCTTATAGAGGGACTTCCTGAATGTATGGTTCTCAATAGGTTGACATTGGACTTCACAGAAACTTCCTGCTTGAAACAAAATGTTGCTGTCTTGTGTTGAAACCGGAAAGGAGATGTGGCTTTAATTTTTTACGTTAGTGTGAGAGTTTGAGCTTTCATGTCTGGTCCTGTGCCATCTGTTCATGTTTTATTGCCAATTATTGACCTGTGATGGGAGGAGGTGGGCGTGTAGTTGCACTTAGAAGCAAGAGGGAAAATTTGGAGTAGAACGCCTCCTCTGTATACTTCCTAGTGGCTGGCTACATGGACATTAACAACAATTTTACTCAGGCAAACAGACAAAGGAGGATTACTTTATTTTAATCGTAGTTCGTTGCTCAAATTTTCTTTTTAACTAAATCGTACGAATACCATGCTTAAGTGACACAAGTCTAACACGATAACTATCATTTACTATGCGCTTTGCTCATCTTTATGGATTTGTAACTTTAATCGAGGGAGTACTACATTGCTGAAGATAGCATATCTTAATTAAGATGAAAAACCTTGTCTGGACATAAAGGATGCATTGCACTGCTGGAAAATAAATATGGATGCAGGAGGAACAGAATTTTCAACATGGGTTATATGTTATATGGGTTACATCCAATCTAGTACTGGCAATAATTATGAATGCTCAAAATAGAAAGAACAAAATATACAATCTGCTAATTTTGGAATCCAAATATAAATAAATACTGTACATAAGCAGGATATTTAATATCCTACTTGTATTGTAAATTTGCCAGGAAGAGTAGCTCGGTGGTGATTTCAATGTATCCTAATGCCTGGACTCAAATGCTCCAGAGACACGAGTTCAAATCCCAACTAGGCAGCTGGAGAATGTAAACTCAGTTAATTAAATAACATAAAATAGAAGCTAATATCAGTCATGGTGACCATAAAATTACTGGATTGGCATCTAAAACCCGTCTGGTTTACTAGCCTCCCGTATGGAAGGAAATCTGCTGCATTACCTCTGGTGTGTCTTGTGACCCTGGGCCCATAACAATTTGGTCAACTTGGGCATCAGGCTAGATAACAGCCCCAACCAGAATCATCGTCATTAACAGTAGAGGATGCACTAAGTTTGGACACTGATCCCAAAGAGCAGCCACACACCAGCCTGACAAAGTCATAGGAATCACACTAGCTAATGTCCCAGAATTCCCTGTTACCATTCCTGTCTCATTGAGAGAATAATAAACTTGAAAAAGAGACTTTGGAGTGTATAGTCAGAAAGAAGTGATGTTGGGAATCCTCATCTTTACTCTGGATTGCACAATCTTTCTAATCACTTGGCACAAAATCTCTATTACAACTAAGCCAGGGGACAGATTCTGATTCAATGAGGAGTATTATCTACTCAATGCAGTAGAAAATTTCCCAGAAATGCCCTTTCTGCCAGAAGCAGAATAAGCTCATCTGGCCAATCAGTCTAGTTGACTGACATCCTATCCTTCACCTTTCTCACCTCTCCTCTCACCACTGGTCCATTGTGGCTACAGTGTGTACTATCTCCCTACCCAGAGCACTGTAGGGGTACTTCCATCGCAAGGACTGCAGCAACTCATGAAGCCAACTGAGCTACGTCTTCTCAAAGACTTTTGAGGATGGACAATAAATTCTGGCCCTGCCAGTATTGCCCAAATCCCATAAATGAACTAAGAATGAGGCAGGACCACTGACATTCTTTAGTTTCAACAAAAATTCTGATTTTATGTGAAACACAGAGGCTAAGAAAGTAGGTCAGTTAAGTACATACCACAGGGTGTAATGTGGTATCGACCATTTCCAGGCCAGTTTGCATCTCTATAGAAATCAGACCAGGGACTTCCTGACTTGGGTCGAGATTGCCTGCCTGATTTCCCAATGCAATGCTCCCTTTGGAGGATTGTGGTGGAAGTGGACCATGTTGTCCTAGGAGACACCACCACTGGTTACTGCTGGACAACCAGTCTTCATGGCTCGAAGTTGGACTCTGGGACCCACTATCCCTTGCATCATCTAGATCAACCCCATGTCCCGATTGCATGCTCCATCCATCCACCAATCCCACTGGGTTGCTGGACTTGACTGAGTATCGTCCAATCCAACCACAGAATCCAATTTTCAACCTCATTGGTCTGAAAAACAACAACTCGTATGCACTCACAGAACAACCAGATTTCACTAACCCCTTTTCCCCTAATACTGTTATTTAAAAAGGCAACAATCAGACTGCATTCTTTGACCTCACTTAGATGCTGCACCTTCAAATGCAGCTGTGCGCCTGGACTAATTTCCCGATGGAGTCAAGTTCATGGTCACGGTCAGCTTCCTGACCCTAAAGTCATGCCAGGCTACTGCTGTTGGTCTCCTCCACATTCTCAACATCTGTTGGCCACTGCTACATCAGGGAGGGCAACAAATCTTTAAATACAAGAGGAGGAGACTTCATATACTTTCCCTTTTGTCCATGGAAGCAGGCAGAGAAGGCAGTGGGATTTGCCTGTGTTGAAAACTTAACAAAAGCACAGGCATCCAGAGACTGCAGTCTCATCTCCACAGATCTGCTTGGCAACTTCTGCCTGGCTATAGAAAGGTTTTTGTGACCATGTATGCACAAAAGTACATGTATCCAACAGGTACTGTTCATTTCCTGCCTGTCCAGGTTCTTCTGATCCCTTGAGAGCACTCTTCCTGCCCCCTCCCTTCATTCATTCAGTTGAAACACTCACCAGTATCTAAAAGAGTGTTACTCGCATTGTTGTTTGTCCTGTTAGGAACTGGCTTCGGAGAATATGTCCGCTGACCTGTGTGCTAATGTCAGCAAGAAATTCCCCATCAGTAGGGAATGTTGTGCTGAAGTTGACAATGTCAGTTTAAACAGACACTACATGGGAAAAGCTGACAAAACTGTTCTGTGAACCTCACAATTAAAGATTTATATTTTAATGTGATTTTCACCATTAGTGTGAGGGTGACCCACAATGCTGTTTTATTTCCCTTGAAAATGTCATTTTTCACCTTTTATCCTTTCCCATTTTATTTTAAAGATTTGCAATTAAAATTCAGAGTTGCTGTTAACCTCAGAATGGATTAAAACCCTAACACTTAAAACAACCAATTGTCATGAACGAATATGATGAACTACAACTGCAGACCATAGTTTATTTTCAAAATTTTGGTTGCACTTTATTGAAGGAACAGTGCATGAAAATACATGGTAACTTATAAATACTTTGTTTTTGCCCATTGTGCAAAAATCTGGACACTTTGATTTATTGGTTGAAAACACTAAATTGTTGGCGTGTTCTCATTAATGCTCATGTGACTGGTTCTAGATAAATGGACAGGTGCCAGCTGGTGAGTGGATTATGAGCCAGTAATCTTCAAAGGGTTCTGGAAGTGGGTCTGACTGAGAACTGAAGCTCACTTAATGTGCAATTGAGATCCTAAGACTGAATTTCTTTATAATTATGTCAATTAGGTCATGACTTAAATTAGAGGTAATTTTTTCTGTCTGTGACAACCATTTGTTTATTTTGCCTAGAAATGGATTGGTTAGCAAGTTTTTTTTTGTATGCACAAATCACACAAAGCATTTTTACCCTGGGCCAGATCACTCTAGCAATCATTTCTGGGTGAGATAGAAGCCAGTGGGAAATTGGACTAGCTACCACTGCCCATTACTCACAATAGTGCATCTGGCATTTTTCTGCTGTCAGGTACACATCTCAAAATTTGTGCAGTGCCATTTCCACCTTTGTGCCACAATGTCAGGACAACTTGAAGAACACTTCAGTACTTTGTTGCTTTCTCCATTATTTAAAGGGACACTCTGCCGACTGGGAGACTTGCCTAGGCAGCTTAAAATTGACTTGAGGCTCCCAAAGTCCACAGAGTGTGCTAAAACTAACATGGAGTGTTTTCTTTGGCATTTAACTGCTGACATACTCATTCAATGGGCGCCTCACTGAAAACACGTTATCCAATTGGGAAGTATGGAAGGCCCATCTTCTGCGTATAAGCCACCTTCATACTGCTTCAAGATCTGTTTAGCCAATCTCATGATTCTGTGCAGGAAAAGTGAATAGATCTTGGTGATAATTGCAATGTTAGTTTAGCTCCAAAAGAGGTAAAATCCAGTTTCCAGCCATTTATATAGATTGCTGCATGTGTAATGAAATGACAAGAAGATCCAACAGTGTTAAGTTTTGGTTGACATCAGTTTTCATATGATTCAGAGTATTTCGTAGAGCACCTTTTCAGTTAATTTACCACCTGTGGCAAGAACACAACTTTTATCCCATCTGTGACAACTAGCAATGTGAAGATGCAAACAGCTTGCCTCTAGTATTGATCAAGACCTGACATAAATTCTCTATATAATTAACAAAAGAAAGGAGGACTTTACTTTTGGCCTTTCAATGTTCCAACAGCTACAAGCTGGTATAAATTGAAAAGGATGCCTGTAGTGGGGCTAAAGACCATGGTAGAGCTTTGAGTTTGTTTTCATTTTAATGCTGAAGTTGGCTGCTCAGTGCATTCATTATCACTGATGGATGGTAATATTGATACTTTAGAAATATAGAAAATGTATGGTGCGAAGAGAGGCCTTTCAGCTCATTGTGTCTGTGCTGAGCTCTCCAGCCTAACCTCACTTTCTAGCACAAGGTCTGTAGCTCTCCAGGTCACAGCTCTTCAAGTACATACTTCTGCCTTTACCACTATTTCAGACAATGAGTTCCCCACAGCTAATACCGTCTGGGTGAAAAATATTTCCTCATCTCCCTTCTAAGCCTTCTACGAATTACTTTAAATCTATGCCCTCTTGTTTTTGGACTCCTCAACTAAGGGAACTAGGTCCTGTCAACTTCCTCTGTCTAGGCCCTCATAATTATATTAAGCTCAATCATATGTCCCCTCAGCCTCCTCTGTTCCAAAGAAAACTAAGCTAACTTATCTGATCTTTCCCCCATAGATACAGTTTCCGAGTCCTGGCAATATCTACATAAATCCTGCACCCTCTCCAATTTGATTACATAATGTGGTGACCAGAACTACTGTATTTCCCAAGATGTGGTGGTCAGCACTGTGCACGGTACTCAAGCTGTGGCTTAATCATTCTTGAATACAATTTCAGCACAACCTCCCTGCTCTTGTGTTCCTTGCCTTGGCTAATAAAAGAAGGCACCTGTATGCTTTTAAGCCATCTGATTGAGCTGTCCTGCTTTCTTTCAGGATCTGAAAACCTTTGAAGGTTCCTTTATTCCTGCACACCACTATATCCTCCAAGTATTGTACATTCCCTGCTGCACCTTCCCAAATGCATAAACCACCTCTCAATCCTCTGCATTAAATTCCATTTGTCACTTTTCTGCTCAACTGACCAACCCATCTTCCTGCCGTCTCCTCCTCCTCACTGTCAACTATTTGGCCAATTCTTTCATCCTCTGCAAACCTCTATCCACCATATCCTCCTTTATCTCTCTATCTCATCCGATAGTCTTGTAGCCAAGAATGTTAAACTGCCATTCCTGCCCCTCATTAAGCTATGTTTTCGTCAGTGCTCCCGACTCATCTATCTTCTTCACTTGCATTTAGGAAAACATCATTAGGCACAGTTAGGCTCCTTTTCTTTGTCTGTTTTCTCACTTTTTTTCTACCTTTCAAATTCTCTCAATAATTGCTTGCCTTCCATTTTCAGTTCTGCTTTTCTCTCTTCTGAATCTTTGCTCAGCTTCCCATCCCCAGGGCAAGCTGGTTTAATCCTTCCCCAAGAAGACTGGTTAGTCTAGCCATGAGGACATTGGTCCAGGTCCTGTTGAGATGCAGTCTGTCCACACTGTACAGGTTCTACCTTACCCCAGTGCCTCAGGAATTAAATCTCTTCTCACTGAACCACTTCTCCAGCCACACATCCATCTGTACTCCTCCTGTTTCTAAATCCATCGGTGTGTGGCACTGGGAGTAACTTGAGGTTACTACCTTTTCAGGTCCTGCTTCTCAATCTCTATTCTAATTCCATAAAATTTGCCGGACCTCTTCCCTTTCTCTCCCCATGTTAGTCCCCATATGGATCACAACCTTTGGCTGTTCATTCTCCTACTCCTGAATGTTTGGCAGCTGCTCAGTAATAACCTCGACCCTGACACCATTGAGGCACCATGCCATTCTGGAATCATGCCTGCGACAAGAATTGGATTAACAATTGTGACTTGATCACTTCAGGGTTATGAAGAAAAAATTTCAATTGATTCTGTAGAAAGTAATCTACCTTTGTCATTTATAGCTGTAATGTATCCCAGGGAGCGTGAGCAAATTGTGATAGACTCACCTTCCTTTGTTCTGGTAATACCACCTTCAAGTGCCTGTGTTGTAAGAATGTAGCACAAAGCTTTCTTCAGAATACAAGGGCAGAGATTCATCTGTGTGAAATAGTGCAAGGCTGTTAAAAGTGAAATCTTTTAGGAAGGGAAGGAACCAATCAATTAGGCAGGTGTGTGGAGATCATCTATGGCATTAGTGCCTCATTTCAGGTGATCAGTTATATTCATTTCCAGGATGTTACAACAAGACGTGCCTATAAACGTGCCTGTGACTGGTGTCTCAAGCCTAGCTCCAGCTACTTTTTACATTGCCAGCTATCCACTTCAGATCACCGGAGGACAGTGTAGTGCATCAGTTATCTGTCTTCATTACCAAAACAAATTATTTCATTTTGTAGAGACCTTGGCAGCATAATAACAGGCAGAATAGGCCCTTTCTACCATTCAAACTAAACAGGCACTACCATAGTAGTGCTGTCGTATAACAGAAAACAAATTCATTCCCAGTGCAAATGATTTTTTTTCTTTTGCAAATAGCCCATCAGGCGGCCGTCTGTTAGAATATGTTACTCATCCATCTTTAAACAAGTCACTCAGGAGTGATTGCGGGGCATTAATCCCACCTAAGGATTCAGCTGACTGACCTCTGGGATGAAATGTTAACTGGAAAATCGATCCCATGTATCCACTATCTTCCATTCTTCAGTTTTGTATTATTGCCTTTTGTCTTTGGTTTAATTCTGGTTTTCTTTTCCTTCTACCTTCTCTGGGGTGCAGAGTCCCAAACCCCATTGTATTAGAATCCCAACATCAAAACAAGTAAACCAGAGTAGGACTTGTAGTATGAATGGTAGGGCGCTAGGGAGTGTAATGGAACAGAGGGACATAGGAGTACATAGCATAGTTTGTTGAAAGTGGCATCACAGCTAGAGAGGATGGTGAAAAAGGCATTTAGCACACTGGCCTTCAGCAGTCAGGGCTTTAAGTTTAGGAGTTGGGACATTATGTTTCAGTTGTATAAGTCGTTGGTGATGCCACACCTGGAGTACTGTGTACGGATTTTGTCACCATGTTATAGGAAAGACGTGGTTAAACTGGAAAGAGTGCAGAAAATATCTACACGTATGTTGCCAGGATTAGAGGGCCAGAGTTATAGGGTTGGCCAGGCTAGGTCTTTACTCCTTGGAACGTAGGAGCATGAGGGGTGACCTTATTAGAAGTGTTCAAAATTATGAGAGACATACATAAGGTGGATGGTAACAGTCTTTTTCCCCAGGGTAGGGGAGTCCAAAACTAAGGGGCATAGGTTTAGGGTGAGAGGGAAAAGATTTAAAAGGAACCCGAGGGGCAACCTTTTCAAGCGGAGTGTAATGAGTATATGGAACAAGCTGCCAGAGGAAGTGGTTGAGGTAGGTACAATAGCATAATTTAAGAAGCACTTGGATAGGTACATGGAGGGGAGGGGCCTCACAAGATCACAAGACAAGGGAGCAGAAGCAGGCCATTCGGCCCATCGAGTCTGCTCCAAGGAAAGGGAAATAGAAATGAGAAATGGGGAATGGGGGAAGAAGAAGAAAAAAAAACTATTCTAATCCCAATTACTGGCCTTATCCCCATATCCCTTGATATCCTGACTATTTAGATATCTATCTATCTCCTCCTTGAACGCCCACACTGATCTGGTTTCCACTGGAGGAATATGGGCCAGATTGGGACTAGCTAGGCAGACCACATGGTCGGCATGAATTCATTGGGCCGAAGGGCCTGTATTCATGCTGTATTGCTCTGACTCTTTTAAATTGAGAGCAGGAGTAGATCTCTCAGCCTTTCGAGCCTGCTCTGCCATTCAATAAGATCACAGCCGACCTGACTGTAACTCAATTCCACATTCTGGTCTGCCTCTTAAACAAAATATACAAAGATTCCTTTGAGGAACAGAGTTCCAAAGACTCCCTAGAGAGGGGAAAAAAAAAAATCACCTCATTTTTCTTAAGGTGCAACCACATTTTTCAGTCACCCTAGTTCTAGATTGTCCCACAAGATGAAGCTTCCTCTCCACATCCACCCTTTCACGAGGCCTTGGGATCCTATGTTGTGTGCAGTTCTAGCCTCAAAGTTTCCAAAGATGATTGCAGAATTGACAGCACTTGCAAAAAATCTTCACGAGTTGACCTTAAGACAGTCTAGGCTACAAGGCTGTGTTGTTATTGGTGCAGACACACCTGTCAACCTCAGGTGTGTCTGCACCAATAACATAGCCTTGTGCCCTGGAAGATCAGAGCTCAAATATACTTTTGGCTCCGAGTTTCCAGCCATTGTCTCGGAGATCCAATTTTTTTTAAACTACTGGACACTCCAGGCCAAATTTTAGAAATGCTAAATAAATAATAACATTAAAAATAGCCTCCCCTGCCAGGTCTGCTATTCAATAAGGTCATGGTTGATTGTTTTCGTCAGTGCCACTTTATTACATTAGTCCCTTTTTTTCTGTAATTCTTTTAATATTTGGAAATCCATACCTCTGTTTTGAATATTCTCGGGAATGAACCTCCACAGTCCTCTTGTATAGAACATCCCAAAAATTCGCCACCCTCTGGATGAAGAAATTCTCATCTTTGACCTGAATATTTGATAAGATAAGATATCCTTATTAGTCACATGTACATCGAAACACACAGTGAAATACATCTTTTGTGTAGTGTTCTGGGGGCAGCCCACAAGTGTCGCCACGCTTCCGGTGCCAACATAACATAACCAAAATTTCCTAACCTGTACGTCTTTGGAATGTGGGAGGAAACTGCAGCACCCGGAGGAAACCCACACAGACATGAGCAGAACGTACAAACTCCTTACGGACAGTGGCCAAAATTGAACCTGGGTCGCTGGCGCTGTAAAGCATTACACTAACCGCTTCACTACCCTGTATTTTGAGACTAGACACCCAAGGAAGGGGAAACATTGCATCCACAGCTATCCTGTAAACCCTGTAAGAATTTTGTATGTTTCAATGAAATTGCCTCTTGATTTTCTAATGTCAAGGAACCATAGATCCAGTCTGCTTTAATCGTCCCAGCTCAAATGACACACCCACCACCCCGAGAATCAATCTGGTGAACCTTTCATTGTACTCTATAGCAGGTATATTCTTCCTAAAGAAAGGATTTTAGATCTGTACAAAGTATTACAGATGTGATTTCATCGGGGCCTATATAACTGATGCAACACAGTTCTGCTTTGGAACTCAAATCCTCTTGCATTAAAAGTCAATACATCTTTTTGCCTTCCTAATTACTTCCTGTTCCTGCACATTAACTTCCAGTGATTTGTATACAGGAACATCAAAGCCCATTTAAACACCAGTGCCTTTCAGCCCACACTGCCACCCAGCCTTGTATCATCAGCAAATTTGGATAGGTTACACTTGGTCCCCTCATCCAATGTGAACAGTTTGGCCTCAGCACAGCACCATGTTGCACCCCACCAGGCAGAGCATCATATCTGAAAATGATCTGTTTCCGTTAATCAATCCTCAATCCATGCTGGTATATTACCCAGTACCATGGGTTCCATTTTGTTTTATTTATTTGATAATTTTAAGTGTGGCACCCAATCAAAGATCATCTTAAAAGCCAAATACAGGTTAGACTTGTACAATCTTAATAAATTCTTAACAGATAGCTAGATTTGGGTGGTATAGTGGCACAATGATTAGCATTGTTGCTGCACAGCTGTCGTGACCAAGGTTCAATCTTGTCCTTGGCTGTTGTCTGTGTGGAGTTTGCATGTTCGCTCTGTGTCCATGTAGCTTTTCTCTCAGTGCTTTAGTTTCCTCCCATGGATGTGCTGATAGGTTAATTGGTCACCGTACATTGCCCCTAGTGAGTGTGGGTGGTAGGAAAAACAGGGAGTGAGGGGAGTAAAACGGGCATGTGAGAGCAAATTGGTTACAAGGAACTAAGTGAGGCAATGGGGTTGGCGGGATTGCGCTGAGAGTGGACATGGAATCAAAGTCATACAGAGCAGAAAAAGGATTTTCAACCCACCATGTCCGCACCAACCTTCAAGCACCCATTTACACCATTCCTTCACTATTTCCAATTTATTGTCCCCATATTCCTATCAATTCCCTCCAGATACTACTGTTCATCTGCATGCTAGACACGATTTGTAGTGGCCAATTAACTACCAACCTACAAACCAGTGCACCCAGAGGAAACCCACACATTCACAGAGAGAACATGCAAACTCCACACAAACAGCACCCAGGATCTGGATTGAACCTGATCATTAGAGCTGTGAGGTAGCAGCTCCATGAGTTGCATCACTGTGCCACCTTTAAAATATTAGTGAACCAAACAGGATCTTAACATCAATCTGCTTATTTTGTGGTCACCATTCCTAATGACAAGTAGATTTTTTTTTGAGTTCCAGGTTATTACTTGAATTTAAATTCCACGGCAACATGAAGGGATCTGAATTCATAACTCTGGATACTGCACCAGCACCCTCTCAATGACCCAAATGGCCTCCTCCTGTGTCAAGAGGAAATATGAGATGCAAGATTTCCCCTATTACTGATGTCAGACGAATTGGTCTTTAGTTCCCTGATGTGTCACTCCCTCCTTTGTAAATAATGGGGCTATATTCCATTTCTGTGGAAACTGTTCTATTTTGGAAGATAACAACCAGTGCATCTTACTATCTCCTTTGGAAGCCCAGGTGCACTTGTGGGTATCTTGGTACAGACTGGGAGTGGGTCATGAAGCTAACAAGACCCATTCCATTAACTTGATCAGCAAGGGGGAGGTGTCTGATAGAGGTTTACTGAGAGCTCGATGTGTTTAGTCAGTGTATCCACCATTAGTTTAGCCTATGAGTTTGTTGCTAACTGTGTTAATTCCAATTTGCATTATGGCAGCTGCCCCTTTAAGACTAATTTGGTGTATATTAAATGGTACAAGCAGGAACGTGTGCATATCTGTGATCGATCATTTCCTTTGCATTCTAATGGTTTTCATTTTCCTGAGCCTGTGAAGTGCCAATAGATTTGTCATGTTGAATCGGTGAGCTGTTTCATCAAAATAGCAACACAACTCCTGCTCCATAAAAATCTTGATGAGTAGAATGATAATCTAGGCCACTGAATCCCTAATGGATGCATACAGAATTATTCCATTTACAGGATCCTAACTATTCTGCAGCAACACAGCTCTACCACAATATGTAATGAGAAGGAAGCAGGGCTAGACAAAATCTTGAAGGACGTGACATGAAAAACCAAACTAGTTTTCTTAATGATTAGAAATAGATGGAAGTAAGGATCCGTACAAAATCAGCTTGAAATAAGCAAGAAAAATTGAGGAAGTTATGTGAAATTCTGCTTTTATTGATGTCTCTTTGGAAGAAATTTGTAATATGAAAAGAAGAAGAGAACTTCTGCAGCAGGAGAGCCAAAACAGCTTGAGAAATTTGATTTTTTTAAAATTGTATTGTACCATAAAACAGTCTTGCAATATGATATTAAACAGCTCCCTCAATGACCTTTAGAGACATGGATATATGTTTGTTGGGTGTACAGTAGTACAAGGTGGGAACAGAGATATGGAGCAAACCTCAAACCCCGCACCCACCCCCAGGATCAGTGAATCACCTTTACGCATACGTATATAATTTACTCTTGTAGTGGCTGCTACCACGATGCGAAAGTAAGACACTAGTTGATGAATTGCAGAACAAAACTGATTTATTTTCCCGCCTTGCGTGGGCCTTTTAAGAGGAACAGTTCCCACCCAACGAAAACAGAAATGACGTATGCGCTACGTCATCAAACCTTTCCCGCGCGCGGGTTCTCCCCATCGCTCGGGGAAGGCGGCCCAGTGCCATCTTGGGCCTCGCCACTCCGACGATGTGCAACCCGACCGCCGAGCCGGTTCGCTTGCTCTGACGGTGAGTCGCTACACTCTCTAATGTATATATCGTCCCTGCAAAAATGGTCAACTTTAAAGTTGCTCACACAACTCTAACGGGCTTGCTTTGTAAAGGTTTCCTTCGATGTGTATACAGGACATGGCTGTCACTGACAAGGTCACCATTTATTGCCCATCGCCAGTTGCCATTGAGAGGGTTGTGGTGAGTCACCTTCTTGAATCACTGTGGTCCTTCTGGTGAAAGTACTCCCACAGTGCTGATGGATAGGGAATCCTAGGATTTAGACCCAGTGATGATGAAGGAATAGTGGAATATTTCTAAGTCATGGTGGTGTGAGATTTGAAAGGGAGCTTGCAGATGTGAGTTTGTGTTGTTGCTTCTCAGGCACTAAATTTATCTGATAAAACTCACATTGATGTGTAGGTGAGTGGTAGGATCTGTGGGGAGTTGATGGAAGTGTAGGGAGAGTAGTTTACAGAGAAAATTGGAGGACAACAGTATTGCTCTGTGAGCTGGCATAGACTCGATGGCCCGAACGGGTCTCCATCTATGTCATAAAGAAATATGGAATTATGGGATGTGATGTTGCCATGCATCTTCCCCTTGTTGGTGGGAGATGGAGTTTCATGGGTTTGGGGCATGCTCACAGTCATCCAGGTTCAAGATTCTGTCCTAAGACAACATGAATTGTGCTGCAACTTGCTGATCACCTTTTGGAGATTGAACCATGTCATTCAGGATTCACACATTTGATGAAAACTGCCTTGGTCGACCTGCCGCTTTCATGTCTAGGCTCAAACGTGAACTATGTTCACTCTGTATGGTGTTAGAGGGCTATTGAAAGCAATGGAAACACCAAGTTTTATTTGAGGAAAAATCTGCTCATTATTCGGGTTGTTTCTATGCATTGATGTTAAAGCACGGAATGAAGACCGAGTTGGTTTTATTCTTGTGCAAATGCCACACCTTGACAAATGTTATAGAACTTGGTTTCCATTTATTTTTAAATAAATGGAAGTAATTTTAGCCTATTGCCATGTTGTTAAATAACTAATAGTATGCTGGCAGTCTATTTCACACCCCCTTATTTTATTCCATGATTCATTTTCATACTGCACACATAGGCAAAATCACCCTGTGTGTGTTTAACTCTGCTGAACAGCCCATTTCCTGTGTGTGTGCAGTGAGAAAAGGGAAGGTCATAGAGGCAGAAGGCTCTGAATTTTTAGGTTAAAGACAGGTGTGCGTAGATTTCAGTGATGTCCGAAGCTATTGTGAGCTTTCCTTTGTGTGTACGGTTGCTATGTATCTACAGGCCCCAAACCAGACTACACATACCCTTGAGTGATTCACTCCGACTGCTCATTTAATGCATGCACAAGTATTTTTAATAATTTGCTTTTGTTAAAAAAAGAACAAAGTAGCTTGGTATTTAGTAGGAAAGAATCAGTAAACTGGTTCAAAGAGGATGAGACTAAAGCAAAGGATTACAATCAGCCAATGTACATTAGGGTTTTCCACCATGTGCATCCCTCGTGTATGGTCTGAGAAAAGGAAAGCACTACTACCTAGATCAGAGTTTGTGGATCTGTGTAGTGGTGCCCTGTATAAGTACTACATTTGCAAAATTAAATGTATGCATTTTGTTTCTTTTTTTTTCTTGGGAGTGAAATTAATTTTGCTACTGTGCACAGATTATGCGACCATTTGCAAGGTGGTTACTGTCATGCAGAAAGGTGGTTGTGCTGGGTGTATCTAAAACTCCTGTGGTGCATTATTGTGGTCTCCATGCTTTTCTAGGTAATATAACATGAAACTTTGTGTGTTAATATCTGAATCGTGTAGTGAGGAGGAGGGTGGGAGAGTAAATGCAGTCTTAACCAGAACAAGCCACAAAAATGTCTGTGCACAAAGTGCATCTTCCCAACCAAACCAAACCAAACAGGCAGCATTCTGCTTTGTGCTCTTTGTCTGAACATGCACTTGGTGAAATAGAACATAGAACAGTACAGCATAGAACAGGCCCTTCAGCCCAAAATGTTGTGCCGACATAGGTATTCCCTCCTACCTACAAAATACCCTTATCCCTCTATTTTCCTCTCATTCATGTGCCCATCCAAGCCCCTCTTAAAAGCCCCCAATGAATTTGCCTCCACCACCCTATCAGGCAACGCATTCCAGGCATCCACCACTCTCTCAGTAAAAAAAAATGTACCCTTCATGTCTGTTCTGAACCTACCCCCTCTCACCTTAGATGTATGCCCTCTGGTATTGGATCGCTCAATAATGGGGAAAAAAATATTGCTTGTCTACCCTATCTATGCCCTCCACAATCTCATACACTTCCAACAGATTACCCCTCAGCCTCCACCGCTCCAGAGAAAAGAGCCCAAGTCCATCCAACCTCTCCCAACAGCACACGCTCTCCAATCCAGAAATGTGTGATATCTTAATGAGGAACTTTAATATCTTAACTATGGTGCCAGCCTACTTCACCTTAGAAGAAAAATTGTTGAGTGAGAATCTTAAACAGATAAGTAAGAATTTCAAAATTTTAAGCACTTGTTCTGCATTCTCTTATCTTCACAATGTGGCATGGAACCTTCCAGTGCAGTGTGAAACTATAAACCAAATTGTCCCAGAACAATAATCACAGGCTGATCAAAAAAGAAAATTGAACACTTGTACATATTGGAGGTTACCAGTAAGGTCAGAATTGCTTCAGCTTTTAAACTTGCAAGTGTTACATGATGTGCAATTTTATCAAGGTGATTTTCTTTGTGTCTAAACTATAATTTAAAACAACAAAAAAATTGAAATCCAATGTCTTTGTGGAATAAATATGAAAAATCCAAAAAATTTTAAAAGTATCCATTGACCGGAAATAGACCTCCATAAATGGTGGGCAGTTTGATCATTGTGTGTCATCCCCATGGACTGTGGCTGTTGTGGCCTGTTACTGCAGACTTCAGTGGTGTCAAGTCAAGCTTATTGTCATGTGCACAAGTACAATGAGGTTTAGGTACAATGAAAAACATGCTTGCAGTAGCATCATCACAGGCACGTAGGTACAGACAACACACAGAATATAAATTATACATCACCAAGGTTATTGTGAATTTTCCTTTGTGTAAGAGTCTTGGACTAAAGGCCATGTCTGGGGATTCTGAGGGATCAGAGGGAGGCCCAGTGGTCAGACATCTAATCAGGGTCTTGGGGATAGTTGTCTCATTGCACGCCTTGTTGGGACCAGTGTAAGGGTGAAGGGGATGGGGGTGATGGTTGCAGCTGGTGAGAGATTCACTCCTTATGGAATTGCAGGTAGAGTTAAGATGAAGGAGGGACAGTGGTCAGGGAGTCCATTGAGGGATCATGTTCAGGGATATAACAGAAAATATTAGAAATGCTCAGCAGGTCAGGCAGCTTCAGAGAAACAGTTAACGTTTCAGGTCGAAGATCCTTCATCAGAACTGGAAGAATCGGAAAACAAGTTAGTTCCAAGTTGTAGAGACAACGGGGAGAGGGATGGATAGGGCAAAGGGAACACGTTTGATGGGAGATGCCAGCGTTGCCAAGATAATACGGTGT
The DNA here is from genome assembly GCF_009764475.1 of Pristis pectinata. NCBI lineage: Eukaryota > Metazoa > Chordata > Chondrichthyes > Rhinopristiformes > Pristidae > Pristis > Pristis pectinata. Next base: position 68,756,272 of record NC_067411.1, read on the forward strand.
TTACAAAGGCAACAGGTTTCTAGATAAATGAAAGCAGTTCGGGGGTGAGGGAAAACAAAAGGACATGTAAGAACTGTGAAATGCAGGTCAGAGCTGTTGCACAGAACTGAAATCAAAAGGAGAATGGTGGAAATACCCAACCGATCAGGCCAGTTCTGATGCAAACAGAGAATGTGAATTACGTGAAGTTATTGAATTCAATATTGTGCCCTGAAGGCTTCATTTTCTGTTTTATTGTTCTTGCAGATTTCCAGCGTCTGCAATGTTTTGATTTTCAATCTTGGTCAGGGAGTTGGGGAAGTGTGAATGGAGCTGGAACTATCAGGGAGTTGGGTCTGTACTATGTGCAATGGGAGGACGGTTGTCTAAGGATTAAATAAATAGCTTAGTGACGTCCCAGTCTGGTACAGCACACTGAAAGCATGGTTGTCGCAGATGGGATGAACAACATGGAGCAATATGGTCTAATGTCCCCACTAGTGCTCTTCTCACAGACACTCGGCAATTCACCTTCCCTGTAGGTCCTGTGTTTGTGCACATTCAGATGCCGGGTTTTGAGCCATTGTTGACTCATTTACTGAAGTATTCAAGACAATGGGCCTTACATTCAACATTCACAAGACAAAGGTGCTCCACTAACCTGCTCCCTACTGTACGTTACTGCCCTCTGACAATAAAAGATTCACAGAGGACCACCTCAATAGGCATCACCTCGTGTCTCAAGTGCCACCTCAGCAAAGATGGATACTAGTGATGAAATTCTCCATGGCTTCCAGTGTACCAACACAGCCTTCAATTGAGGAAAAGAATGTTTGAAGACCAAGACCTCAAACCTGGTAGAAACCTCATGGTCTACTGGGCAGCAGTGACCCCTGCCCTTCTCCTGAGACCTGGACGACCTACAGCAGACATCTCAAGGCACTGTAAGATACGACCAAGGGAGCAATGCTGTCTCAACAAAATCCTCCAAGTCCATTAGAAGGATAGTTGAACCAATGTCATCATCCTCCCGCAGGCTAACATCATAAACTTTGGGGCCATTATCAGACCGTCAGATCCAGTTGCATGTCTGACTCCAAAAGCAGACATTCTTTTCCAAGCTCTGTTGTGGGAGGAGATTACCAGTCAGATAGAAGAAAAGATTCAAGGATAAGCTCAAAGTCTCCTTGAAAAATTCCAACAGCCTTACTGACTCTAGGAATCCCTGGCCTATGACTGCTCAAAGTAGAGAAGGTGCATTCAGGCATAGACTTGATGAGCTGGATGGCTTCTTTCTGTGTTGTAAGAAAACAGAGGATGCCTTTGAGAACCTCAAGGCCATTCATTGGAACCTCACAACCTATTTAACTGCCTGCCCCATCACACACCTCCTGCCTCATCTGTGGAAGAGTCTATGGTCTCACATTAGCTTCATCAGTCTCCTTAGAACCCATGGAACAGGAGTGGAAACAAGTCCTCCTCGATCCCACTGGCCTGCCTAAGAAGAAGAAGAAAATGTTAAATATTAGAGATAAAGCATAAAAAAAAGACTAAAAGGATCCTTGGAGTCTTTCTTGAGTAAGGCCCCCAACCACATGGAGAGCAGTTTTAATTTACTTCACTGGTATACCAGCCTCCAAAGTTAGTATGTCTGAAACTTTAGTCACATATATTGGCAGTTATTCTCCTTAAATTTGCTGTCACTTTTTTTATTTGCATCATTTCCTCTGCTGATATTAAGCCAGATGCAGGAGAGTCAGTTAATCAGGAGTCAGCTTTTGTTAGCTTTCCAATATTTTTCCATTGACTTTGTTCCTACTTTCCTCTCTCTATCAAGTAAACCTGAATAAAGCAAACCGCTTGCCTGAAATTTAAAGACAAGGTATTGAAAAAGGGCAAAGGTTTTTCAGTTATAGGATTGGTCAGATAAGAATAATGACTTCCTTAGGTGGAGTTTTGGAGCTAGCCACCTCCCCCACCCACCCCCAAAAAGAAGAAAATAAATGAAGAGTATTGTAGGAAAATTATTGAGGGGACTACTGGAAAGGTTACTCCATCTTGAAAAATTGAAGATAATGGATGAAGGGACATGCAAGAAGCAGGGTTTTGGTTTGTGGTGACTCAAACATCAAGCGTTGGGTTTGGTTCACATGGAAAGGAGAGGACACTGATACCAACTTCCAGAAAAGAGCAGCATATGAGGGGAGAGAATTAGTTTATCTGGGATAACTAGAACATTAAGATGAACAAATTTGAATGGAAAAAGTCTCTGAGTCACTCACATAGTGCATTACTCAAAATATTTTGCTTTTTTTGATCCAAGCAGACAGGATATGTATCTTGAGCATAAGCACACAAAGTAAGTGCATTTAAAATCTTTAGTGCAGTCTGGTATTGCTACTGTAGACATCATTAATTTAAAAACAACATTTATGCCTGTTGATATTGAGCTTTATGTGAACTTGGGGAGCTTCTGATTTCAAAATAACCCATTTTGCATCTGGTTTTGTGCAGTTTGACTATAAAAGGGAACATTTTAGTCATAAATCTTGGCTGATATCTTCCTTCAATTTGCTGTCACTTTAATTTTGCATAATTTCCTCTGCTGATATAAAACCAGATGCAAGAGATTTGTTTTAATCAGAATGTGCTTCAACCTACTTCTGCTAACAGCCTTGTGCATTTCTAAAGAATGCTCTGAACAGTGGCAATAATTGGAGAAGTTAAGAGTGACTCTTCCACTGGCCCATTCTGTGTGTGAGGAGACAAGATGGCCCAGAAATTGATCTGAACACAGGCATTTACTGAAGCCCCAACATGGTGAGCAGGAAACATGTGTGCTGCCAGCTAAATGCATGCTGTTCCCACATCAGGGCCCTTTGAATTTCCACGTGAGGGTCCTGTGCTAGTTGAGGTCACCACTTCAAGATTAATATATCCCTGAGGCAGCTGGCAGCAGTGCAGTCTGTACTCAGCATATCTTGAGGGCAGGGACTAGGCACAACCAAGATGCTAAGTAGCTTATCGAATGTGTAGCAGACAGGAAATTGACTGCTCCTCTCGACCACACATTAGAGGAACTGACAGCCGCCTTCTGCCTGAATACCCAATCTCACGCAGCCAGGCCTGTTTCTAAACCTCATCTGAGACACAATTATCTGACTACTCACCAAACTGGCCATTATCGTGAAGCAGCACCATTCCGCTGTCTCTCAGCTCCAGGTTCAATCTTGATCTCTGGTGCTGTCTGTGTTGAGTTGGCACATCCTCCCTTTTGATTGTGTCAGTTTCTGCTGGGTGCTCCAGTTTGCTCTCTCATCCAAAGGAATTGCTCGTAGTTAATTAGTTACTATAAATTACTCCCTGGTGTAGGCAAGTGGCCAAAGAATCAAAGGGGAATCAACAGATATATGAGAGAGAATAATGCTGTAGGGCCACAGGGAAATAAATAGGGGCGTCTGACTGATGGGATTACTACTCTCTTGGGAACTGACATGGACCCAAATGGTCTCCTGTGTGAAGTAAGCCTCCTATCCAATGTTTCCAGACTTACCACAGAGGCACAAGGAATATACAGCAAGTTCCCCTGCATGGCCATATGACCTTGACTGGGAATCCCTTCCACAACAGACTGATAACAATGTTAGACTTCTGCTACAGCTTTGAATCTACCCAATAAGCAAAAAAAAACAAGCTGCTGAAGGAACTAAGCAGGTCAGGCAGCATCTGCGGAGGCAAAGAGATATTGGATGTTTTGGGTCAAGGCCCTGCAACAGGACTGAGAGCGTCAAGGGGAGAAAGCCAATATAAAGAGGTGAGGGGGGAGGAATGAAGCAGGAGCTGGCAAATGATAGCTGGATCCAGGTGAGGAGGGGTTGAATGGGCAGGTGGAGCCAAGTGGGGTGGAGATCGCGACAGAAGTTGGAAGGTGATAGGTGGAGATAACAAGGGGCTGCCGATGATAGAATCTGGTAAGAAAGGAAGGTGATGAGTGAAACCAGTTAAGGGAGGGATAATGGGGAGATAGGAACAGTGGAGGGAGGGGGGATAGGGGACTAAGTGGGCTAAGTATATGGGTGATAGGCAGATGGAACCAAGTGCAGGAGGAGAAAGAAACAAGTGGGTAATAGGGAGTGGGGGTGGGGGGTGGTTCCCCTCCTAGAGAAAGGGTTATGTGCTGTTGAAAATTAGCTTAGCCCTGACTGGATCAATGTCATGGAGATTTCTGAGTGCCTTGGCATCTCATTTTGCATTGAACAGAACACACACAACAGTACAGCACAGTACAGGCCCTTCGGCCCACATGTTGTGCCGACCTACGTCAACCTATCTATGATCAATCTAACCCTTCTACCTCCTACACAGCCCATAACCCTCCATTTTTCTTACATCCATGTGCCTATCTAAGAGTCTTTTAATTATCCCTATTGTATCAGCCTCTACCATATGGAATTTTCATTTTCCTGGGGTTTTGTTTTAGAATGAAATCCCCCAAGTGACGCCATTTCATCAAAATTCATCGGCATTCAGATTTTCAACTTCTAGAAAAACAGCAATTCTTTTACTTGAAGAACAATCAGGTTTTACTAACCACTTCCCCCAAACTTGTTATTTATAGGACAACAATCAAACTGTGTTTTTTGTTGTCAGGCACCTCCAACCTTCACTCACCTCGAATACAACTTGCCGTGTGCCTGATCTGCTTTGCCCATGGAGGCTGGGGCAATGTCTCTCTCAACATACTTGCCTGAGGTTGCTGGGAGCTCATCTCTGCCACACCCCACAATTTGCTGCTCATTTCTACATTCAGAAGATCCTCCAAGCTCTATATTCAAGGAGGGGAGATTTGAGATGGTGTGTCCCTTTAAGAGTTGCATGGAAAGAACATACCTCCTGTGTTACAGTATGTAGTGTACATAAGTGGAAGGATACCATTGAGAATTGAGCCGATCATGTCATTTGAGCTTTGAATCGTTGTTATACCAAACTGCTGTTAGTTGAATTACTCCCTTCAATAAAGCAAGTTCTGTTGATGGCTCCACCTCTGTTCATTTGCTTTTGTGAGCAGAAACACAAAGGAAGTCACGTTGCACCAACTACAAGAACCTGCAGTACATCAATAGTGAACGCCCTGCTAAAACCAACAATATCGGTTTCATCACAAGGAAACCCACCCAATGTTGATGTGTGAATCTCTCAATCGAAGGTCTTGTTATTTATGCAACTTTCACAAACAGTATTGGGTAACTTGCAATGCTATTTCAGCACCAAAAAAGGGCAGGGAGTAACTTCTGGGCATGAAACTCTGGTTATTCCTGATCAATGAATGATCTGTGGACAACCGTATTTTTGAGTAGAGCTGAAAAACCGAAATTGTTTTGTTGAAAGAGCTGAAGATTTGGGCAATCTTTTCAAATGCTACAATAAGGTAAACATTATAAAATCAATAGACTTCTGTTGTACTTTAGTAAACCATATTGGCTTCCCAGCTGTGTAAAAGCGCACTTAAATAAATTAATGTTGGCCCAGTTTATTGGTGAACTATTTATCTGGTGATCCGTTATGCCAACCATATTGTTTTCGTGAGAGAGCTCAACACCCCACCTGGTACCAGTCCTTCAGGCATAAAATACCACTTCCTCTGAACAATACCAAGTCTGGCAACTCACTGTCTTCACCACAGTGCCACAATCCACAAGTGAAGAGCAAAATGGGTCTGAATTACTGCCCCAAATCTTCTACTTAAAAACCTGCAGTTTCACTCCAGTTGGCTGAATTTTCCCTAACAATGTGGAAGTTCGGGACACTTGACCAATATTCAGATTCAGCCAATACCAACTCTTGAGGTAACTGCATTCCACCGTTGAACGGTCTAGTGGACAGCACAAGCTTCAATTGAATCCTTTTTTTTCCTTTTGTACTACCTTGATGTACTTGTGTATAGAATGACCTGTCTGGATGGCATAGAAACAAAAGCTTTTCACTGTATCTTGGTACATATGATAATTCTGCCCTCATGGTTCTGCCAGATTAGACTTTGAACAAGACTAGTAGGCCCATTCAATTGATTGGGAAGAAACGGCTGTGGGAAGATGCATACATGCAATATATATTTTTTATTTTATTCATTGAATTTGATTTAAATGTGTTTAATTGTTTAAATTCTGGAGTTTTAACTATTTTGAATAGTATTTTTAATTAACCTCCTAGTTTTGACAGTCAGTAAGCTTGGGAGTGGTCTTAATCAGCTGTAGGGGCAATATGAAAAATGCTGGATTTTGCCATACAGTTGGGATCCAAATTCTTAACAAATGACTACGCCTGGACCGGTTCCAGTTAGGAGCAACTTTTGAGGGCAATCTCACTGGCCAGCAGAAGCTGCAGACCAATCTCTGTTGCAATGTGGTCTGAATACAATTTGTGCCTGAACGTCATTTATATTCCAGTAAGGATTGCCACATTCCAAAAGCAGCATGCCACAGATGCTGGAGATTTGAAATAAAAACAGAGAATGCTGGAAACACTCAGCAGATCAGACAGCATCTGTGGAGAGAGAAAATGTGTTAACATTTCAGGTTGATGACCTTCCCACCCTTGAGTATTATAACGACCTAGAAGAACCAAGACATCATCCACAAAGTGAGGAAAGAGGGAGACAGGGAAGAAGGTGAAAGACTGAAAATGAGATACTGATAATACGAAAAACAAATAAACTGAAAAGAAGGAACAAAGGCTGGATTTCCATAAGTTGGTTTGAAACAAAGCATCTTAAGTCACATTGGAGTGCTAGGTTTTAGTTTATTTGCATGGTGTTCTATTTTTAGTTAGAGTGAGAATAACAGTAAACTTGCTAAATTTAACACGTGTTGCTCTTTGGCAGAATACAAGTCCTTGCTCAGGCACTTGGGGTTTGAAAGGCAGTCACATTTGTCCATTAAGATCACATAGTACTAATAGCTGGGTTCATGCAAAGTCAATGATAAATAACCTATAATAAGTACAATTGAGCAGTGGCTGAGGATTGGTGCATCACTAGAGAAATAGTCCAAGTGAAAATTAGAAATTAACCAAAACCCACCACTTAAAATGTGAGGTGAACAAGCTTTGGCATATCCAGGATAATTAAACCCTGTAAAGCAACAACCACTTACAGATCATTACAAGTTGTAGGGTGGCATATGTCTTGCATACCATGCTTACAAGCACGTTAGTTACGGCTTGTTTCAAACATGATGAGTCTCAAGGGGTAAACGGTTTGAGATAATATTTGAGAAATCTAATTATTTTCTGTGGACACTGTTAATAACATTGTAATACTGGTAAGCAGATCTCTTAGATTAATTGTTTCTAGCTAAACAAAGTAATTTGAAAAGTGAGAAGCCTCATTGGTTAAATATACTCAGCTAAGAAAATCCCTCCACTACAGTGACTAGTGTCACTAATAAATTGCCACCACTGGAAACCTTTTTAGAAGATTCAGATGATAGAGCATTGTTTTATTAGGGAGATCACTCAGCACATTTGGTTTTCTTCAGCCAAAGAATGATTCTGTCCACTGAGCACGATCAGTCACGCATGTGTCTGGCCTTACTAACCGCAAGGATAACAGACAGATGATGTTTGATTTCACTAGCTTGTTGGTTAAAATGGTGGCTATTTGCAAATTCTGATGAAGACACAAGCAAATCTTCCAGTCTACACTGGATGAGTAATACTGTGTTTGCCCTCTTACATGTGAAATCCAGCATTCAGTTGATGGTAAAGGTGAGTGTAGACATCCAATAACTGGGCAGTAAACCCTCCCCACACCCCACCCCCAACTTCACAGACAGATAAGCACAATTCCCTATTTGAGGGGAGAGCAGAGTCCCACCTGAAAAATGAGACTCCTGCTGCTATTGATGTTAAAGGTTGCTTAAGTTGTTTTTAACAATCCTCCTTAGCTTCCAGCATGAACCCGTTGACTACTGCTGTCAATCCATCTTTAATTTACATACATTGTACACAGTGAATAGTCTGCAAGCAGTTGCTACTCGTTGCATGATACCAAGGCACTAAAATCCATAGCGGCACAGGCGAATTTTTAAGAGGCACTACTCCCAGTGCACAATTTATCTGATAGTCAGTCATTCTGCACCGCTTTTAAGTTATTCAATGCCCCCTGTGGATATATTTATCACACTGAATTTCATTGCTGACCATGAACTGTTGCTCATAGTGTTTCAGACAGCTGCCATCACTCGTTGCAGGAACTGAAGGGAGTGGGGAGATCTCTCTCCCCCTCTCCCATGCTCGCCCCCCCCCCCCCATAAAATATGCAGACAGATGCATTAGCTGCATTCCATGCCCGGGGGATTTCCCACATCCCCCACTACTTCTACTCCATTTTGAAAATAGCTGAATCTTGTCAAATACTTCAGTGACTTTGTTTCTGCAGTCAGGCACTGCAAATTTATATCTGCTGCAGCTGGAAGAACCTCTGGGCTCTTTACAAGTCGATGTAAATCTAACTGACACATACACATCTCCCAGGGTCATTATAAATCAGAATTTTAACAGAAAACAGTATGTAGAGTTTCACAACAGCACACTTGTGGGCTTGGCAGCAAGTGTGGGAATATTGGATAACTGAATAGCTATATGAACTTTCTGAAGCAAAAGACCAACATACACACATTGGCAATGGAGATAACTAGCAACTGTATTTCATTGTTTTATTGTGAAAGGAATAAGTTGTACAATATGGTTGGGGGGGGGGGGGGGGGGGGGAAGCAGAATCTTTCTCCCTTTCCAGCTCTGTCGAAGGTTTTGGCTCCTTACTGAGATGTGATGATGAAGAACTGGCTGACTTTCTGCTCTTAAGTCGGTGACATTGAGACCAGTCGTGCAACTCGACTAGCTAACTTGGCATAATCGGGGATTAAACCTGGAATGGTTTTTCTTTTCTGAAAGAAATTGGTTTAGAACTGTTGGGGTGGAGGTTATTACTCTGCTTCCATGCAACGTATAATTGTGGCAAGCATTGACAAAGGTAATAAAAGATGAAGGCCATTCAGCCCATTAATTTCATCCTCCTATGAAAATCTGTGACCATCCCATTACAACACCTCGCTGCTTTTCATATGATTCAATATTTTGGTCTTCATTCTCTATCTAGAAGATTACTTCTGGACAAAAAAAAGTCTTTAACCTCAGTGCTCATTATGCCTTTTACCAGTTTCTCCCACTTTTATCTTAACTTTCAATTATAGTTTAATTTAAAATGTGTAAGGAAATGAGTGTTTGAAGATCAAATGTCAAACCTGGCCTAAAGCTCTTTATTACTGAGTAGCTGTGATCCCTGCCCCACTTTATGCTTCGGAGACCTGGACTACCTACAGCAGACACCAGAGAGATGCCCCCAATAGTGTCTCTGCAAAATCTTCCAAATCTATTGGCAGGAAAGGCAAATGCCAGTGCCCTCTCCCAGGCCAACATCCCCTAATTATGTTCAATCAGCTCTAATGGGCAGGCCACTTCATTGCATGCTTGAATCAGAGTCCTGAAACAGACTCCCAAGACAGACAGGAGACACAAGAGACTGCAGATGCTGGAATATAGAGCAACAAACAATCTGCTGGAGGAACTCAGTGGGTCAAGCAGCATCTGTGGGTGCCTGATTCAGGGTTTTGACCCGAAACGTCAACGATTCCTTTTCTCCCAGAGATGTTGCTCAATCCACCAAGTTCCTCCAGCAGATTGTTTGTTGTCCTAAAGCAGACGCCCTTTTATGAGCTCCATCATTGGAGGAGATTGCCAGACAGTCAAGGAAGTTCTCATAAAGTGTAGCATCCTCAGTAAGTCTCGAATCCATGGCCCGTGATCATTCAACATAGAAAAGGAGCATTCAGGTTGGCACTGAGAGTATTCATCAGGAACACACGGATGTCCAGCAACTAAGGAAGGAGTGGACCTCCTGTCCCAGCACTGCAGCAGAAGCTCCAGTTCCCAACTGGGCCTCATCAGGAGCCACAGAACTGGAGTCTCTTCAACCCCAAGGGACTGCCTAAGAAGAAGAGCTAAAAACATATTCATGTTTTAACCTTCCTGTATTCCATTTGAAATTAACTGAGATTTTCTCTCAAAGCCTCCTTTCCAGCTGGAGGAGGTCCAATACTTTGCTTTGCCTGATGCCAGAGAATTGAAATATCAGTAGTGGCCTATGTGTTCCTCGTAGACTTGCATGTCTGCTTATGTTTCAGTGATCAGAACGGAACGCAGTCATCAAGACCCAGCCAGATCAATGCACTATACAGTTATACGGGACAGCCTCAGACTTCATCCACTGCACTTGTGTACAAGTAACTGTGGGTGCGCTGTGCAGTTCCCAGCCCCTGCAGCAAAGTAAAACCATCACTCCTGCTGTGCAAGTGTAGAAGCATGTTGAGCATAACACGTCACTATTTAAAAGTTACTGGAGCTGCAGCAGCCTGAGGACTTCTGCAGAAGAATGTCGGCATGCCTTCATTAGAACTCTTGACGTTGAGCAGATCTCAGGTGAGGGTTTGCAGTCACAGCCCATTTAAAAGGATCTAGCCTGAGGCTAACAATGTAAACTTGCTTGTAAACTGAACACTGTAGCCACCAAGCAGTTTGCAGGAGATGGCGCAAAGACATTAATGTATTACTTTTGGTCGTCCACTTTTCCACGTCCCTCTTCCTCATGTTTCTGGTTTTATTTTTACTTCTCTTTATCTCTTCATAATGGGCGTGTATTGCTGAGATGGGGAGTAGATTTAAAACTCTGTGGTCAGGCTAATCAGATGGATATCTGGGTCTAAGTTTTGAGAAAAACAGGTAGTTAAGTGCATTCAGAGACACAAAATTTCTGCAGATGCTGGAATCTGGAGCAACACACAAACTACTGGAGGAACTCAGCAGGTCAGGGAGCATCTATGGAGGGAAATAAACAGTTGACGTTGTGGGACGAGACCCTTCATCAGGACTGGAAAGGAAGAGGGCAGAAGCCAGAATAAGAAGGTGGGGGGAGGAGCACACGCAGGCAGGGGATAGGTGAGTTCAGGTGAGATGAGGAAGGTGGAGGAGGGGGAGAAGATGTAATAAGCTGGGAAGTGATAGATAGAAGAGGCAAAGGGCTGAAGAAGAAGGAATCCGGTAGGAGAGGGCAGTGGACCATGGAATGAAGGATGGAGGAGGGGAGGAGAGGAGATGGGCAGGTCATCAAGGTGGGTGAAAGGAGCCACAGGAATAAGGAAAGACAAAGGAGTGGTGAGAAGTAAAAGAAGGGGTGGGGTTACAGGAAGTTAGAGAAATCGATGTTGAGGCCATCAGGTTGGAGACTCCCAAGTGGAATATGAGGTGTTGTTCATTCAAGTTCAAAAAAAACTCTAACTTGCGTTTCTTATAGCAAGTTTAACATGGTAAAATATCCCAAGTGCTTCACAGAAATCAACCAGACATCATCAAATAAGGAGGTCAAGTCATTTAAGTTGTGCCGAGGTTCAATAAAATATTTCAAGGAAAATTTTTTTCAGAGTTTAAATAAAGATAGAAACTGAAAAGAAAGCATGGTGCAAAGGGAAACAGAACAAAATCTGCTCGAGAACTGGTCAAAATGTTGAATCACGGAGTTAGGTTTTGCGAAATATCTTCAAAGAAGAAAGAGTTGGGTGAAATCTGAGGAGCAAGTTGGGGAGATCAAGAGTGAAGCAAAAAATCTACAGGAGAGACAGAAACAGCTGGGGAGAGAGTTGAGGCGATCAAAGTGGAGAGCATGGCAATCTAGTGAGTTGTGGAGACCTAGGGACAGAAAATGTAAGGTGAGGATCCTAGAGCTTAAGAGCCCAAGCACATAAAGGCACAAACTCCAGTGGTGGAACGATTAAAATTAAGCATGCACACGAGATCAGATCAGAACACAGAGGTTTTGGAGGATTTTAGAGATGGAAAACATTACCAAGATAGGGAGAGGCAAAGTCATAGATGAATTTTAATATCAGTAGAGCTGCTTGTTCTCAGTGAACAGTGCTTCTGCAGGATTATAGTATTATGGAGTGACTGTCATAGAGAGTCAGAGCGACATACAGCACAGAAACAGGCACTTTGGTTCATTGATTCCAAGCCAACCACCAGTCACCCATTTGCACTAATCCTACATCAATCCTTTTTCTTTAAATTCCCCCACATTCCCATCAACTACCCTGAAATTCTACCATTCACACTGGGGGCAATTTGCAGTGTCCAATTAACCTACCAACCTACACATTTTTCGATATGAGAGGTAAGCGGGGGAAACCCATGCCATCACACAGAGAATGTTCAAACACAACAGGTGCCACCCAGGGTCAGGAATGAACTCAGGTCAAACTGTCCAAAGGACCAACAGATGTGTTGCCAGTGGTCTGCCTAAAAGCTTATTCCTTGGTCAACAATACATGTCACACAGTAATTTAACTGCCCAAGTGATTCAAACAGGATGGTTCCAATGTCATTCTGCAGTTACAAGTATGCAAATTTGGATGTGCCAGTTTGAATTGAGTAGTTCTGTTTTTGTCTTTATGTAGTATCAATTTTAATTGGTCCAATCTAGTTGCTGAATAATTTTATAGGACCCCAACATTTTGTCAAGCTCCAGTAAACTAATTGCAGGTATCTCAAAGTATTTTTATGAATGGTTGAATAGGTCCATGGCATGCACAGGATAGTTCTTTAGTAAATTAAATAACTTCTAATACAAAGAAGCTTCTGAATCTAACAACTGGGCTGAGGAAATGGAGTGTAATTTGCAGGGCTTTCCTGAAGTAATAGAATGGTTGGAAATGTTTAGTGTTGACTTGGGGGTGTGACCTGGTTTGTGGAGGCAATTTTATTCAGAATGTGTGGTTTAATCCAGAATAAAGGCTCATAGAAAGGAGAAATATGTTTGTGATTAGCACTAGTAAAATTCCCCAACCTTTTGCAAAGGTTTGGTGAATTCTGTCCTGATTGTACTGAAACAACTCACAGGAGCTCTGACCTCCTGACTTAACTTCAGTAGTCAACAAAAAAAATTGTCCTGATTGCTTTCTAATTATCTCAACAATAATTGTGCTGTGGATTTGCATCTCTTAAAATGGCAGGCCTAACTGAATGGGTAACGACATAACTCAGCATTGGCACTCCATCCATTTTATGGCTGTTTCAAATTGATCTTGTAGAACAATATTTTAGAACTGAGGAGATTCATTAGAGGGAAAAAAAATAGGTGACTCTTACCATATATCTTTTCATAATAATTCAACTCCAACTGCATTGGGATTTTCTGTTACAGACTGTTCAATTCAGGTACACCACTAATGTTTCTACATCCAACAGTTAAAGAAACCATCTTTATCTTTTTTCAAGAGGTATGCCTCAACATTTACAGAAGTTAGGATATCAAATAATGCTGTGGCTGTAAGGAGATCCTCTACCACATCATTTTGTGAACAAAATCCATTGGCGAAACAATCCAAATAAATGCATAATTCAACTTTCAATAAGCAGATGCACTTTAATTTTCCAAGCTCAGAATACTGCATTCAAATATCCATCTGGAATTCTTTAGGTTGCAATTAAAGGCCAATCTGCAAGGTTTCCATTAGCAAAAGTTTTGACTGAATTTATGATTTTGGCAGTTGAGACATTGCTGAATGTAAACAGTAGCAATCTGTAGAATGCTGAACAAAGGAGATGTGCTTTGTTGTGGCATTTCCATTGTAGCAACAGAGAAGTGGAGATGTGGCTTCTTCCCCTTTCTCCCCTTCCTGACCTGAAGAGGTGGATTCTTAATGCACTACACAAGTACCTAGCAATCAAGTCTCATAAAAGGTAACAGTATTAAAAGGGACAATTACTGTCCACAAACCAATATTACTTTTGACACAAGAAGCTTTCCTGCCTGATTGCAAACAGGAATGTTGTTTTTTGGTTTCCCTCAGTAACAAGATCAAGCCTACTGGGGCCTGTTGTTGCACCAGTTCAGCAACATTATCCAAGTTAAATCAGCTTGGTGCCAAATGGGAATCAAACCTAATATATTCCTGGTTCATAGTGCTCCATATTGTACTGGATTGTAGGTTTAACAGTGGGGTTTTTGGGGCCTACACAATATGGCAACCCAGCATGTTAAATGCTACAAAGGCTGCATGTTACACATTACATTTTGTATAGTTTCCATAAAACAATCTGTCCATTGGCTGGAAGAATCGAGTGCAGTTCTTCTTGTGGCTTTCTTGCAGACTGCCTCTGGAACTGTCTGCCAGCACTGTTGCAGTTAATCCCATGACAGAATCCTTAAAGTTTGAAGCATTAAAGAGACAATTATTGCCCACAAACCAGTCTTATTTTTGACACTTGTGTTTAATAATTGAGGACCGAAAGGAAAAACCAACATCCAAATTACCTTCCAGTCTCTGTGAGCTTTACTTTGGCACAAAGTCCATCAAGTACTTGGCTCGATAGACTGTCGTTCCAAATATGGTCCTGACTGATAACGGTTGGCCAGGGGCTGTTTATCGAGCTGTGATGTTCTCATTTTATAGGGTTAGTGGTGCAACTTCCAGTATCTCCACATCTGCTTTAGTCAAACCGGGCCTCTTTGGTGGTCTTTCTGAGATGGCACCTGTTCTTCCAATCTGAAACGCCTTCCTCTGTCACAATCTAATGTCAGTGCATGTTTTCTAATGTCGGGTCTCTTATCAGATATGGGCTTTATCCTCACTGGGTCTGCACTTAGTGGTGGAAGATCTTGGGAACTTCTCTTGTGATAGTGTGCCTGGTTCTTTTTGGCCACATCCATTTACATGCCAGCATTTCTTTGCACTTCTAATTCTAGCATCCTTTCTGTTGTTCCTTTACTCAAAAGTCTGCGTGAGATTGCTCATCATCCCTTATGTTGGGCCATTGTGGAAGGTGAAATGGACATCTAATGATGATGCTCTAACCTTCTTCAGCAATTATTCGTCACCTTCACACCTTCAGTCTTTCTATTACACTGATGTTGTCTGGTGATCAGAAACACAGTTCTTGGAGAACCTCACAAAGTTGCCTGCTATGAACTATGGCTCATTATCACTTCAACGATGCCATATTTGTAAGACTGTCCTGTGAGCTTGTGAAGACCTGTTAATGAATACGTCTAAGTTTAGTGGTATTTCCGAGGGTATTTAAGAGTCAACCACATTGGTGAATCTGGACTTGCATGACTCAATACTAAAGAGATGTTTTAAAGTAATGTCAGACTGGGTAAGGATGGCAGATTTCCTTCCCCAAATGATATTTGAGAACCAGAAGTTTTTGCAACAATCCAGTGGTTTTCCAGTTACTGTTAGAGACTAGATTTCTCTTTGGAATATGTCTCACCACTTTCATTGTCTGAAGCATTGTTTATTTTCTTGTGTTCAAAAGAGAAGGTTATGTCTTTGCCAGAATAGTACTGAATCTTCAAGTTATTATCGGAACAAGTTCCAGACTCATGTTTCTGATGTGTGAGCCATTCAGGAAGCTTATCAAAAAGGATGTGGAATGATGTTGGTTACACTTTCATAAGCAAGAGGTCAAACAAGTCAAGAAGATAGTCATGGCAGAGCCAGTGTTGCCATATTTGAAACGATAAGGAGTCAACGCTACAGGAGAAGGCTTGGAACATTTGCACAAGCTATCTCTGCAACTTCTTTGATGTTCTATGAAAAGGCTTAACTGGAACAATCTCATGTGACTTATCATCCCTGTGCAAATACATAATTCTCCCATACGTGCGTTGGTGAAACTTCTCTGGTCCAAAAACGACACAGAATAGATCTTTCCTAATTTGTGCGTAATGGATGCATCTATTTGTTTATGGTGTCAGTTGACCCTCCTGCAAGGTCACTGCCCTGACCCTTCTGCTGCATTGGCTCCATCTTATTATTCAAAATAGAGCAACACCGGCTTAGCCACCTCCTTGATGTGTTTGACCACTTGCATATGAAGTGTAACCAACAGCATTCCATATCCTCTTTGATAAGCTGTTTGAGTGACTCGCACATCTCACTCAGATGAGGCAGGAACTTGCTCAGATAGTTGACGACCCCAGAAAGCATTGTACTCCTGCAAGATCTTTTGATCCTCTGGTTTCAGACCATGGTTACTGATAAAGTGATCCATGAAGGAGGTTTTCTTCACTTTGAGTGCCAATTCTCTGCTTGTTCACCTTCAGTTGAATCCCCCTACATCTTCTGGCCATGGTCTAACTCTGCCCTCTCCCACTGTTTCTCCTTGTCCAAAGACTGAAATATCATTTCCCATGGTCTTTATCCCATTGAGACGTTCAAGTACATCATCCACACCACCTCTGGAACTTTCTACATACATTGCTGCAACTATGAGAGCAATCAATTAGTTACATGACACTGCATTAAGGGGGTGACGGCATTAAAGACACAATTGCTGTCCACACACACACACACACACACACACACACACACACACACACACACACACACACATCTATCTCATATATATATATATATATATATATATATCTTTGAAGCCCTTTAGATTGGAAAAAGTCAAGATTTACATTAAAACACCAGTTTAACATAGAGTCATCTGCCTTGTCACATCAGTGACATGCTCCCTTTTGCAGCAATGTCGTCATTCAGTACAAAGTGAGGATTCCAGTGGTACCACTGATGTGCTGTCGGTAGGAGAACTCCATAATCTCAGTTAAAGGTACTATATAGTGGTTGGTAAAAGGAATGGCCTTGTTGATTTGCGAAGTTTGTGATTGCATTGCGGACTGTTTCGCAGTCTAGCTGATAGAATCTCAGTTGAGATAGCTTTGCAAGACAGTGGTATAAGTGTTGACACAAAACTCCCATATTTCTGAATGGGCCATGCAATTAAAATGTTGCTGAGCCTTGATGCCCAGCCTAGCTTCTCAGATTCCTACTGCTCTTGGCCCGCAAAAGATCGTGAGAAAATAAATTAAAATAACCAACTATATTGGAGGCATGGGGGACTGCAGATGCTGGAATTTGGAGCAACACACAAAAAGCTGGAGGAACTCGGCAGGTCAGGCATTTTGGGTCGAGATCCTTCATCTGGACTTGTGAAGGGTCCAGATGAAAGGTCTCAGCCTGAAACGTCAAATGTCCATTTCCCTCCACAGATGCTGCCTGATCAACAATATTGGCCCTCTTTGGGCCTGCTGCCCCCGGTGAAGATGTTACAATGAGCCGATTGTAGATGCCAGCCTCACTGTTACTAGGTTAACTGAAAATGGCCCCAATCTGAATGATTCGCCAATCAAGCCTCCTCTGTCTGGACAGAGGGGTTCACAATGACTGGCCTGTGAGAAGGTGTTGGGTGGAAATACCAGGAGGATAAAGTAATGCCATGCTCCTATTTATTTTAAACTCCACCTCTACTTTTACCCTGACACATAGTAGGTTAATTGGCCACTATAAATTACTCCTGCTGTGCATCTGAGTGGTAAAATCTAGGGGCAGTTGACAAGAATGTGAAGAGAATAGAAAATAGAATTAATGTAGCATAGTTAACTGTTGTCAATGGGTGGTTGGTGATAAGCACGGACTCAGTGGGCCGAAGGGCCCTGCTTCTCAGATTCCTATTGCCCTTGGCCCACAAATGATCCTGAAATATAAATTGATCTCTATGACGTTCTCACTTCCTAAGTGGGACAGGTGCTTAAATTCATGGCTATTGTGTGCTCCATGCCTTGCACTTCACTCAGTTTTTTTATGGTATGCACTGTTTGTGACCATACTTAAGCTTGGTAACAAGATACAGAAATATTTGAAGAACAAGAAGGGCAATAACCATCAGAAGAAAGACATTTTGGTAACATTGGAGAAGGAGAAAAAGTGGGAGGGAGAGAGGAAAGAGTCAAAGTACAAACAATCGCATGCTTTTAGAATAAATTCTTATCCATATAAGAACAGATCTCAGAAAAGTTCTTATCCAGATTTCTGTAAGTCAGGTCATTCGTAACCCAGGATGCTCCTGTATTTCTGGGGAGGGGTTTCCAGTATTGGCAGTTTTTGGCTTTTATTTTCCTTGTTCAAGTTCAACTAACTGTTAATTACTGGAAATTGTTGCTTAATCTGAAGGAGGAAAAGGATACAAAGTGTGTAACTACCTGTCACCATGAGAAGTTCAATGTGGATTGATGTTTTGTAATCAAGACCATACAGCTGTCATTCACTTCACAACAATTTTGATGAGGGCCATGAATTGAGTCAATTTCAGAATCACACTTGGCTCACCACAAGGGTCTCTCAGTATATCCCTGATGTACTCCAAATTAAAATCGAGGCTCATGGCCTATAGATCTATGAAGGAGAGACGGTCTCAACCATTCAGTACTGATGAAATTTGCAGAATGTGTGCTGGATCCCTGCCAGATAAAAATCACTACTAAAAGTGTGCTGGATTTATTCTCCGTACTGATTAAAACAGAAGCCTTCAAAGAAAATGTTGTGTAAGTTGCAGGATATTTAGGTTTGGCAGCATTTTAGTTTCCTTAATGGCGTGGAATACAAGCCAACCAGCACATTTTATTGAGGTAGGGATGGTGTCAATGCTCTTGCCCAATGAAAGCAGGTACTGGAACAGTGTTCTTTGTCCTTGTACCTTTTTATTCACCCCTGTGACTGAAGGGAACTTCTGACGGCCTTTCCTTCTATTTCAGAAAAGGCGACGGCGGATTGACCGAAGCATGATAGGAGAGCCGACAAACTTTGTCCACACGGCCCATGTAGGATCAGGAGATGTCTTCAATAGTGGAATGAACTCCGTGAGTACAAACTTTTCCCAGTGTAGAGCAAATTGCACAGTTTTTCCTCCAAGATAAAACAATCCTTTGTATAAACCATATCTTGGGATTTCACTTTTGTCCCTTCTATTTCCTTCTCTTCTAATGTTTTTTTCTAAGCCGGAAAGTATAGATTCACACTGACCTTTGTTCCCATGGGTCACAACAGTAAATTGCCCACAGACCTTTTAAGAGCTAGGGATTAGCATCCTGACAGATGCCCAAAAATGGCCAAGCCTGTGTTCTTATCCAATGTCACAGGAACCAATGATAGTAAGTCATTCAACCCCTCCAGGCTGTCATTCATTTAGTTGGATCATGGCTGATCTGTACATCAAGACTTGCTTCATATAGCATCTCCCTATATAAAATGCTACAATGGCTCCTTATTGCACTGATTCCACAAACATTCTCATTCCTGACAACACATCCTGAGTATTAAATGAAAAAAAACACTCTATCAGGTTTGCAGATGCCAAATATAAGGAGCATTGATTCTTTAAGAGATAGTATGGATTGTCTTTGGCCTGAATGAAGTAAGAAGTGTCAGTCCCATTTCCAATATTACACAAATGAGAAAAAGTTTACAACCCACTCCTGAGAAAAGCTTAAACTTAAGCAAAAACATTCCTCTTCTCCCCTTTATCCAATAAACGAAAGCTTGTCAACATATATTTTGAGCAACAGAAAATGAAAGCAGTGGGTAAGCTTAATTTGTAGCTTTATTTGGACTGAACAGTTGTTTTAAAAGCTGTCATATTTGTTTCTGATCACAGTTGACTGTGAGTCAGGCTTCATTCAACAGCTATTGTCAGCTACAATTGAAAAGCCTGGAATACAACTCCACAGACAGAATCACAGCCAGAGCTATGGATGTTATTGGCCGACATCTCTGTTGGTAATTGTAAAAGGATGTAAGTCAGTGTTGTATGTGGCAGTATTCCTTTGATTCCAGTAGCTAGCAAGGGCTCTGAACAATTCTACCAGCTGTGTTCCAAACAGCAACTAAAGCCAACTGTCCTCAGAAGACGATATCGAAATGACCGATGAATGGAAAAATACAGGATGGAAGGAGGCCATTTGGCCCACTGAATCTTTCAAAGGCAATGCAGGCAGTCCCACTCTGCTGGACTGGGTCTTTCAGAGACCAATGTAGTTAGATCTAACTGCATTCCTGGCAATTTCTTGTTCTCTTTCCCAGTATACATCCCGGTCCCTTTTGAAGACTATTGCATCCAGCACCCACTGCCTTATCAGGTAATACATTCCAAATCCTAGCCAGTGAAAAGACTAGACACTCACAATCTTAAAGTTCCCTCATGATGTCTTTGGTTCTTTTGCCAGTCACTGTATATGTTTTCTCTGATTATTGTTTTTTTCAAATTCGTATTTTTTATTCCATTTAAACATTTCTGATTTTAATTATCTGTCAATCTTCTTAGCTTTCTGTGCTGTATAGCATGACTTTTATTTATAAAGCACCTTTAACTTAGTAAAACACCAAAGGCTCTTCACAGGATAGTTTCCTAACTAGAAGCCCAGTGAAGATCAGCAAAGAGAGCGTGAGTGGACTGGGTTCCAGTTAAGCTCATGGCAGCAGATGACAAGAGTATTCTGGAACAGTTAATAATACAGGGAACATTGTGTAAAAGTGAAGAAAAAGAGAAAAAGGAAGTATTTATCATTTTTATTTAAAGGACATCACCGCCTATTTTGCAAAATCTAAGTGTGATTGTTGAAAGTCATCCCAGCTCCAGGATATAGCTGTAGGAGGTCTTTGGGGCAATGTTCTAGGCCTAACCATCTTCAGCTGCTTTATCAATGATCTTCCATCCATCACGGAGTCAGAAGTGGAGATGTTAATTGATGACTGCACAATGTTCAATTTGCAAGTGTTCAGCAAATCACATAATCCATGCCTACATGCAACAAGATCCAGACAACATCCAGGCATGGGCTGATAAGTAACAGGTAATATCAGTGACAATTATCATGACAATTAAAAGCCTGGATGCATAGTTCCCTAGGCAGATAGAGATAGGAGAGTGGTTTCTCCCCCTTATCCATTGGTCTCCTCTCCAGGGACTTTGCCTTTAGTTCCTCTCCTCCTGCCCTGGTCATGCTAGAAGCCCTGTGGAACTACAACCAAGGCTCCAATACTTAATGCATCTTTCACCAAAGGGTTCAGAGAAAGTTGCTCCATAAATATCAGTAATGAATTCATACCTGTTGAACACACTCTCCCAATTGAATCTCTGACAAACCTGCAAATCATTGTAAATCCCTTCAAACGGGCTTTCAGACCTGCTTTCCTGCACTTGGTTTACACTGATTGTTAACTGAGGAGCCATCAGTTGGGCTTTGCATGACGATTGATGTTCAACTCTGTATCTCAGTGGTATGCACACACAACTACACAACCATGTATCACTAGCAGGATAGAAAGTCACAATTGCACCACATGATAGATTTTAACAACAAAATAGTGCCACACAGTTGAATTTCAAGACGTTTGATTTTCTTAGTACCCTGTTTTAATAATTTTTCTGCATTCGATGGTGTGGTATTGAAAGTATTTTTGCAGCAGTAGGTGCAAATAGGATACAATTAGACTCTCTACTGAAGAAGAGTACAGAGCTATAAAGTGGGGAAATATTAGTTATCCCGTCAGCTTATCTGTATCAAAAAAGTTGCATATCAAGATTAAAAATTGTTCAGATTACCATTCTAAGTTTCTAATTTAAATTCACTGCAGGTTAATGATTTATCTTGCTCTGAGTGCAGAGCCAAACACTGAAAGTTTAATCTCCTCTGGGTGTCCCATGCTACTAGATTAATGGCAAATTGATACGACTTCATCAGACCAAATCTACAGGCTTGCTGGTTTGCCTTATCCTGAATATAAAATACTTTCATTCAAGCACAGAATGTGAATCATAACATCCCAATTAAATCTCAACACTACGAGAATATCCATGCCAGCCAGACTTGTGTTAGATCCAGAGAGCCAGGGGTAAATTTGGAATTCTGAGTTAACAAGATTTCATCTATGTTTTGTTTTGATTTATTAAGAGCTCAAATCAAGCCTGTTTTATATGATGACAGTAATACTTGCCCTTTGTAAGTCTACTTTTCTATCTAGTATGGCTTCATGCACTGTCTACTCGTTCTGTAGGTGGTGTGTGTGAATATGAGGAACTAAGATTCTGATTAATCCCTTTAGGAATCTCAAACGGCAATAACACATGTTACATGCAGTAAGTTGGATAGCTCTGTATGTAGTGAGGCCAAGAATTGAATCTTTACAATATCTTGCTTGGTACGTGAGGCAGCATTAGCTCCAGTCTGTTCGAACGCCTCTGGCTGTGCAGCTTTTACGTCATCGTCTAGGACGATGAGGGACCCCCTTTTAGCATTTAAAAAAAAATAGGCATGGCTTTGCTGGAATACTCCTATGCAGTGAGGGGAATGCAGATAAACAGTCAATCACCATGCAATACATCTATCAGCATCAAAGCATGTCTGCAAAATATAAAAGCATGGCATTAGATCACGTCATTGTAACCACTACAGTGACAAAATTTGGCTTTGAGTATAAATTCATGGAAATATTAAAAAAAATGTCATAACAGTCCCAGTGTTCAAGTTTTGAACTTGATCCATGATAATGCTGAAGTACATTTAAATTGTATTTTGATAATACTTAATAAAATAGTTTGTAAAGAAATCGTGCTTCCATTTTCTGACACAATACAATGACTCGCATATCAGATCACCATTCAGCATTACTGAGACTTTAAGGCTTCTTGTATAAGTAGATAGGAACATTATAATATTTTTGTATAAATCTTAACTAATTAATCTTTCAAGTATGAACAATAAAAATACAAAGTTGATTATTCACTTTTATCAGGAAAATAAACTTATTAATCATCCTTGGAAAAATGAGCCAAGTGTTGACCTTAAGGTCAAAAATGAACACCCACGGAGTTACGGAACCTCATTCCCTGTACGCTCAAGAAATTTGGTTTTGTTTTTTCTGGCTCAAGAATATGTTGCATGGTGCTCTCGGCTCTTTACAAGATGCATATGCAGAGCAGTGACATCAGTTGGTTTTATTACTAGTGGGCTGTGGGAAAAATAACTTGTGAGAAAATTGTATATGCCCCATTGAAGTTATAACATCATTCCTTCTTTCCTTCTGGATCAAATATATATAGTATCTTTGTGGTACATGGATTTTCTGAAGTGGATTTGCCGAGATCTATCTCAACAATGATTTTATATGTGTTATTAATATTCCCCAAACTTGCAAAAGTAACATGAAATATGAAGAAGTGGCAAGCTCATTTCCTAAGTACAAATTTGAACAGTGATTTTGTTTTAACCCAAAGGGCTCTAAGTTGTAGCCCTTAAGTCATTGCATTTTGTTATAATATTCCCTTACTTGCAGGAATTCTTCAGTAAGGTTCTCTGTCATACTGGGCTAATAGTACAAGTGTGGACGGCTTGATGCCTCACAGAGTAAAATTAGGAGTCTGAGGAAATCCTGTCCAAATTTGCCATTGGGGAAGGATGCTGGGTGTAGTTGATGCCATGAAAATTTCATATTTCAGTGAATTAGAAACTATTCATAATCCTAGGTGCAAGATGGAAACTTAGGGATGGTCTGTGTTCTCTTATACAAAAGAGAGATTTTGTACTGCTGATTTTTAGTAAATGCTGTTAAAGATTCTGTAGTATTTTGTTTGGCCAATAACCACTGTAAACTCAATAATGAAAGGACCAATCAACTTGGAATCAAACATTGGTTCTCTTTTAGACTGTTATTGCGAAGTCAAATGATCTTGAGCAAGAAAATAAAAATTTTAAGAGAATTTTCTTGTGTTACAGATAGGAGATTAATGATCCTTTAATATATATTTTAAGCAGCTGTCAATTATGATGACAAGGCAGAATTCTCCTGTTTTGTGAAATGAATAATAGAAAATAGGGCAATCACATCACACCTGTAACAAGCTTCTCTTGCATTTTTAAAACAGCTGAATAATTTAAGTTTGGCCAATAGGAAGCATAATAATTTGAGTATGGAGTGCAAATATTCATATGTAATGAGTTTAGGAAAGTGAAAATCGTGATTAACTTGCAAAACGTATTCTTCCCCAAGAAGTACATTTCAGTGAGGCTGTCCCCAGACTACAAACACCCAACTTATGGACAGCCCTACATACAACTGAACTCCCATAATGTTATTAAATCCAAAATTGTTATTAATGACAACTAGTTTCATCTCTCTCTCCACTGTTATTAATTGTTTTTTTTTAAATCAGCCTTACCATTACTTACCATTCATTACAAAACTGTGGCAATATAGCTACCATATTGAGTGATTTTTGTCTATTTTCTGATTTATGGACAAAATTGACTCATAGATGTCTATAAAAACAGAACCCATTCATTACCTGGGGACCTGTACCTGTTTACTACTAGAAACTTATATTTGCTCATCAAGGCCAATTAGATGTGTCTAATTGTCTCAACAAGCACCAAAGGAGAAAGTCAATACCAGCTTTTTATTTAAACAAGTATCACACAAGGTAACTGTGCTTCCAGTTTTTCTCTCTGCTTATGAGAAATTCAAGAAGTCCTTCGATCTTCAAAGGGTAAATCAGTCACCAAATAATGTGAAAGGCCCTAAAAAAAAGGAGATATTATCTCTTCAGGGCATTGCAGAATACATCAGCTTCAAGACACTCAATCTATCTTCTGCTTGAAAACAGCCAATTGTGTGTTTTGGGTCTTCAGAGAGGTTAATGAAATCTTTGGCCTTCGTGCCATAGATTTCAACTGTAGCCATGAGATGGGAACAAAAGCAGTCAGTCATTGTAAGCATCTCACACACTTGGACTCTTGCCAAGTATGGGGTATATGAATGTTTCAGTGAGCCCCATTGGTGTTATCTTCTCACGGTGTACAAGGTCAGCTACGGTGGTCAAGCGCTGCCAAAGGTAGTTAATTTGCATCTGACACTACTGTTTCCATCCACAGGTGAGCTCAATTCAGAACCAAATGCAGTCCAAGGGCGGGTATGCAGGTCCTCCCATGCCAGTGAACGTTCAGATGCAGCTTGTGGACACCAAAGCTGGATAACATTTAAAATAAAGCCTGTGGTAAGTACTAGCGCCAAGTCTCACAGAACAACCAACATAATGACCAAAACAAAATGGCTCAACTTAAAAGCTGTAGAAAAACAATCTCCTTAATAAGCAATTGGAGGATGATCTTTTTAACAGGACAACTCGTACAAACATGTTCAATAAAGAACACAATATACACCCTGAAGCATTGAAGAGACTTTCTTGGGCCTGCACTCAGGTTCTCGTTGGTGCAAACTTGGGGAAATCATTTCTTCAGAAGAATTCCATTTAGAGTCGTCTTGGGAAATTCACTTGAAATACTGTCACCTGATCTTGCATTATGAAGTTCACATGCATTGATTTGTAATTGGAATTATGTTCATGGAGCTTTTTGTACCAGAAGTTATTATGGAGCATTTTATTCTAATCCTTTCTTTAATTTTAATTAATAACTTGTAGAAGTGTTGTGTTTTTTTTTCATCCAGTGTTTTCACTGCCTTTCCAAAAAGCAGATTCCATTAACACACAGTGAGCACAAAGGCCAGTTGCTGTCTCACACAACATGGGAATGGGCATTCCTCAAGTGTGAACCTAGATGGCAAGGCTTTTTAAACAATATCACAAGTCCAGTTTAATCTGCACTCAAAGCATTCACGTGAACTTTCCAATTAGAATCACTGGATGCTGATCAGAAGTTGAGCTGAATTAACTGGGACCAGTTGTAAAACTCCTGTCTTCACAGCTGAGATTAGCTAAAGTATCACAGATTTAAGGATGGATACTATATCCTTCCAGTTTATTTCCAAGCAGTTCATTTGCTAACTCAGAAGAAAGTTTTTTTTCTCTCTTTCACTGCTGAGCTCCCTGAAGACTGATGGAAAGGCAGATTGAGTCAGTCGAACTCGTGAAGCAACCTTGTTTATGCTCTGAAGTCATTTAGTCTTGCTCTTTTAGTCATGGAGGCCACAGCTGAATAATATTAATGTTGGGCAATGGAATTCAATAACTCCACCCATCTCTTTATTTGGAAAAGTGATCAAGAGTAAAAGGAGAAAAAGGGAAGAAAAGAGCTTGTACAGAAAGTAATGACCTACATGGAGAGAATTGCTCATAACTTGTCATGGGAAACTTTGCTCTGGAAAACAATTTCACTTTTGGTCTTCTAATTGGTCTCAAATTAAGCTCATACCATTTCTAGATGCTAACAGTCTATACACCCTCTCCTGATCCCTCCTCTCTTTTCCATCATACTGCTTTGGACCAGCTGGAATTTCTACCCATTAAACTCTGAGGAGACTGTAGTCAGTGTTTATAGACTCTGCTTTCTCAGTACCAGTCCCACCCCTCTTCCCAACTCCTGCCATGCAGCTCTCAGCATTAGTCTGCAACTGGATCCCAAGGTGAGCTTCCAATTCCATATCCTCTCCTTCTTAAAGACTGCCAGTGTGACATGGCCCATCTCAGGTCATTTGATGCTGAAGATCAAGCCATGTTTCCGGTGCCAGCAGACCTAACTACAATAAAAATCCAATAATCTGCCATTCGATTGTTCGGAAACTCCGCTGGTTTAGGATCCAGCTCACCACGTGCTGATTCCCACATTTCCCTTAAGCACTGGGACCCCAATTCCCACATTCTGTTTTCAATAGATGTTCCCTTGAAACTCATTTGGTTCTGTTTCCTGTGGACATTTCATCTTACTGTGTAACATCTTTAAAAAGTAAATTAAGATTGTGTTAGAATAATTGGACTAACATCCAATAGTCTGGAAAATCTGCCAACCTGGCACCACCAAAGCCCCAAGTGTGTCAGATTAACAGAGTCTTACTGTATTCCAATCACCCAAGTTCCGTCGAAGTTTATCCAAAGCTCTGCATGCTTTACCTGCATTTATTACAAGTGTGCTAATGAATTTACTTTGTTGTCTCAAATTTAAAGTTCCACGCCTCATGTTTAAATTCATTGATTACTTGGCCCATCTCTATTCCTGTTCTCTCCTCTGGACCTGCAACTCCCCCTTCCCCCAGAAATCTGCCTCTCACACATTCCCTTCCACTCTTGTCTTGGCTGCCTTTAAGAACAGACACAAAACTGACCTCTCCACTAAGCTTTTGGTCACCATTTCCTCTTGCCACGTCTATTTTTGTCTGATGAAACCTATGTACAGTATTGGGGCATGTTTCCACATTAGAGGCATGATGTTAAAGAGAGTTGATTTTGGCCTGACCTTCTAATAACGTGTGTAATCTGCCTAAAGAACTAAAACTTCATTAGATGACTTGTATTTTAACAGTGTACACATTTATTTCCTACAGATTCCTCCAAGTTCATGTATTTCTTCCTCTCGTTCCCCCTTTTCACTATGGTGACTGCTTCTCTGAGTTCTTCATGATGAGAAAGGCATTACAACAACCCATTACCTGTTCCTGTGGCAATTCTTTGGCTGGAGTCTCTCCTGTTCTGCTCTGAAGATATCATTAATAGGACTGCTCCGTCTCAAGGCAGTGATTTGAAAGGATTTGACCTTTGCCGAAGTCATGGACATAGCTTCTCATATTTTTTTTAAAAGATGCAAATAGAATTTTAGCATTTTCTTCTCTTCAAGGTCCACAAGTGCCAGAGCAAACCATTACCGTGTATATTTCAATTTGCCCATCCTTCTATAACTGTGCAGCATTTTTTCTTTCATTTTTGATGCTTTTTATTTGCATTTGTTTTCAGTGTTAGTTTGTACTTAAGGATGTCTAAAGGTCTGGAACCTGAAAGCACAATTACATTATCACACTCCCTCTTAATAAGTCAGCATGGTAAATGACTGCATGTGATGTAGCTCAGCCAATGGCAAAGTGTTTGTTGCAGCGGAATGATGATACTAATGCTGACAAGTTTCTAACCAGCATGTCAGTTTTGCCAGATGCCTGCCTCCTTATCCCTGAGCCTACCTGCCTGCATACTTTTTACATTTTTTTTTCTGTTTATGAAGCCCCTCTTGAAAATAACGGAATACAGTAACTGGCATTTTTTTGTATAATGGCCTGTGGTAAATGTGCAATTCAGCATACTCCTGTATTTTATATGAACAGATTAAAGAAAAATGCATTTGACCATGAGCAGGTAACCAGTACAATTGCAGCTGTGATGCAGTAAATGTGCTCCATGTGTCAACCTTTTGTTGCATAGCAACGACTGTTTTTTTAAAAAAATGCCTGGATCCTGAATTCACAAACTGGCTAACAACAGGAGTGTAGTCCTTATCAATTGCTGTACAGTTTTTTAGACTTTTCTCTGCAGCTCTTTGGGTGAATAAATCAAACTTTTAAAAGAAATACTTTCCTCAGTTGGGTGTGGGAGGGGTGGGTGTGTGGGAGGGTTAGGGGGGAGCAGGGGTCAGTGGAATTCTACAAGTTGCTATAGGCAATGTTGGGAGCTGTCTGAACAAACACCAGAGAAAATTCTGTTCAACAGGGTGGCTTTCACTCTCCAGTGAAAGAAAGCAAATACCTTGCTCAGGTTTATAAGGGCATATTTTTTTCCCTCCCATTCCACTCACATGTGATGTACTAATATTGCACTGTTTCATAATAAATGTAAATTGTGCATGGTTTAATGGTTTAAAAAACAAGGAGCTGAATCAAGATTATCTTTTCAGTAGGCAAAAACATTGGCTTAACTCAAGAACGTACTCTGTGAAATGTGACTTAAGTGATATTTTAAGTAGTTTTAGAGCTTGTATTTTAGTGCACAGTCTTTGGAACCCAGAATAATTTGCTAGGTACTGAATTGCAAGAATCTATGCTATGAATGTGTGAGGATAGGGAAATGCTATTACATGGAGCAGTGCAGTACAAATTGTGACGGAATGTCTGACATCAAGATATAAAGTATTTTTGAAATATGAGTGAGTAGGTTAATAATTAAATGAATGAATTAGCTGGATATTGTGGCCTGCTAGCCTTTGGGTTATGTTGTTATGAATGATCTGAATGCATCCCAGTGCTGGTCCTCTTAAGCTCTCTGTGGTAAATGTTATATAAAGGGGTGTGTAAATTGTCATCACTTAGTGCTGCCATAGCAAGCCATTAATTGAAATATAATTTATCATTCACATGCAGGCAATAATTTTGCCGAATAAGAATTGAAAGGTTGTTTTAGCCTATTTTTATAATGCATACAATTTTGTACATGTTCGTTGTTCCTCAGTGAAATTGGTTTAGTCCACAATGGCTTATAGTTTCAAAAGTGACATCAGATTAAAATAAAGATTGTCATTTGCTCTTGCATTTTCTTGTACATTGTTCTCTAAATGAAGTAATTGATATCAACGTGCTTTACAATTCCTTTCAGCACAGAACACACTGTCCGTTCCAATGATGGAAACTAATTCAGTGCTATAATTTTTGACTCCATTGTTGAAATTTGTTCAGGAACTGAACAGATTGGTGCTGTTAATCTACAATCACAGACAGAGAAGAACCATGCATACCCCCGGATGAAACAAATGAAAGCTGATCAGCTTAAAAAAAAGTTTGACGACCAAGGATAGTCCACATGATACTTGAAAAAGAGAAAGATGGGGACTTGTCATAGCTGCATGTATTCCCAATATCCTAATGTTTATTGGTAAAGAATCGCCAGAATTGCAGGCATTTGTAAATGTGGTGGTGGAATAAGAAATAAATGTGGGGAGATGTGACTGGGCAAACTGGTTTATTCCCTTAGGGAACCTGGGACATCACCAGCAAATTTATATTTTGGCATGTTTTAGTGATTTTGCTAACATCCTGAAGCCAATGATTGTACCATTCAATTGAAAATAAACTACACTAGAAGATCTACTAATATTTTAAATACAAAACTGAAGACAGTCGCAGGGAACTGAATGTAGGACAGACTCCAGATGCATTGTAACAAAAGCTCGAAGCACTCATCTCATCTGGCAGCATTCATGGGAAGAGAAGCAGAGTCATCATTTCGGGTTAAAGATCCTCCATCAGAACTGGAAGAGTGAGAAAACCAAGCGTGTTTCAATTGCAGAGAGGGAGGGTAAAGAGAACAGAAGGAAAGCCTGTGATAGGGTGCAGACCAAAATTGTCAAGGTAACAAACAATCTGCTGGAGGAACTCAGTGGGTCGAGCTAAGTGTTGACAAGGTAACATTCATTTTCAAAACTGCCAGTTAGAGGAATGGAAAAAAAGAACTGAAACATGGGGATACAGCCATATCTATGGAGAGAGAGAAAACAAACTGTGGTTATATGAAATTTTTTAAATTCAGTAGTAAGTCCCAAGGGCTTCAACAGACCCAGATAGAAGTAGATACATTTGGCATCATTTAGCATAATGTTAAAGATATACAAGTCAAAAAGGGTGAAAATCAAAACACTGCAGATGCTGGAAATTGAAATAAAAACAGAAAATGCTGGAAACACTCAGGTCAGGCAGCATCAGTGGAGAAAGAAAAAGAATTAATGTTTCAGATTTGAAACCCCTTGCTCTGTTTCTCTTTCCACAGACACTACCTGACCTGCTGAGTGTTTCCAGCATTTTATGTTATAAAGTCAAAGGGAGAGTTGCTTGAGGAATTGCACCTCATCTTTCATCTGGTTTTGTTGCTTAAGATAACTACATTTGATGCACTCTCTCCACAAATGTGGCATTACCTCTCTGTTTTGGTTTGTTTCATTATTCCTTTCTTTCTTTAATTGCCAGTTTTGAAAGTAAGTGATACCTTGACAGCTTTGGTCTGCACCCTATCACAAACATTCCCTCTGTTCTTTCCACCCTCCCCCTTAAAACACCCTTGTCTTCTCACTTTTGCTGTTATGATGAAGGGGCCATGACTTCCCACCACAGCCCTGTTTCTCTCTGATGCTGCCTGACCTTCTGAGTGTTTTTGTTTTGGATTTCCAGCATCTGCATTTTTTTTTCTCCAATTACATACATTAACACAACCTTAGCATATCCCAGCTATCTGTGTGGTATATACTCAAAATGGAGTATTGGGTGAGCTCAGTGGTGCACAGTATTCAATGCACAACATGCAAAACATTTAAATAAAAACAATCTATTCTCCCACAACGTTATAATGGTATGGGAGTTTTAGCCTTCAGAGTGTGACTTGGGAGCCAGCATTTACTCTAGCACCTGAGTGGGGTGTTCATTAGGAAAAAGCTTAATGAGAAACTTTGATTCTGAATTAAAATTCTGAGTTAAAATCAATCAATCAAATGGTTAGGCTTAGATTGAGGCAATTGACCATCAATTAATTGTTGAGCTTTGATGAAATAAAATTGGGGAAACGTGCCCTCAGCAGTGCTGCATTGACAACAGTTAGCATGACAAGTACATCTGCTCTTAAGTAAAGAATTTATCAACATAAAATATTGAATATTTCAGAGAGGAAAGGGCAATTGTGCACCATAGAAAATGCAGAGAGGATATTTCCTTTGGTAGGGGAAGCTAGAGCTGGGGACCATTGTCTTAGGATACGGGGGTCACCCATTTAATACTTGAAGAGGAACTCTCCTCCGCTGCTGTCTCCATCCTCCATTCCAGTCATTATACATGTTGCTGCTGTTTGCTTTTCACTGAAAGTGTACCTTCTCAGACTGCTGATGGTGAGTTATTGAAAGTTATGCTCAGTTAAATGTAATCCTGTTGGGAAATGCACAGATCCCATTTTAGTGCATGATTATTTGAGTAAATTATCCTAGCAGTTTCCAATATATTTTGGGCCAATTTCATAATTTTTGGGGGGGGGGATTCCAATTAATTGCTAGCACTATATGCAGCATATCTCACCAAAAAGGGGTGAAATTCATTTTCTAGTCAAGTGTCTTAAAGGGGGAAAGAGAGAGGTTGAAGAGAGAATATCAGAGATTAAGTCTTGGTGCAGTGAAGATACAGGCAACAAATGGTAAAGCAATCAAGGGTTCAAAATTGGTATGGAGTGCAGTGCAGTTATCACAGGATTGGGAGCTGAAAAAGAATTTGGAGATAGAAAGGGGCAAGGAAACCAGGATGATCATTTTAAAGGCAGAATGTTACTGAACTAGGGCCAGTTTAGGTTGGCTAGCGAAGGGATAGGGGAAGAACAAAACCTGGGATATGCATAGCAGAGCTTTAGGTGATGGTGTGTAAGATAAGGAGGAGCAGACAGAAGTACATTGGAACGGTTATGCCCAGATGTAACAAAGGCATAGCTCATGACTTTGGTTATGGGAATGGAAGCACAGTAGTTTTGTTAATGGACAAGTAACTGTGAAGCCTGAATAAGTGAGTTTGACCAGGATTCAAATACAGCAGTGAGGGAATTTAAATCCAGTTAATGCATTAAGACTGGAATAAAAAGATATTATGGTGAACGTAAAGGTGTTACAAAACCCAGTTAGGTTTGCTTAACAGAGTGGAATCTGCATCCTTAGCTGGTTTGGCCTGTGTGCAATTCTAGACCCATAGCAAAGAGTTTGAGTCCAGTACATCATTCAGTTGTATCAAACTGATGTTTAAAAAATGACAATAAAAGGGATAAAACTGGACAAACCATCCAACCTTGGTCCAGACTCAGACACCCTGCCCAGTCAATTCTGGAAAGACGTCCTCACTTTTAGAGGTGAAATCTAATGCCCTTTTTTGCAAATTCTGTGGATCAATAAGAAAGAGGACTTCTGTAAATAAAATTAACAAATCTTATGAAGTGATGGTAAATGGTATTACAAGTACTGTCAAGTAATATTTAAGCATTGTTAGTCATGTGATAAATTCCTTCACTAAGTACATTCCTTGCACTGATGGAAAAGTAACTGCTGCTTTTAAACTGCAGCCTAAAGGAACTAAATCTTAGTCAGGACTACCTGAGAGGGAGCCTACAGGACACCATTTCATTTTGCAATTCTTTCTACAGGGTCTCAGCATGTTCTATGTTTAATTTAAAGTAGCTGTTTTTTTCTCATGAAGGTATGCTGCTTCTGTGTTAAATTTCAATTCCCTCGATTCTATAAAGGTCCCAGTGGATTGGAAAACCGTAAATGTAAACACTTCTAGTCAAAAAAAAATGTCCTGTGTTAATTCCAATAATTTTCAAACTTGAATTTTCAAAATGTGGTGTGACTGCAACTCCTCCGTGCAGCAATACAACTTGCCACATCCTTCAGTTCTTTCAGAAAAGAAAATATTCCCTTTGTATATTTTTTGTTCTGAAAACGTTGGATTTTTGTTCAGTGGTAGGAGGCAGATTTTCGTGTTCTTGTGTGTGGGGCTGCTGAGTGGCCTTACTCATGAGAATACAGTCAAGTCAGAGAAGGAGGAGCTCGTATCCTTTATGGAACCCAGCCAATTTAATGTCCATTAATTTAAATGGATGGAAAATTGTTTATACTTCCTTAGAGCCAGGTGGTGCCATTTTTCTTTCGTTTGTTGTGACTGAATCATCTAACATAGCTTACAGACGCAGGAGCAAAGAAAATTTAACCTTAGAAATTCAGTTAAGTTGGGTTTATAAAACAAAAGGAGATACAATAAAATGTTACCAACATTACAAATCGATTTCAAAACATTCATTTATGATCCTCCAATCATTGCTATTAATCTATATTGCTCAAAGTTCCTCATAGATTTCAAACATTGCCAACCAAATTCTTGTATTTCTGTATTATGTTGCTAATAGATTTTTTTTGTTCCAACTACAGTATCTAAGGTCAGTCCCCAACCATTTCATAATCATGCTCCTTTGCCATTGTGTAAATCTCTGAACCAAGCAAACCTCATCCCAAACTTTACACTTTACACAGGATTTTTGTTTAATAGAAGAAGCTGTACAAAATGCTAGGATACATGTTTACTATTCTATCCTCTCCCCTTTTGTGAATCTGCTAGTTGGTTTTCCTGTAACAAAATGTGTAAACAACCAATAACCAAGAGCTTTTTCTCACTCTCTTTCTCTCTGTCTTGCTTTCTGTGTATTTCTCAGAATTTCTTAAAAGAACTTGAGATTTCTACATAAGTTTTTCATATTTTCCATGTGGAAGAGATGTAATTGTGCACTGTGGAAATTGTTATACGACTTCTGCAATGTTTAAATTTGTTGAATGTTTTTCAACAGAGAGCTTCATGGATTTGTGATGTTCTCAGATTTCATCATCTGCCATCTGTACTGAGAAATGTCACTGGTATTTTTGGGTTGTAGCTGACACTGTTCCTGAGACTTTCAGCAAGACTGGTGTTCATACATCTCCTCCACCTGGCATCTGTTGTATGATGGCAGTAAGATTTTCATTAATGACCAATTTGACCCAGGTTCTGTTTTTGAAGTCTTTTGAAGTGGTTCAGAAAGATCTGATTGTAAAACGCTGCATTTCACAAAAATATCGGTTGTTTATAAGATTTCAATGTTTTTCTACCAGAAACTATGTGTGTCAATCATACTAAAATGAGTTGACTGTCCTGAATAACTTTTATAGGAACATCTGTTTAACGGAGCATCTGTTTAACGGAGCATAACAAACCATTTCCTAAAGCTTGCATTATATGCCCAATCACCTAATTATTCTTTTTGTTGTTACTTAAAGATTGATAGTTTCCTTCTCACCTATTTTCATTTCCCTCCTGTGGATTTTTTTATTGGTTTATATGCAGTTCAAACACATCGGGATTTAAAATCAGCAAAGAATGTAATTAGTAGGATAAGATCTTTGCTTGTCTGCCTTAAGTTTGCAGTTTTCTTGTTTTCACAATGTTTTCCTGTATACCTGCTTTTAAAAATAAATGATCTCATTACAACTGCAAATGTACAAAGTGTGGAAAACACTTCCTAATTTACAGAGAGCTACTCTCAATTTTAAAGTCCAAGAATGATGGTTTTGGGATAGCTGAGCATGTTACCTCCAGCTGAGAGTAGATTGCTGGCACATGAAGAAATTGCTCAAGGAGTTGGCTTGCAGCATTTTGCAAATCACGCTAGGGCTAAATACCTGATCCACACCCTTAATCAGAGGGCCCCTGGGACATCAACCCACTTCAGAGTTATGTTGAAAAACGCTTTGGAAAAACTGATCCCACTTTCCATTCATTTATAAATCTGAATGAGAAAAATGTGTTAAACCACAGAGGGCATGCTTGGTCTAATTAAGTGGATAACCTACAAAGTAAGGTTTGACATTTTGGTTTCTGACTGTTTGCTGCAGGAGGACGAGGGAGAATAAGGGGGGAATAGTATTAGGTGGGGAAACAACAGAGTGCAGAAAGGGAAAGTTGCTGAAATTCTGCTCACCGTGCAGCAGCCTTCAGCCAGGAGTGCAAATTTGGTGAAGTCATCAAAGTTAAATATGGAAAGGATGATGTAGCAGTCATGGGATCATTATCATGAAGAGCCTTTGCTGTGAAACTTCTCAATAGCTTACTAACTGCGTACAGCAGGAATGATCAGTCAAAAGGAGTTGCAGACAATTTCATGCCATGTAAAAATCATCTTTATAATTTATTTACCATTTTAATGCAAGCTTGTTTTAACAGTGTTTCTGATGCTTGGATATGATGGCATGTTTTGTGACTTGGCAGAATTGAGCTTGCAGAGAGCGCACCTCACACTCCTTCGCCCCACCCTCAACCTCAGTCACAGTACAGGTTTTATTGGGTCTGTGGCTGCACCCCAAAATCCCCATTCCAATCCAAACTTCTGCGAGGTGCTCCAAGCAACAAATTTTCAAAACAAAAATTTCAGTGGAGGGCCAACAACCAAAGCTGTTTTTTGACACCCCATTGCTAGGCTCAGGTCAGCAGACTCATTGCTGGGGAAGAAAAAGTCCCAGTTTACACGGCTGTGAAAGGAATGTATTGCACTCGTGCCCCCTTGTTGCAATATTATTGAATGCGATAGAACTGAAGGACTTTTTTGTTTCAAATTTCTCCTTCCTCCTGAGAAGAGTCAGCTCCACAGATAATGGAATCAATAATAACACAGACAAAACAGCTTAGATCAAAACATATATATAAGCCATTGTCTATCCATTGACAAAGATGGCTTTTGCATTTTCAAAACCACATTTAAGATTGTGGAACTTTTTTGAGATCTACAACATTCTTCGACTAATATAAAATCAGATGTAGAATTGCAATGTTCTTTATACTACTGGGACCTCATGCTGTTTTATTAAAACTTGGCAGTATTTAGAAGTTTAAGTTTCATTGTGTATTTCTGAAATTATTCTTAAAGTCTTTGATGTGACTTTTTGAAAGCAGGCTTGAGCTTCATGCTATAAAAATAAAATTATGGATTAATTTGTTCTGTTAAATACTCCACAGGGATCTAATTTGACTTCATTTTCATATCACATGTTACCAATAAATGACTCTGGTTTCTAGTGTGTTGAAACATATTGAAATTAAATATCTCTGAAACCTGTCATTATATCAGTAAAAAGACTCCTATAAAGGCAGGGAAGGTTAATAATTTCATATTGCAGGCAGTCTCCTGGGATTGGTTATGAACTGTTTGTATATTTTCACAATCTGCTATGTATTACTGTATTTCCTGCAATATTTGTATGTGAAGGTCCAGAAGGGAAGAATTAAGGTGTTGAAAAAGGCTAACACACATTGTCAGATTGGATGCACGAATTAGTGTTCTTTGGGGAGACAGTAGAAGGAACCATCTACATCAAGTATGATCTCATGCTGAAAATTGCCTGAATTACACAATTAGCAATGACACTGACAATTGCAGAATGATGCAGAGACCACGTGAGGTGAAGGAAATAGTTCTGAGGATATGAGTTTGGACAAAGTGTCAATATCAAGAATCTTCAAATTCTATTGGTACATGATTTACTAAAATATTTAAATTTGATATCAGCGACAGGAAAGGGAGGAACACACCATTACAGGAATTAAATACAAACTGAATGCTGTGGAAACATGAAACCAAAGAATTGTCAATTTCCATGGAAAGAAAAACAAGGTGATGTTTCAAATCAAAGACCTTTGTCAGTTCTGCTGAAAGGTCTTCAAACTGAAACATTAATTCTCTTTACAGAGATGTTGCCTGACCTGCTGAGTGCATCCAGCATTTTCTGTTTTTATTTCATATTTCCAGCATCTGCAGCTTTTTAAAATTTAAAATCACATGTTCCAATTGCTTTGCATTCATTAACCATAAGGGAAATATAAAATATATCTCTCCAAAAATCGATTGCTAAGATATTCTGGTGGGAGAAACAGGATTTGAAAGAAATGAGAATGCCGTGATTATATTAACTGAGAGAAAGGTGACTTCACTGGATCATCAATATAACTTTGGATAATTAACTGCAATTGGCTTATTAGTCAGTCATGATTTAAATTGATTGTAGAACAGGCTTAATTGGATTAAGATTTACTCTTTTTCCTCAGTCACTGCAAAATTAAGGCAAGGCAGTGCCACTTCAAAATGGTGCTGCAATGTACATGCACATTTTTGGGGGAGAATCTTGAGGTCATCATAATGCATACAGTGATGACTGTAACTTTGAAGCTTAATGTTTCAGCTGGTCTCTTGCATAACTGAACAGCCATTAGCGATTCAACCACTAGGAGATACCCCTCTGCCTGTGCTGATTAAAGGATCAACTAACTGCTGGCTTGGGGCTGATGGATTCCTTCTGGTCATTGGTACAATTCTACAAGTGTTTTATACTTTCCATAGTTTTTTTAGATTGTTGAAATCTACAGGGAGGGGTGTATCCAAGTGCTGAAGGATTTTATTTTGATTTTATTTTCTTCAAAAACCAACTGTTCCCAGATACGGTGCATTTGTATGCATTCCCTTTGGGATACAGCATGGCTGGTGAATCAGCAGAGGGCACACACAGCAGGAGTGAGGAGGAGGGAAAGGGCTTTCAGTGCAGGAACGTAGAAATGAGTAGGCCATTTATCCCTTTAAGCCTGTTCCATCATTCAGCGAAGTCATAACTAATTTGAGAACCAGCTCCAAGTTCCTGTCTTTTTCTCATAACCCCTAAAATCTAAAATCAGCCTTGGCCTTAATACTAACAGTTGATCTGGCATCAATTGTCCTGTGTAGAAGAGAATTCCAAAATCCTACCACCCTTTGCATACAACATTTCCCAACATCACTCCTAAAAGGCTTATCTATAATTTTTAAAGTATGCTCACAATACTCCAAGTGAGGTCCACTGGGAGCTTTACTGTCTGTATATCGGCAGCTATACTTCACTGCACTAGACACAAAGGCCAGTGTTCCATTACCATTTCTGATTGTTTTTTTTTCTGTACCTGCCTATGACATTTTAATGGTTTGCAGGACAGGCCATATCCATCCAGGGCACTCCATGACCAATTCTCCAACATGAATGTCAGTGAAAAAGTTGTTTGCGGTTTCTGTGCTTCAGGAAGGATGTCTGAATTGAAATCTGCCACATTTCTCTAGCTACTACTGTAACCTCAAGCAGGGGATAGTCTGCATTGGCAGTGACTGTTAATCTGATCTGGCCATGAGCCTGTTCATCAACTGCTTCCCACTTGTGCTGAATTTGAGGGCACCATATTCTCTTTCCCCAGAGGGCAGCAGGTGAAGCAAGCACATGACTTTGGCAGGAGTGCATGCCCCCCGCCACCCCCCCCCCCCCCCCATGGTCCAGGATGATATGAACTGCATGCATATCAATTATGCATACTGCACGTCAGCTCTGCTCTGTTCCAAATTCCACTTCCTCATTACCCATCTGGTGTGTGGCCATGGGCAACAAATCACATGGGGCAGTTCCTATTTTCCAGGCAGCAGGCTTCTGCATCAACTGCAGCTGAGCCAACATGGTAAAGCTAAAGGGTAGTTACCAGGTGACAACTGATGTCTCCAGTCTGCAAGCCAAGCACAAGTGGGTAGCTTGCAAT
Source organism: Pristis pectinata (assembly GCF_009764475.1). Taxonomy (NCBI): domain Eukaryota; kingdom Metazoa; phylum Chordata; class Chondrichthyes; order Rhinopristiformes; family Pristidae; genus Pristis; species Pristis pectinata. The sequence goes on from NC_067411.1 coordinate 68,795,106, forward strand.
CAATCCACAGTGCTCCATGAAATCCAATGGAGCAGGCCATGGATATGATTAAACAAACCCTCCAATGTCTGGACTGCTCTGGTGAAGCGGGTATCAGGATTTCTGAAGATCGTCAGTATAGGATACAGCTTCATCATTATAAAAGGATAGCTTATGGCACCAGTTTCATGATGATTCATTGCAGAGCAGGTGGACGAAGAAGAGGATGGGATGAGGCAAAGTAGACAGTCCCTTTCTGCCAGGTAGTTCGTGAAGAACTCATTTGATTGATACAACTTTGCTCAGCCCCAATTCCCCATTCTCCGACAGTCTCAGATCATTCTTTCCATCTGTCACTGACTGCCGTAATGTCCTTTTGGTTAACACAAAATAAATGACATTTATACATTAAACCATGCTGTCATAAATTACTGTTTGCTGAAATAATTAAAATGATGTGGTAGCAGTTGCTGCCTGTAATTCAATCAACACAGCGATAAAACATCAAAATCCCCAGACGCACTTTCATTTTAGCCCTCAATATTTTTTAAATCATCATTACTTCAGTCTCACCCTCTCAAGCTTAGAAATTCTATTGCCTTTTATGACCTCTATGTTAATAGCACAGTTGAATTTTTTATATTTTTTAGAGAAACTCAGAAACCGATGCAGGGTTTCAACCCAAGACATCGACAATTCCTTTCCTCCCACAAATGCTGCTCGACCTGCTGAGTTCCTCCAGAAGATTGTTTGTTGCTTCAGAAACTTAGTAGTTTTACTTTTCTGCCTGGGTCCCTTATTTATTTGGTGTGTTAACAAAGGGAGACACGTGGACCTCCTCGACAATAGCCAACAACCTGGACCTTGCTTTCTCAGATTTTCAATTCTCCATGGACATTGCAGACCACTCAAGCAGAAGTAGCCTTTCACAGCACATTAGATGTCTGCTCCTTTACTAGCTAAAAGGGACCTGTCCAAAAAAGATACAGGCTGTGGAATCTAATGGAAGCAGCCTGCTTCAATAAATTAAAAACTTGACCTCATAGCAGTTCTTCCTTGCAGCCTGCCAATCCAGTTGAAAGGCCAACCCTTGCATCTTGATTGCAAGGCTAACCTGTCCCTGACTCTCCATCTCCGCCCTCTGGTCCTCTTTCCCTTGTACCCAATTCAATTCCAACCCACAAACCAGGCCTTCAACGATCCTCTTCTGAGCGCTGCCATTGCAGAAAGTGCAAAGTAAAGGAATTCTGCCACTTAAGCATTCAAGGCCAATCAATAGCACATGAAGCCTTGGACCTTGTGCGCTGGAGAATACTTCAATGGCAAGAGGACTTGAAAGAAGGCTGATGGTCTGCTGGGCTGGGAAAGAATTCCCAGGCCCGGACATCTGTATAAATGAGTAATATTAATGGATCCTGGCAGATGATGCCAAGCACTTCTTTCTTCTTTTAGAAGAAATGGAAGATAAATACTCTGAATTGTTTTCAGGAAAATTTTATCACAACAGTAAACATTTTCTAAAGGATTAATAAGGTAATTTATTTCTGGCAACAATATTGTGTGGTACAATATATGAATAATTCGAAACAACTCATGTGAAAAGGCAGCGTGCTTGGGAAGAACAGGTGACTTTGGATCAATGGTTTCCAAAGCACTCCACTAGTGAGGATTGTCTCTGCTCATATTTGGGTCTTTAGTAGAATATTAATAGAGAGTGAATCCTATAATTAATCACAAACTCCATGATCATTGAACTGTCAGGCTGGTTGAAACATGATGGACCTTTAATTTTCTTCTAGCAATTCCTACTTTCCATAGACATTTGAAAATATCAGAGGTTTCTTTATAAGTGTTTTTACAGTATTCGGTTTGCAAGATATTTCCAAGTGTTTTACAATAAGAAGAAAAATAATCACATGGAAACCAAGCATAAGGAAAGGGATTGGAACAGCGGTAAAAGCATTCAATCCAAAGCTCCATGCTTTTCCTATGTTTAATTATTGCTCAACCCAAACTCTGCCAAATTGCATCAAACTCCCCATGACTCAGGCAAGTTTTAGTCAGCCGAGCAACAATCAGTGAGCAACAGGCATCTAATATACACATGTGATCTGCATCTTCTTAAGTACGAGCTATCAGACAGACTTTCAAGAACTTGTTACTCATTCAGTAAAAGGCCTGCCTTGGGCTCTTGGTGACATTGGTTAGGAAGAAGATTGTGTCAGCATCTCTTAAACAGGTCCTCAGCCCCATTTAGGTAAATCTCTAGTGAGTTGTTTTAGACATCTTGTAGAGCTAGTTCTAGTTGTCTTGTCTGCTCTTACTAAGAAGCTGCTGGATTATTTGTCCCCAGAATGTTCACAAAGGTACCCTGCCAACATGGATATCTTCGGTGACTCTGCTTCCCCTGTGACAGAGCTATGTTATCTACTACAGCAGCACCCACACCAGGTCACAGACCATCAGTATCTGGAACTAGGATTGTCAATCCTTCCGGCTAATTTCTAGGACACTTCAGGGCAAAAATTAAGAAAATGTACTTTTCTTTCATTACCTTGAACACTTATGTTTGTTAATTATGAGAATATTGGATAAGGGATAAGAGACAGCATTACTGACAAGAATCATCTAATTGGTTAATAAAGATTCTTTACGCTTTCCAATTGGTGTGGAGAGTTGATGTACCATTAGGATAGACATGTTAGTCAACCAATGAGGTGGATCTGGGGTGGGACAGTTGGAAGCAGGACATCATGTGATGAAACCTCTAGCCAACCAAAGTTATCGACCATCAGCTCAGAAGGTTCCCCTGTTCCTGATTTCCCAAACTTAGAGGCTATTGTAGGCTGCAGCAAGTGATATCTGCTCTGAAAAAGAATCTGCAATGCATGATTTTGTCAAGGTAGTGATTGATGAGCTCTTTACTAATCACTTTCCTTCCAGAGATCACATTAGCAGGATCACTGGGATCATAGACTTTTCCAGGTGGGGGCGGCATTGATTACACTTGAGTGGTCATGCAAGATTCATTTTAAGATATTCATCTGGTCTGTAATGAGAGATGACACACCATGCTGGTCCATGCTTGGTGTCACAGCAGTCACCACAAGACTTTATCTTGCACCAGTTACCCTTATCTTCCAGCCCAGATCATCAACTGTCAGGGTGGCTGTTCGGAATAAGAGGAAATGCACTGAGCACAATACCTGTTGGGAACCAGACCAGACGAAAACTGGAGAAATACAAGCTGTAGTTGTTCAAATGTCCAGCATCCCGAGCCAGAGATTTTACACTCTAGAGGGGTCTGGAAGCATCCTTGTTACCATTTGCTGCATTTTCCATGAATTACTCTATGGAGGGGTAACACTTAGAGCCACCTAGAAAGGAAGAAGATTAGCAGATATGTGAGATTGGTTTCTCTAGATTAATGACCAGGCAGTGAGGGTAAAAATTGCACCAATGATTTATAAGTGCTCTCACATTTAATACATGTAAGTCTGAGTTTAAAATCATAGCTACATTTGGATCATAAAGCAGATGCACTAGGGTTGATTTGAACCAAGCTTACCTGGCTTTCCTGACTGGAATTGGGAAGCAGATGATGGAAATCTGAGATAAAAAAGAAAATGCTGGAAATACAGAGAGTGTAGAGAGAGAAACAGATTTATTGATTCAGGTGAAAAGTCACAGACGTGAAACGTTAACTTTCTCTCTCCACAGGTGCTGCCTGACCTGCTCTATATTTCCAGTTTTCTGTTTTGGTTTCCTGACTGAAATCTCATGTCTGTCAGAAAGTCAGGGTATAAAGTGAGTGGCCCATCCAATCCTGTGAGAGATCATTTCAAAAAATCCCCAATTATATGAAAGGGCAGTTGAGAATTCCTGCTGTCAGCTTGTAATCATTGCAAGAAAGACATGAGGGTTAAAACAGGATAAATATAAACCTTAGAATTTTTGAGCCATCGATCACAAGCTTTTAATACATTGCTTTTTGATAGGATACAAAAAAAAAACAATAGTTATAATTTAGTAAAATAGCTGAAGTGTCCAGAAAGCTGTGCATAAACCATAAGCTCCATTCAAGTGAAAGAGTGAATTTTCTCATGGGCCACTGGGCCATCTGACAGCACACCAGTCATTTTAAGATGCTGCAAGATGGGATTGGCTCATGGTGCATTATAATAGGTAAGGTGCATTATAATAGATAAGGTGCAACTTGCTCCCACTGCCTTGGTTTTCATCTGAGCCTCCCTTTTGTGGGAAGGCTACAGTAAAACTCCATTAAACCAGCATGCTCAGATCTTTGGTGCTGGTCTGGCAGACTTTCCAGACTATTGAATGTTATTCCACTTAATACTCCAACACACTTTTCGTTCACTTTTTTTGAATGTTACATGATAGAATAATAACATTTCCTGCAAACCCAGTTAGTTTAAAGGGAGTGCGGGAAAGAGAACATGGTGCATTTCAAGGCAGCGTGAAAACTGGTCCAGTGAGTTTAAAGGATTACGGGAACCATGGTCCTGGTGAGCTTAAAGGGAGCACAAGAACTGGGACTCCGGTGAGTTTAAAAGGAACTTAGGAACCATGGACTCAATGAGTTTAAAGGGAGCTCAGGAACTGGGAGCTAGTGAGCTTAAAGGGACCACAGAAACTGTTGCCTTGGTGACTCTAAAGGGACTGTGGGAACCAGAGCCCTGGTGAGTTTAAAGGGAACACAGGAACCAGGATCCCAGTGCATTAAATGGAGAGTGGGAACTGGGGCTATGGGATTGGGGTATCACCCCAGGGAGCCACACGGGTGGCATCGGTGCTGTGGTTTTTTACAAAATGTAACACTAATAATTGATGATTGATCTATACACGGATGTAAAGGTTTGCACTGTTTTATTATTGTATATAGTTTGTCTTTTTATATTGAATAAAGTTTATTTTATTTAAAATATACTGGGGCCCCGATGTGTTAAATGGAGCACTGGAATTAGCACCTGCTGAGCCAAATGCCAAACCATCAGGAATCCTGAACAATTAGATAGCGGATTATTTAAAGTTTTACTGTACGTGAACCTTGATGGGATGCTGACTATACTAAAGGTTCAATTCAAATAAAACAAATGCAACCTGTTGTTGGATTGCTTCAAGGGTGAATTAAGAAGCAGGGGATTCAAACATTGGCCTGGAAACGCTGGCACACTCATGTTTGGACATGGACAGGGCAAATGGTGCAATTCTGGGACTTGAATGTCATGGTTTGATGTTTCCCTTATTCATTTCCATAGCTGCAAATGAAGTGTCGATCATGGCTGGCTGGGATTGCAAACAATCAGTGGGTGGTAGAGGTTACTGAGTGACTGGGAAAGGCTAAATGCTGCCTGTGCGCAAGGGTAACTGAGGTGGATAATACGATGGTGAGGAGAGACCAATATAGAGTTGGGAGGTATACTTTGAAACACATAGGGGCCTTTCGAATGTCTGAGTGCTACTTTGGGGGAGTATATTGAGCAGATGGGGAATGCAGTTGGGCATGATCCACCTGGGAATATGTCCTATATTCAGTGCACAACTTTTATTAAATAATATATTCCGCTGTTACTGTAATCCAGGTCTGCACATCAACACACCTACCTGCACCAATATGGCCATAAATACTCTTCCAGCTTGTAATAATCTTGCACCTCCTGTCCACCTTGTTGAAAGATTAGAAGTCCATTTAATTTCTGAAATAGCCTTGTAACTGAATTTCTGGTCATGGGTATTAGCATCCCCAATAAGTGAAAGTATTTTATTCAGCTGGAGCAAATCCTGTCTATATATCTGTATGTTTAAGTATAGATGCATGGTAAGCTTGTGTTAGCGGCATTGTAAACATTGCGTAGTCACCCTTCTCACATGCTGCAGGAAGTTTACAATTTTGCTGTCTAAGAAAGTTAGGAAATCTTCCAATTTGTTTAGGAAGCACATATCTCAGAGAATTAGAAACACATAATATTGATACTGTTATACTGAATATTTTGATTTAAAAGATGTTTTTCATTTTTTTTAATTCTTTGATTAATGTTTTAATTGTTTTAGAATGGTTTTGAATGTTTCTGAACACCAGAAAAAGATTCCTTAACAACTGGCTGAGTCGGGGGACATGGGTTAGCCAGCTGCCAACTTTTGTCAGCAGTTTTATGGGGAGCGACTGTCCTTCCCCCTCTGCATCCCACTCCCCATGATACATGAGCAGAAGCCCTGCAATGGTATGGGGCCTTGGCAATGGATTTGGAACCAACATGACAGCACATTGTCAAAAGGGGGTGCAAGAAAGGTAAGTGGTGAGCAGTGATTGAAGCATTGCTGACCCCAGAGTGCAGACCATTTGTTCCCTCTGGTGAGGAAAAATCATGAAGCACTTTTTCACACACACGGCAATGGAAATGTGCAATATGCCCATCAGAAGTACACAGATGTAGTCAAATGAAAGTTTTGAGATTGAGTAAAGGTATCAAGGTACAGATTAGCATTGATTGACTGAATGGCAGACAGGCTTTAGACTTTGAATGTGATGTTCAAACAAAAGCATTTGCAAACCAAATCATCATCTTCAGGCCTTGCCACAAACTCTGCACGCATGTTAATTATTTGATTTCTCAGCATAGGCTTTGCCTTAGATTTGTCACAGCTTCGGTCATCTCCAAACTTACAGCCTCTCCATTTCAAAGACTGCTCGCTTCATCTCTGTAAAAGGTCACTGATTATTTGACAACAAATGTGTACAGTTAATACAAGTCAACAAAATCTTATACCACAGAACACACTTTCTGCAATCTCCCAGCGTTCTACAATATGTATTTCTTCTAATGAAAAATCAACAAGATGCTGGAGGAACTCAGCAGGCCAGGCAGCATCTGTGGAGGAAAGCAGGTGGTCAACATTTCGGATCAGGACCCTTCTTCAGGACTAAAGATAGGAAAAGGGGAAGCCCAATATATGGGGGGAGAAACAGAGCAGTGATAGGTGGACAAAAGAGGGGAGGCGGGATGGGCACAAGGTGGTGATAGGTAGATGCAGGTAAGAGATAGTGATAGGCAGGTGCGGGGGAGGAGGGGAGAGCAGATCCACTGGGGGATGGGTCAAAGGTATGGAAGCAGGTGCCATGAGCGGAGGGGAAGAGAGGAAATGGAGAGGGAAAAAATGGCGAGGAGAGAAAAGAGAGAGAGGCTAGGAAAGGGAAGAAAAGAACAGAGAAGGTGGGGGGCAGGGTTTACTTAAGGTGGGAGAATTCAATGTTTATCCCGTTAGGCTGTAAGGTCCCAAGACGGAACATGAGGTGTTGTTCCTCCAGTTTGCGTTTGGAACCACCTTGCCTCTTTTCTTTTCTTCCCTTTCCTAGCCTATCTCTTTTTTTTTCTCACCATTTCCCCCTCTCTCTCCTTTTCCTCTATTCCCCTCCCCCTGTGCCACCTGCCTCCTTACCTTTGACCCATCCTCTGGTGGAACTTCTCTCCCATCCTCCCTCACATCTGCCTATCTCTATCTTTTACATACATCACCACCTTGTGCCCATCCCGCCTCACCTCTTTTGTTCACCTATCACTGCTCTGTTTCTCCCCCCTATATATTGGGCTTCCCCTTTTCCTATCTTCAGTCCTGAAGAAGGGTCCTGACCCGAAACATTGATTGTCTGCTTTTCTCCAGGGATGCTGCTGAGTTCCTCCAGCATCTTGTTGTTTTTTCATCTAGATTCCAGCATCTGCAGTCCTTTGTTTCTCTTGTGTTTCTTCTAATATTTCATATTTCCTTGCGACAGAGAAGGAGGTTGTTTGGCTCATCAAATTGTTATCTATTTCATTTCTTGTCATAGTAGATCTGAGAATTAATGTTGCTGAGGCATTTCACTTTTTATCTTCTCTACTCTAATTAATTAGGTTTCAATTGCTCTTTTTAAAAGGAAGATAAATTTAATGGTTAAAGGAAAATGGTTTTGCCAAGTAGGTTTCCTAAAATTGTCTTTGTTTGTTGACCAGATACCAAAGAATAAGAGAAGTTAATATAACGGTATTAGTTTCATGACTGTCCTGAATTAAATTTTCTTGCATGTTTCTAAATGTCAAGCAATTGCACATGATCCCTTAATAAAGTTCATATATTTAATGTTATTTTAACAAGATGCACTTTGTGCATGAAACCCACATCCAGACTGAGTAATTGCCCATGCCAGCTTGTATTGCTCCAGTGATGCTCCTGGGGCTTGACTGCTTATGCTTTTTACTGTCAAGCAAGCAGGAGTTGACTGTTCAGGCTTACTTGGCAACACCGGGAATGCAGCAGTATTTATACCACAATACTGTTTCTGGAATCTGCATTGTCTTGGCAATGCAACATTAGGCCCCGAGGTTGCTTTACTATCCTTTACTGATGTTAGAACAGCATTAAGGATGATCTTAATGTTGTTTGTGAAAGTCCCACAAAGATCACAACCTTCAGTTGTGAGGTTCACAGAACAATATGGTGGCACACTCTGTCAGTCTTAGATGGGAACTACTCTGTTGACTTACCACAGTTTCTTGCAGATACCAGCACTTAGCCTTGCAGTTGCAGTCTCTGCAGCTAGGGACATACCCAAAACAAGCAGCACTCTTCCAGCTCCATTGTTGCTACTTAATCAAGAGTAGAGTTAATGACGGGAGGGAGATGGGAGAGTGCTGCCAGAGGCAGCAGAGACTTGCACAGGCTGGTTGAAAGCACGGGATATGATCTTTGTGCAAGGGACCACAGAACACTTAAGAATTAGAACTAGATTTTCCTGCCAGGATACTTTCAGGAAGATCTCTGAAAGGATTAATACTACATGATTGTGATCTATGAATGCCTGAACTTTAGGGAAGGCTGCAATGCAGGCAAATCTCTGCACTCAATCTACTTGTCTCTGGAGCAGGAGGAAAAGCTATGTGAAGTCTTCCCTCATTTAGTGATCTCCCTAATGCAATAGTGAAGAACAAACTGTGAATGTGGCAAAATCACCAGCAATAGCCTGGAGTGATCCTGAGACTATGAGCTGTGACCCGAACTTTCATGTCCAGGTATGTATGTGGGATTGTATTTGAGGAGGCAAGAATTTACAGATCTCAGTAGAAATTAATGCAGTCTGGGTGTTGTTCTTTAAAAGTTGTACAGTTAGAGTGCAGGATTGGGTTAATAAAAGCTGGTCTTTCTGTGAGTAAATAAGAATTGTTGTTTTACAGACCAGTGAGGTTGAAAATCACCCAGACACAAGGTGTTGTGCTCCTGTTGAGCACAAGCCTCACCAAGATGTCAGGATTTGTATTTCACAATGAATGTCCTAACAGCCGCAAATGGGCAGAGTAGTGCTCTGATACAAATTAAATAACTTTCAGCTGCACAGCACCATTTATTTTTTTCAGAGTTGTAGAAAGGAAATTCTAGGCCTTGTTTTCAGACAATGGTAACTGTTGTCTTATTGCAAAAATAGGTTAAACCCTGGCTGCTGGTAATAAACAATGTTGAAACTGTTCATGAACTTCACAAACTGTCCAGAGATAGAATTCTACAGGCTATTCAGGCTTATATCAATACTTATGCTCCACAAAAACCTTAGTCATCTCACCATATCAAATCCTTCCATTTTTTTCTCCTCAAGTACTAATAAACACCCCTCTCAATGATATTCAGTCAATTATTACATGTGTCAGAAAGTTCCATATTCTTATCGTCCTTTGGTTTGGGGCTTGTCCTGAACTCCTTACTGGGTTTGTTATATAGACATTTATACAAGTTTTGAACTTTCTATCAAGTTTTTTGTTCACTTACAGGATGTGGCACAGGCAACATTTATTGCTCATATCCCCTGTACTTCCATTCCATTAAATCCCTTGATAATTTTAGATTCCATTAGATGTGACTCATGAAAGCTAACCATTTCTTAATAAAAATGTAGTCAAATTAATGGATAAATCAATTAAACATACACAGATCTACATCCACATCTATACAAATGCAGCTGAATCTGCTTGAAGACAAATACCTAAAAGTACAACCATATGGTAAACTTCGGTTCAGCTATCAATGGTAAATTTCAATTGTAGTAATTTTGAGTTGTAACTCTTTCCTTGGAAAATTAACTGGCTGTCCACAACAAAGTACAAACAAAGGTTTGGGAAATATGCTGGATCTGCCCTTTGCCAGTAACTGCTGATCCAGCAGTATCAATGAAGCTGCAACCATTTATCCTATTTAGTAACCCATGAAAACACAGTTGGGATCTAGGCAGCTACACCCCATACAGCTCATAAAACTATTAAGTTACAATAATCATGAATTCATCAGAACAGAGGACACTGTATCTTCTTTCTTCTTGCCCACAATAAGAATTGTTAGTACAGGTTTATTTACACCACATGTTCCAATGACTTTCCAGTTGTATGACTAAATCTTTGACAGGATCAATGCCAATTCTCCATAAGCTAGCAATAGTCATCATTTTGTAGTGCCACAGAATACAAAGCAAGGACCTTTCAAACACATCTTGAAACAGTTAGACTCTCCTCATTATTATGTTGGCCCTGAAAGACTGTACTTCAAAACCATAAAAGTTTATTATAGCCTTGGATTACAATCCTGAATGTAATTGAAAATGAGTTACAAGGCATTCTTGCTTGCTGACTTTTAGAGATTGAAGATGGCTTATGTTTAGGAAGCCACTTCAGAGACCAATACAACAGATCATTGCCTCTGAATGGTGAAGTTTCTATCTTGTACTATAGCTGCCATTAGAAATCATGCCCCAGGCTGTCCCTTCTGACAGCATGGGCCATGTTTAGGGCAAGCAGAACATCAATCTGCCTTCAAGCTCCTTAGAGACCGGCTTCCTGGGATGGTACCCTGTCAATCTGGGTCAGATTTAATTTTCCCTAGGCAACATTGGATTGCTGTTTCGTTTATACGAGAAGTGCAGCTTCAACCCCAAAGAATTGTGCTTTGATCTGACGGAATGAATTTCACCTATTGTGTCAGAGAATTACGCTTGACATTTAATTTAGTGCACAAGGATATTTCAACTGCAGCTGAGTGTAATAAGTACAGACTAACCATGGCCCAAGTGTTGGAGTCAGTGGCAAAGGAATAGCCTTGGAAAAATCTGCCCACAAAATTTAAGTATATTCTTGAGATCTAGCTTCCCCTATTCTAATATCAATTTCAATCTGGCATTTTCCATTCAAGAACAGGGCAGGCAGGAGGTAGGGTGAACAGCCAGTCAAATTGAAGAATCGGAACAGACAGCAAAGTTGGAGTAAAAATCAGGAAATATAAATCACATGTTAAGACCTCATTTAGTCCTGAATGAATGTTATCTTTATCATTGTTTCTTACAATGATAATATATGCTGTTAATTGTTAAAGTCTGCAACAAAACAACTATTTCCAACTAATTACAACTTTAAAGAGTGAATCCCATGGAGGATCAAGGGTATCATTCTCAGCAGTGAAGGCAAGTGCTGACATTTCACCATTTTACATCCGAATTCTGGGCCATTTTTCCCAGTCTGATATCACAGGTCAAGAATCAGTGAGCTATGATGTCAAGTATTTGCTAACAGTTTTGGGGAATTAGAATGTAATATGGGTAACTAACTGTTCTTTCAGACTCAGTATTTATCTCAGTAATATTGACCCTTCTCAATATTAGAGGAGGGTCATCCACAACAACCTTACTGCCAGTATGAAATTAATTTGGCATCTTTTACAGAGAAGATCTACTGCATAGATTTTAAAGTTCCTTTCAAGTATTATCTATAAAACAATCCCAAAAGAATAGTCATATTTGTATCAATATATGGGTGTTTATAGATAGTTTCTAACTAAATGATAAATTACAAAAGATAGGATGGAGGGCATCTACTAATGAGTAATATTTCAAATTAGCTTGTTGGGGATTGGGGATAGGCTAGGGCTGTAGAGCTGGAACCTTGCTCTCTATTGGATCCCAATATTTTGGAGAGTGTGGTCAGAGATTTCAAAGTAAGTATAGAGCATAAGAAACAGGAGCTGTAGGCAAATCAGCTCCCTCCAATCTCCTCTGCCATTTCATAGGACAATAGTGGATCCAACTTTGGTCTCACACTATTTACCAGCTCTCTCCCCATACCCCTTGACTCCCTTGTAGTTCAATTATTTGCTACTCTCCGCCTTGAATATATTCACTGTCTCCAATCCCCACAACTCTTTGATATAGAGAAATCCAAAGATTCACAATTTCTAAGAGAAGAAATTCCTTGTTGTCTCCATGTTAAATGACTGACCTCTTATTTTGATACTATTCCTCCTAGTTCCAGGAGAAATATGCTCTCAGCATCCACCCTGTCAATCCACTTAAGAATTTTTTACATTTACATAAGATGACCTCCCATTCTTCTAGCTGTAATGTGTGTAGGCTCAGCCTTTCTTCATATATGAACCCTTTCATTCCCAGGAATCAACCCAGTAAGTAGATAGATAACTTGGACAATTTCAATTCTCCAGCAACCCAGTTTTCATTGTGCAAGTTTGGCTTTGCTTTTTACTACAGATTGAAGAGTAGAGTGCTGTATTCTGAATGGATAATTTTAATCATAGAACTCTTATACCTTGTTGAAAGTCCTGATTTGGTCCATTTTCACCATCTCTACCAGGAGTGAGTTCCAGATCAGGAAACAGTTTCTAGGGACAATATCATCCTGATACTTCATAATCATTGTGATAATCAAGAATCTTCCTTGTATATTACAACATCAAAGGAGACCACTCAGCCCATCAAGTCCATACTGGCTCTTAGCAGAGCAACCCCATCAGTCTCATTCCTCTTCTCCCTGTAGCTCTGCAGCTTTTTCACATTTTCTTTTTCACATGCCGATCAACTCCCCTTTGAATCCTTTACCACTTATCTGCACTAAGGGGTGATTTTACAGTAGCCAATGAACAGACCAGCACATCTTTGGGATTGGGGAGCAAATCAGAGCACCCAGAAGAAACTGATTCAACTGGCTTCTTACTGGAGAACAAACAAATTATATTCTGCCACCTCCTGGAAAACTGGAATAATTTCTTCAGTAACTACAGTAGCATGCATCACAATGACCACAGAATGAGTTTAAACCACGAGTCATCTATTCATTCACAGTAATGCAATTACAAGGAGGATGTAGAAGTATTTGCATCCAAGTGCAAAATCCATAGCTCGGAAGTAATGAACAAATATCGTTTTCATGAATAGTTCACATTTTGAAGAAAAATAGGTTTATAAATTAGCTGAGGTGAAATGATGCTTGTGACATAATTTGGTGAACAATACATGTAACACATGAACAACTATAAGAAGCTAGAGTCAGTGTTAACGCATATGCTTTCTAAATGACATAATCCACATGATGGCGTGACAGAGGACACGAAATATACACAAAACTTTAGTTACTAACTGTTGTTGAAGGATGTGGCCTGAGATCAGAAAATTGTTTCCTATTCCTTTTTATTTCAATGACAGCAAAATGAAGATGTTCCTGCTGTGCCATATTTAATATGTTTTATTGAACTGCAGGAAATACATTGCTGGACAACGTACATCATGTTAAACATAAACATTGTTGTTGTTGCCTGAAAGATAAAATCTTGGTGAACAATAAATTTAAAGAATTAATTGATGCCACATCCTAGACAGGATGCTGAATTTTTCAAGCTAATCCCACAACTGGCAAGCTGAACAGTTGTTGTGCTTGATCTTCTTACTTTTATTATTTTGCTGATGACTAATTATTGCAATCTGTGGTTGATGTAGCTTGCAATAAGGGCCTAAAATGTGGATGCATCATTTTTATTTCAGTGATATATGTCTGAAATCCATTTATTCCTGTAGTGGAATGCAATTGCGACCATTTCCCAGTCTTATCCAGCCATTCCAGAAATCCTACCACCGTTTTTGGTCGCAATTTAACCTTGCGCATCTGTCATGCATTTTTCCTGGGAAAGTAGGCCACTTTGTTCCAAGGAGCAGTGTTCCCTGTTTTCTCCTGAAACAGCTCTGCTGTTCACTCTGCAGCAGTGAGATTTAAAGAGGGCCTCCTGAACCATCCTGACCTCCCCACTGAACACCCAAACCAGGCAGGTCTACATCTACTACAATTATTGTAACTCATATGCTCTCCTTAGGTCCTCCCCCCCCACTGATTGACTGTGTCCCCACACACTGTGCTGAACCCACGTCATCCCTTCTGGCACCGATCTTGAGCAGGAACAATGATAGCTAATGTAAAATTGGTCGTTCTAATTAAAAGAATGCTTGATGTGTCTTTCGCAGTTTCCAGTAAATTGAGATTTCATTGTATGTAAAATGCCGACATTTCCTTTTCGTGCTGATAGCTTTTTCTTTCATGCCATAATTGGGGAATACATTGGAAGAGAAAGCTTCCGATCCTGTTTTCCCAGAAACCAGATTCTTCAAAATCTGCCATGTTATATACGTTACTGCAATAACCAAGAGTGTATAGTACAAACTGTGCGCTAAACACACATTTTGTTTCCATGTTTTACTTACCAAAATGCATTTTCATAATGAGGCATGAATCAGTTCCAGAAGGGGCATATATTGCAATCCTCAAGGCTCTAGGGAATTGAAATGTTGATTAGCCTACTAATCATGAGGTCATCTCTTATGCCCTGGAAAAATAAGAATAATAAACATCAGGAATTCCATTAACAGAAAGCTGGGATATTTAACTCTTCAATGCCAAGAGGCACGATTTCACTTCTACACAGTTCACAGTTATCATTTGGTTTAGATGCAAGCTATGTGAAAGAAAAACACTCTCAATTCAGATGCATAGCATTTTTTTAATGTCTGAAAGTTGCTAATTTCTGTGGAGGAATGTGATTGCGACCATTTCTCACCTTATTCTGTCCTTCTGAAAATTCAATCATTCATCTTTGTGTCAGACATAATTTCCACAGTGGCACAGCTGGTAGACTTCCTGTCCCAGTGACCCGGCTCCAGTCCTGACCTCCATCACCGTCTGTATGGAGTTTGCAAGTACTCCCTGTTAATGTGTGTGTTTCCTCTGGGTACTGTTTTCCTTTCACATCCTAAAGAAATGTGGGTTGGTAGGATAATTGGCCAATATAAATTGCCCCTGGAATGTAGGTGAGTGGTAGAATCTGCAGAGAGTTAATGGGAATGTAAAATTAATGTAACTAGGTGCTTGATGGTTGGCGCAGACTTAGTGGGGCAAAGGGCCTCTTTCTCTGCTGATTGACTCCATAACTGCCCCATCTCCATGCTCTTTCCTACCCAAGGTTTGTGTTTCTGAACTCTGAACTGAAGAAAGGTCATCAGCTTTATAAATGCCTGCTGACCTGCTGAGAATTTCCAGTAGTCTTATTTTATTGCTATAATTCAATAACTGCTGGAACTAAGAACAAAGCTGGGGCATTGAGCTGGATCTTGCATGGAAATGTGAGCAGACTCACACAGAATGTCACAAAATACAAGGGAAAAGAGCCATACACAGAACTCGCAACACATTGACACTCTTGGACCTGCACACAGTTGCCTGAAGCATTGAAGATGCATACGAAAAAAAAAGTCACAGGCATATATTAAGCTTAGATCTCATACCATCCATTTATTATGTCTTTCTTTTTCTAGCACAAACATACATTCTAACACAAATTATAGCATCTTTATCTTCTTACCTTTCAAACTTTTGGTTGAAGATATGCTTTCATAAACAGGATATGATTAGATTATTGCTACAGCAACCAAGTAGGGGCATGTAAGTTGTGTCAATCAACAATCGACATTGTAAGATCTCATATCATTTGCATGTTTTTAAAGCATTGTATCAATTGCTGTTAATCAAATATAGTAATGACAGCTGCAGTTTATTTTTTTTATTCTGATTTTATGTTCAAAGGATATTGACCATACGGTGTATGTTCACAAGATATTGAACAGTCAATCAAATCATTTGTCACAGATCGATGAATCAAGGCAGCCTCAGGCTTGTGGTTGAGGCTAAAGACTTACATGCACCTCCCCCAACCTCATCCACTGCACTTGTTGCTCCTCTACAGCGAGACCAACTGCAGACCAGGAGACCTATTTGCAGAGCACCTGTGCTCTGTCCGCAATGGCCATCCAGAGCTCCCAGTTTCCTCCCATTTCAATCTCCCTTCCCATTCCCACACCAACCTGTCCGTCCTCTGCCTTCTCCAATGCCAGGGTGAGGCCCAACACAGACTAGAGGAACCTCGTATTCCTCCTGGGTAATCTACCATCCAATGGAACAAATATTGAATTTTCCAATTTCAGATAACCCTCACCTCTGATGTGTTCCCCTGCTCCCGCCCCTTACCCATCCTCCTATTTTTGATGCCATTTTCCAGCCCCCAGCCCCCCACCCATTTTCATCCCCCTCTCCATCCTGATTCCATCTACCTTCTACCCACACATTTCACCCACTAGCTTCCACCTTCCCCCATCTGCTTCCATCTGATCTTCACCTCTCCTCTCATGGTTCCCATTATTACCTGACTCACTTATCAGATTCCAGCACTGGAAGCCTCCATGTTCCTGTTTGTTACCCTCCTAACTGTTTCCATCTGCACCATCTGCCTCTCTTTTTGTTTTGTCTGTCTCCATCTATCATCCACCAGCCCCTATCTGCCAACTTCACCCCTCACCCTCCCCATTCCCTACCTGGCTCGATCTGCCTGTCATCCTTCTTCCTTCCTCAGTCCACCAATCACCTCTGGCCCCTGTCTCACCGCTCCCCCTTCTCCTCTTTATACTGGTATCTCCCCTGTCCATTCTCAGTCCTGATACAAGGTCTCAATCCAAAACATTGACAATTCCTCTCCTCCTCAGATATTGCTAGACCCATGCAGAGATTCACCAGCAGATTGTTTGTCGCTCTCAGGCTAGTGGTGCTTGTCTGACAGTTTTACCTGATGTGAAGGTAAATACCTTGGAGAGAGATTACAGCTAACGAGAATAATTTTTGACATGGTTGCTTGCTGATAGAGAAGGCAGTGGATCATTCGCTCATTGGAAAATCTGCTCAACCTCCATTTCCATTGATTTCAATTAGTTAATAGGGAATTGTTGCTTTTATTCTTGAAGAGGAGGGTTCAGTTCCATCTTGGAAATCCAGGAAGCCCCACAACTATCGTCCCTGAGGACAAAATGCATCGCCGAGTGGGAGAGGGAGAGAAGGCCAGAGTGAAGATAAACCAGGAGGAGATTGCAAAGTGACGGAAAGGCAAGGAGAGAATCAGAGGGTTGGAGATTCAGGGACAGAAGTAATAAATGTCAGAATAGGCAAAGGGGGAGTTTTTAGTTGCAAAGAAGCATATGTTATTTTGCGTTAATTGTTCTTGTTTTATAATAACTAGACCACCAGAGACTTTCAGTGAAGTGATTATTAGGCAAGAAGTGGAAGCTGGCGAAGGAAGACCCATGCAGAGTGCAGCTGGGTGTGAAACCCATTGCGCAGCTTAGGGTCATAGAGTTATACAGCACATAATCAGGCCCTTCGGCCCAACTCGTCCATGCCGACCAAGATATCTAGCTGAGCTAGTGTGCAAAATTGCCCACCTCAAAAAGAGGGTCCTCCTTTGTCTTCCTCCCCTTAAAATATTTTTAAGCTGTGAAAATTTTAACTATGATTTTGAGTTACAATGAAAATATTACTCAAATATAATATTCAAATATCAACATGATTTCAATGGCACATGTACCTTAGTACACTTTTACTGATGGACTGCAAAGTTGCACCATAATAATGAAGCAAAGCAGAGTGATATATAGACGTTTGCTGAATATTACATATCTTGATGTAGATTTGAATCCCATATGTTTTACATGAACAAAATTGTTCAATTTAGCTAATTAGAGACAACTTCTGGGCAGTTTTATGATATGAATATGCACCTACTGAAAGCTCAGTTGATATTGCCCAGACTCACTTTATTTAGGATAATTAAATGCAGTCTTTGAGATTCAACAATGTAATGCTACATTTAAATTGCACATCAATTCATGCAATGTTTGGCCTTTCTATTAACATTTTTACGTGTCTAACTTTCTTTATAAACTTAGATAGAGTGAATGATTATACAAATCGATGCCTTCACCACAAAACGCACACATTTAAGTTTGAACTACTATTCAGAGGACCAGAAAACATCCAAGGATATTATTTCAATGGACCTCCAGAAGGCACTTGCCTGAGGGACAGGAGAGAGAGGAAAAAAATGGTTAGATATTCGGCAGAATTTATTGAGGGTACTTGTTGAGGGTACAACTAATTTCCATATTTTTAAATGACTTAGATGGTGGAAAGCCCATATCAAAGTTCGGTGATACACAAAATCAGGCAGAATTGTAAACAATGCTGATGGGATTATAAATTTACAAAGAGGTATTAATAGATTAATCAAATGGAGAAACTTTGGGAAATGGATTTCTGTATAAACAAATGCAAGGTGATTGTTAGGCATGAAAAGGATAGAACAGAATATTTTCTAAATGGTGAAAAACTAAAATTTGTGTTGAGATCCAGAGAAACTTGGATATGGATCATTAAAATGTCATTGCCTTTTGGGATGTCCCTGGAGGACTACTGTACAAAGGATGGAGTTATGCTTTGGCTATGCAAAACCTCATTTAGAACTTACCTGTAGTACTGTGAGTGTTTCAGGCCACTGTTCTTTGGGCTGTGGAGAAAGTACTGCAAAAATTCACCTGCATTGTTCACAGGATCAAGGGATATTTTAGGGAGCGAATACACAAACCAGGGTTGTATTCTGTGAATCTCGGACTTTAAGGGGTGATTTGATTGAATGTTTTAAGATGTTTTAAGGGGAACTGATAAGAGAAGTAAAGAAAAAAAACTCATTCCCCTTCTTGGAGAAATTAGGACAAGTTTAAGGTTTAGAGCCAGTCCTTTCAGGAGCAAAATTAAGAAAAACTTCTATATGCAAAGCGTAGAAGTTTGGATCTCCTTTCCACAAATAGCAATTGATGGCAGATAGGTTGCTAATTTTAATCTTGAGATTGATAGTTTTCGATTAACCAAAGTTATTACTAATGGAGGAAGGCCACAGATCTGCTTTGATTTCACTGAGTGGTGGTATGTGCCGAGGCATTATTTGGCTACTCCTTATGTTCCCTTTTCTTTGAGAACTTCAGAAAATGATTTGCACTCATATTTCCAGCTTGCGAGGCTCTAATTGGTACAATTACTCCAATAATTATACTCCTGCAGCAACACCAATATCTATTGTGCAAATAACTTTATTACAGGAAAGTGATGAAGGAAGCACTATGTGTGTTGGCTGGCAAACAGCACTAATACTTTCATTAACGGAAATGTGATTGCATTTGCTGTAGGTTCATAATTGCCTTCAGAGAAACAACACTGGTCAACAACTCTGAGCTTAGGAAAAATAGCTCGGGAATTTTTTTTGCCATTTCTAACATATATACTATCAGGGACTCCAATACACTCATTATACAGTAACCTGTAAAATAATAAAAGAACACTGTGCTCTGTAACAGAGATGTTCTCAATGATGATTTATTCTCAGAGTTCTCAGAGATGATCTTATATAAGATCATTGGATACTGGACCATATGGAGAGTGTGATTTGTGGCATGATATTTTGATAGATTTTGTCTGTGTGATACCATAAAACTGGTGATAGGGAATTCGCAGCCTGCTTTAATGGAACTATATATATCATCAAAGATGGAATGGACTGCTAACTCACTCTCACTCTGTTTACACAATCACATAGCTCTAGAACCATTCCTTTTTGTCCATCTTAGATTTTCGCCTATTACTTTACAACTGTCTATTGCATTACAGACATGCTAAAGTATGAAGTTGTCAGAATGTGTGTGGATTTGATGGCTGAATTAAAGTATTTCAGTTGGTTAGCAATAAAGCTCCATGAAAATCTCCTGACTGGACAATGGCATAAACTTAAACAGATTTTTAAAATCTTTTTTTAAATTAAATTTTATTTACAGCATGGTAACAGGCCCTTCTGGCCCAACGAGTCCGTGCCGCCCATTTTAAACCCCCATATTAACCTACCCGTACGTCTTTAGAATGTGGGAGGAAACTGGAACACCCAAAGGAAACCCACACAGACACGGGAGAACGTACAAACTCCTTACAGCAGCGACGGGAATTGAACCCCGATCGCTGGCGCTGTAATAGTGTCGCGCTAAGCGCTACGCTATTATACTATTCTCAATCAGATCTACAAATTACTTTCTTTGGAAGCATTAGTTGATGTTTTTAAGAAAGAAAAGCTTGCTTGTATATGGTGCTTTATATATGCAGTCACTGTGGCTTTGTAGTCAAGTGTGGCTGTCAATTTGAATATCCCAGGCCCAGATCAGAAAGATCCGAGGATTCCTTCTATGGGGGTTCAGTTATTTTATATGTGTATTTAAATGCAGTTTGTCTCAGTAATATTTTGTGCACTTCATTCCTTTGGATGTCTCCACTAAGCCCTCATCTTGGAGACTTGGTTTAAAAGAGACACAAAAACTCATATGGTCATTTCACTACACATATTTGACCATTACTCCTTTCTGGAAAAGAGTTCACCACTGGTCCTCAGTCTAATGCTATAATCTTCCCCCTTGCAGTGTCCTTACAAATTTGCCTAACAATAACCACATGGTCCCCTATCCTCCTGTTGGGAAGTAGTCCTATGTTACACAGTCGTTGGGTAAAGAAATGCTGAAGGTGATTCAATTACATGACTTCACTTGCTTTGCAACACCAGCAAAACTGCCCACTGGATTTTCACTTGTCCCACTTCCCTATATTTACATTACTTAATTCAAATTGTTATACAATTGAAAACTTCTTGGTGCAATGTATTATATAAAATTGTTAGGAGTTGACCAGACCAGATGCATCCTTCACTTTTTGGAGAAGGATATAACAAACAAAGAATTATGGTACAGTTTGGATATTGGACAACAATTGAACGTTGAGGGACTGAGAGCTCTTTTGTTCCATCTGATTGGTTTCACTATCTGGGTGCAGCCAAGCAAATTCCGGCAAATCCTGCAGCATTATAAAAATGTTGCTGTTTGTCTTACAAGATTGTTAGGCCCCTCCTGGAAAGTGATTAGACTTGCAGCTCTTTAAGTGAGTGTGACATTCACCTCTGTTAGACAGGTAGCTTGGTTGATTGCACTGCTGCAATAATCGACCTTGATGTCCGGAAGGCATCTGCTGTATATATAAAAAAAACAAACTGCAGCTATCATTTTTGCAGGCTTAAGCAGAGCAGTTAGTTTAAATGAGTGCATATCAGGAACTAGATATTGCAATATTGTGTTATTATTTCTCGGGTCTTTTGGAAACTTCCAACATATTGTTTCTCCAACACTGGTGGTTCACCCTTAATCTGCCAGACTGTACTCTGGATGTAGCTTGCCCTGAATTACTTTCTTCACTCCAGTGGGGAACTCAAGGCCTTGCTGCAGCCAACTGCAAAAGCTTTCAATTTGTCATCTTATCATGGAAATGTTAATAGATTAAATACAAAGAATCGGGATAAAAATTTCTAAAGCTTCTTTCCATTTGTTGGATTATTTTCACTTCATGTGGTTAATAAGGTTTCAGCAGACAGTCACTGTAGAAAATAAGCAAAGAGAGTATATAAAAACAGCATGGGGAATCCACTAAACTAAAGAAATAACAAGAAGCACAGAGAAAAAGCACGCATACTGTACCATTGGACTGGTATTCAAGTTGGACACATTTAGCAAGTTATGGAGGAGGAGGAATATCTGGGCAGTTTATCCAAGGATACAATCACATCACATAGAGAGACAGAGATTAGGGAAGAAGCCTTTGGGACTGACAGGAGAAATCTAATGGAGTCAGAGTAAGAGAAACCATAGGAGCTGGTTCTATCTAACAGGTGTGATGTACTTTCTCCCTGTGGAAGAAGGAAGAAGGCTGTAAGAGTGATGCCCAAAACCTTAACCAAACAGCCCAAGGCAGAGTGAGGACTTGATGGGGTGGGGGTAAGGGGGGGGGCAGCAGTGGTGTGGGGTTGGTTTGTGTGTGGGGGTGAGGGGTCAGTGGAAGGTGGAGCAACATAGAGAGGCTGAAGTACTTGGAATTTAGATCATTTGAAGGGTAGAGCATATTCTCTGCAAGCAGAGCTGAGAAGGCAGAATTCCTGAGTTTAACTAGTGAATGACTGGTGAACATTCACAGAAGGAAGCTTCAGAAAAGTGTTGTACATGTTATCTGAAGGCTGGTTGGTTTTGCACCAAGTGCCATAAGGTGAAGATGCTACGGAGGACTTACCAGAGAACCTAACTAACAGCAATATTGGAAGAATAATTGGACAACGTGAAGCAAGAACTGAAGTTAGTTGCAAATAAATTGGTTATTAGCACGAAGTTTAAGGCCTTCATTACTGGGTTAGGTAGATACCATGCAACCCCTTCCAGCTTCGGTATTGTGTCAAAGCTTGTCGTCACCCCTTCTAGCTTTGGTACTGAGTCAAAGCAAGCTTGTGTTAAAGAACTGCAGAGTTATCACTGAGCAGCTCCCAGGTGGAAATGTGATGCAGATATGTGACCGTTAACAATCATTGGTGTTTTGAGGTGGTCCCATTTGACCAGGGTTAAATAAGGCCAACATCTATTTGAATTGATTCTGGTCTTGGAAACTAACCAACTGCTTCAAAGTACAAATGTTTCAGTGCTGAACAGGCAGCAACCAGTCTGTCTCTGTGGAAGTAAAGCGCAGAAAGGGTACGGAGGGAGATACTAAGAACAATTACCTATCTCCCAACAAGTGCAGGGTGTGAGGAATTTTGAAGCACTGGTGAGGAAGGGTGAGGAACACATGCTTCATGCTGGAACCAGGAACATGAAAAGAATGTGGAGGAGGTTCTGCTAAGAGAGTATCAGAAGCTAGCAGCTAAATTATAAAACAGGACCAAGTCATTACTGATATCTGAAACCCCTACCCTAGCCAATACCAATTTGGATAGTGATAAACAGAACTGGAAAGCGAATGCATGTTTGTGTGACTAGTGTGGGGAAGGTAGCAATACCTAAGCTAGAAGGGTTGTATAGTGCATGCCTAACCCTGTAATGAAGGCTTTAAACTTGATGCCAATAACCAATTTATTACAACTAATTTCAGTGAACAACAATATGATAGTTACTAGTTAACCTGTTTCAGTGATACTGGTTAACACATTAGGAAAATGCCCCTGCTCTTCTTCAAAATAGTCCCATGGGATACTTTATATCGCCTGGAAGTGAAAATGGGGATACAGCTTAATGTCTCTTCCAAACGACAACACCTCCCACAGCAATGCGGCACTGGATTGTCAGAAGAGATGTTTTGATAATTTGATCAAATCTCTGAAATGTAACTTGAACCTACAATCTTTTGATTTTGAGGCAAGAACTGAGCAAAGACAACTGGAAACCAGGAAACCACAAACATCAGTTGTGGATAAGTTACTGGAATCTAACATCAAAGGCAGAGTGACTGAGAACTTGAATAATGTGTAAGCTGACCAGTGTCAGCATGAATTTGTGAAGGATAGTTCATGCCTGTCCAACATAGTTGAACTGTTTGAGATCATTAACATAAAAGGAAATGTTTATAGATGCTGCTAATATCAATGTTAAAGTTCTTTAACCCTTGGATTTGGGGGAATCTTGTGACAAAAGTAGGTAATTGGCTGAGAGGTAGAAGAGGAGAAAGGGATAAGAGGACAAGATAGAATAAAGAGTTTGTCAGGATATAGCTAGAGATATACTCCAGTGATTTGCACAGAGACATAATGTTTCCAGCTCAATAGCCTTTATCACAAAGAGGCTGGATTATAAAGTGTCCAAAGATATACATCGGTTTTTCAGAACATCAGGAGTACCATTTTCAGTCTTGGACAATGTATGGCATAAAAGGTGCATTGGCCTTGCAGGGGATGAAGTACAGATAGCAAGCTTTAAAGGGTTAAATATTAGCACAGGCTGCAGAAACTTGGCTTGTTCCATGAAGAGGAAAGTTTGAATATTGATCTGATCAAGGTGTTTAAAATATTAAAAGTATTTGATACAGAACCCGGTTGGAGAACAATGAGGTTCGGATATCATTTTATAATTAGAGCTAAGAGCAAAATCGAGAAGTGTCTTTTCGCACAAGGTTGTAGAAGAGTGGAATTCTCTGCTCTAAGTAATTGTGGCTGCCGAGGAAAGTAGAATAAGAAATTTCAAAACCGAAAAATTTTTGTAGGGTACCGAGGGACACAGAACAGATGTGGGTAAATGAAGTTAATGACTGATAAGTCATGATTTAACATAATGGTAGAGGAGGCTCAGTGGGGGTGGGGGGGGGGTGCAAGGGGGTGGTGGCTGCTGAATGACTTACTCAAGTAAGTTTCGGCAAGATTTTAATGTGCGATTATTCTGGGAACAGGATGCACAAAAAGTGACAGTGCACAAAAAAAAATAACAGAAATGTGTTGAGTGTGTTTGCTGGTGGCTTTTAAATGCAGCCACTTCATTAACATGTGGGTTTCTGTCAGTTCCTGTCAGTGGGCATAGCCAAACCCTTAGGATGTAATCCAAACACCAGTCTGTAAAGGAACAACGCAATATGCAGGTTGGAGTTAAAGCAGTTGAAGTTGGGAAATAAGAGAGAGAATTGTTGCAATGAAAAGTCAGCAGTCAAATGCCATAGCCTCAATTGATGGACAGCTCCCTGGAGGTGCTGCTGTGGTCTGTAAGGGCCCAGAGGGAAGAACAAACCTTTTGGGAAAGCCAAGAAGTTGTGGTTGGATTTGGCAGAAGAGATCAGCAGCAGGAGCATAGTGACGTGCTCTGGATCTAATGACAGAAGGAAGCAAGAAAGGCAGCACTGGCAGCCTTTTCACCTGCATGCTGATGTGTCTCTCACCCAGCACCCTCACTTCCCATTTCCAGGCCCTCTGCAGCACATACAGCACCAAACAGCTGTTCATCAA
This sequence comes from Pristis pectinata, assembly GCF_009764475.1. Classification (NCBI taxonomy): domain Eukaryota; kingdom Metazoa; phylum Chordata; class Chondrichthyes; order Rhinopristiformes; family Pristidae; genus Pristis; species Pristis pectinata. The sequence continues at coordinate 68,820,147 of NC_067411.1, forward strand.
CTTCCTTTCAGGGAGTCAGGGCCACGTACATATCTGCCACTCAGCAATCCCTCGGTGACTCTACCAAACTGGTAGTGGAGTGCAGTAGTCCCTCCCTCTAGCAAATCCTGCACCGCACTGTTCTCATTGGCATGTGGCAGTCAGCTGACTGACCCTCACACATGTTGAGGACACCAGCATTAAACGTACACCCACTAAAACTGATTGTTCAACTTCACAGGCAATGGCTGACACCTGACTTCTCCTTACCAGTAAGGAACGTGGGAATAAAAATATATCATTGGGGTCTTGGCAACTAAACAACATTCAACTACATTGCAAAATGGAATCAGAAATTCATACTATAGAACAGTGATGAGAGATGATAACAACTACCTCCTTCAAGATTAGAAAATATATCAAAAATATATTTCTGTGTACAGTGCTACAGATTTAAAATCCCTGCAGGACATAAATGTACAGTTAATCCTAGAAACAAGATCATGGCCAACTCGATGACGGAAAGCGAACACATTCTTTTGGCCAATAAATTTCATCAATGGTATTAAGCAGTGAGGTGGACTTTGTGCACCTTGTGGGAGAGGGTATTGCTATGGGGTATGCTGGTCGTGGTAATAGAGTGGCCTGGGACACAGGTTGATATCCATTCTGTGAACACCACAAAAAACTGTAGATGCTGGAAATCTGAAACAAAAATGCTGCATCTGTGGGAAGAGAAAGAGTTAACGTTTCAGATCAGAGTTCTGATGAAGGGTCTCCAACCGAAAACATTAACTCTTTCTATTCCCACAGAAGCAGTCTGACCTACTGAGTACTTCCAGCATTTTCTGTTTTTGTTTTAGATTTCCAGCATTTGCAGTTTTTTTTTAATTGTCACTTGTTGAATTCACTGCCACTTCTCTTTCAGGATTGCCTAGCGTGAAGTTCCACTCTGTTCTCTGATGAGATTTCCTTCTGTCTCTCTGGGCATACAATCTCTGACCTGAAATGTTGACTCTTTCTCTTCCCACAGATGCTACCTGACCTGCTGAGTACTTCCAGCATTTTCTGTTTTTGCTTTAGGTACCCATCCTGTCCTGAGTCATTCAGTTTTTGTGGCTCTCTGGCTCCACACATCAGTAATCAATCTAAAATTAAGTCTTTGTGGTCCCCTTTTGGTTGAATAAGCAAGCAGACTTGTCTTAGGTTTCACAAGCTCTTTTGCATCCATCACTACTTCATAAATAAACAAAAAGTCTGTCAAACTGCAGCTACTACTGTGATGCCCTGCCCCCAAGTCCAAGACTGGGCCAGAGACCCTGTTCCTTCCCAGAGACTCACTCGGTCAGAGGCCTCCTGACTCTGACCCACCATCACCTGGCCGACCATCATCCCCGACAATCTGGTCAACACCCCACCCTGATCATCTGCCCAACCAATTACCCTGATTCCCTCTCTGATTTCCCCTGCCCCTCAGCACTCCTCTCATTATGGGACATTATATTGCAGTTATATCAGTCGCTGGTGTGGCCGCACTTGGAGTACTGTGGACAGTTTTGGTCACTCTGTTATAGGAAAGACATGGTTAAACTGGAAAGAGTGCAGAAAAGATTTACGAGGATGTTGCCAGGATTAGAGGGCCTGAGTCATAGGGAAAGGTGGGCCAGGCTAGGTCTTTATTCCTTGGAACATAGGAGAATCAAGGGTGACCTTATAGAAGTGGCTAAAATTATGAGAGTGTAGATAAGGCGGACAGTAACAGTCTTTTCCCCAGGGTAGGGGAGTCCAAAACTAAGGGGCATTGGTTTAGGGTGAGAGGGGAAAGATTGAAAAGGGACCTGAGGGGCAACTTTTTGCTGCAGAGGGTGGTGAGCCTGTGGAATGAGCTGCCTGTGGAAATGGTTGAGGCCGGTACAATAGTATCAGGAAGCACTTGGATAGGTACTTGGATAGGGCGGGGCTTAGCGGGATATGGACCAAACGCAGGAAATTTGGACTAGCTGGGTGGGCACCGTGGCCAGCACAGACTGGTTGAGTCAAAGGGCTGGTACCCGTGCTGTGTTGCTCTATGACTCTAGGACTCTCCATGGTCCCCTTCCTGTCTTCCTTCTCCATACTACAGAAAATAGAACAGTCTCCCCTTGTAAGGAGAGCAGCTGCTGGGATAATGCTCATGTTATGTGGAAATATGCAGTACCTTTTATTCATTCTTGCGCCTGTTATATTTGATCTCCAGAGCGGATGCACTTAATTACCCCATTCAATTTTATCTTGTTTTAGGCAGAAATTCAGGGAAATTACCTTGAACGCCCAGTTTCCCCTCTTGTCTGATTTTCCTCTATTTGCTGTATCTGGTGGGACCACAAAGCAGCCCATCACCAAAGTGAGGCTGTCTTTGAAGTGGCCAGATCATTGAGTGGACCTGACATTCTGCTTGCCCAATTTCTCCCTTTGATGAGGTGATATAATTAGATACATACTGAGGTCCTATGGAGGGTAATTGCTTTTGTTTTAGGAAATTTAATCTTCAATTTTGAGCCAGCATAAAGGTAATCCTCTCTTTGCTCAGGGGAGTGGTTGGGTTATGAAAGTAAGAAAAAGGCAGCAGGAAACACCTGGTTTCTTTTCCTTTTATAACATTTATTTTTCAATATATAACATTTATTGTTAAGTTTCCTATTATATGCCAAGTCTCAGAGTGTAGTTTCTCCCTTCCCCTACACTCTGCCTCCCCTTGGGAGTCCCAGACAGAACCAATCTGTCACTCCCCCAGAAGCCTCCCACCACTCTGTGTACTGGAAAATCTCAGCAGAGCTTGAGTTGCTGGTAACAGAGGCTGCCCATTAATGCAAAGACCGGGAGATTCCAAGTCCTAGTGGGAAGATGAGGGAACTGTCTCTTTGGAGAGTGGACAGGTGAAGGTTGACAGGTCAGGATCAACCCATGCCTCCAGTGAACCACCCAACCTCCAACCCAAAACACAGGCAAGTGTATCATTTATGAGAGTGTCTGTCAGTGGTGGATCAACAACCTTGCCCAATATTCCTCACAATAACCTAGCTTACAGATGCACCTATCCTTTGCTGACTACACATGCCAGGAAATGAACAGAACTATAAATGTGAGCACTTTTGGAGGGGTAAATTAAATACACACTCATTGTACATACCTGTGCATGGCTGAGTGTCTTTGATTTACTTAATGTTTATTTGGAGGGGCACGGACACACCACTGCTGCCCAACCCACTCTCCTCCCACCCCTACACACCTGGTACAAAGGCATATCCTCCACTGTGCTTCCATCAATGAACACGTCCCATCGTGTCTCTTCCCACAGTCATCTTCAACAAAAACGCTCCATCCACCAAGTGGTCGTGCATTATCACTGTCACTAATAGGTCTCTTCTTCCCCCACAATCCCCCCTCCCTGTGGGAGAAGAGAATAGAGCATCCCAGAATGAGGCAGAAAGTTAGAGATGGTCCTCCAGACATCTTGTAACAAGCATCTACAGAGGAGAAGGAGAAGTGATCACAGCGTTCATCACTATCAGGGATAGGGAAGTGGGGCATCACAGCTACTTATTGACAGAATTAAATAGCAGATGGCCATTTATGCAACACAACACTCAAACATGCTGAACTGACATCAGTAGCAAGTGTTCTTCATTCAATGATATTCATTCCTTTTACCTGCCACAGGGCTCTTACATAAGGAGCAGGAGTCGGTCAATGCCATTGTCAACAATATCTACCAAGGATCCCTCTGAGAATTAATGGTTACAGTACTCGTGCATCAGCTCAGATATTTGCAACTGAGCTGGATCAGTTCTGAAGCTGGCAATTTGAATTTGAGAATTGAGCAAAAGCAGATAGTGAAATCAGAGATAACAGTGAAGAGTCTATGTCAGAGGCCATAGCCTTTCCATGGTCTGCTCATTGGACAAGATGCTGTCCTGAAACCATCATTGAAGGAGATAATTATCAAGATATGCCAGAAGTTGTGCAAGTTACTGAAAGGAATTCCAAGCACACTATCAGCAAATTGAGAAGACCTTCTCAACCATGACTGGAATGTTGCTACAGGGCTATAAGAGCAAAAAAAAACTTCCCAAACTGGATGCTTAGGAGGACAGGCAGTTCTGATGAAAGATCATCAACCTGAATCATTGACTCTGTTTCTCTCTGCACAGATGCTGCCTGCCCTGCTGAGCATTTCCGGCATTTATTTTTTATTTTAGATTTCTAGCTTTGCAGTATTTGGGTTGATATTCAGCTACTTTTTACCCTCCACATCTGGCTACTAATTTTCAAAGTCAAAAAGTTCCTTGGAGTTGTTTGTGCTCCAGTCATGACTTTACTGGAATTGCCATGAGAATGCGGTGCCTGCCACTTCTCTGAAGCCCTACATGAACTTCTCAGCTCCTGAAAGGAGAAATAGCAGAACCTTTTTGCAAAAGGTGAGCCGAAGGTGACTTGGACACTTCTCCGTGACTTTGGTAGAGGAGTTATTTCATGTCACAACCCCCATAGTTTTGGGGTTATTAGTTCTTTGACAGACGTCCAATGTTCATCATAATTAACAGAGGTTTTCATTTTTTTTGATGTAGCTGATGCATTTACATTTAATAAAAAGATGTCTCAAAGAGCTCATTTGCCATTTCATTGTTAATGCCAAATTATAAATCATCTATTGCCAACCATGAACAATCCTCATGCTTACTATGCAACAGCACCACTGAGTGGCCATGGGAAAAAGTGAAACTGGAGTACTCGCAGCTGATTCCGTGGTCAGCAAATGTTTTGCAGCAAGTGAACAATAGGTCAAGAATTTCCACAAATATGGCCCTGCTCCACCACTGTAACTTTGCTGGTTGTGTAGTGAGCCACACTTACTGACATGTGGGACGGGAGTTTCTCTGCAGTTCCAGATCGGTGAAAATATGACAGAGAAGCAGGAGCAGCTGGGATGAAATCGCAATAGACTTTCTTATTTCCTATTCAACTTTCTGGTTAACTGTTTTATGTAAAGATATCCAGCAGTAAGTTATCATCTGTAGTAAAACTACAACTCTTCTTTGTAATACTATCTTTGTAATACTAACTATTCTTTGTAGTACTATATTACTAATACCATAGTAAAATACTCCAATCCAATCCAGCCAGCCCACAGAAGGGTGCAATAGAAAGTGGGTGAGTGTTAAGGAGGGTCTTATTGAGGAAGAAATAGATAGATTTAGTGAGGGAATTCCAGAGGGTACCTAGAGGATGAAGGCACTAATAAAGAGCCTTGTATGTAAGGAGAAGGCACAAGTGGCTGGCAACAAAGGAATGGAGAGCTTGTGGAGAGATTGATATGTTGCAAGATGTTTCATGGATTTGGAAGTAAGGGAGGACATGAAGCCAATGAAGCTAAGGGTATTGTTGAGTAAGAATCAGCAAGGGTTAGGACGTGCGGAGCTGAGTTCAGCTAAATATATAGAATGTGGAGAATGACAAGGTAAGCTTTGGTTTAATTGAGTTTAAGCATGGGGATTAATCATTTTATTGTCAATGGAAACAGCTGGAAGTAGGAATTCTTTGTATTAGAAACTCTGTGGGATCAGGAGCTCAACTCCCGACGAAATTTATGCAAATTTTGTCAATGGTTTGATCCAGCCCAAGGTTACAGCTTTGGGGAATGAATGGGGATGGAGATGGGTCTGCTACCAAGGGAGGCAAGGTCAAATGATAGTCATTCCAGTCTCACCAATATTTATAGGAGCTAGCTCCTTTTCTGAAAATGAATATTGGACAAGCTGTGTGATACCACAGATGCATTGGTATTGGATGGGAGTGGAGGGAGCAAGATGGGAGCGGAGGGAGCAAAAGAGATGATGGAGACCAATAAATGGGTATTAGCTGTGTATATGTGAAATCTTAACCAGGGCAATATATTTAATTGTACCTATTGACTAGTATTTTAAAAGCATGTGAGCATCGTACACTCTGATACAACAGTCCTCATTTTCTCCACAATTAATAGCACATGATTTATTTTAAAGAAATTGCTTGCTTCCATGATGAATGTTCCTTTGACCTTGCAAGAATAATATTAATCACAAAGAATTAGAAACGCCCCACTTTTTGTTATTCAAAAAAGTGTACTCCCTCCTTCTCCTGGTGCCATGGTCAGTGGCAATGTCAGTGAACCCAGGAAATGGTCGTTCACTTGGGCCAGTGGACTAACCTGGGTTTTTCATCTAGAATGGTGCAGTGTGAGACTGAAGTGAATCTGGAAATGTTAGCTTTCAGACCTGGTTGATAGGAACTGTTGGTATGTGAGTGATGTGCTGGAGGTTCAGTTGGTGTGATCTGGCATTGAAAGATGCATTCACTGACATTGACCACACAAGTGAGGACATTGAAGATTTTTTGGCACTAAAATGATGCCAGGTTCAGATAGGGCAAATTGAAGGAAACTGTTCCTATTGCCAGATGTTTCAATGACCATGGCAACCAGATTCAAAGTGATAGGTCAAAGATACAGAAGCTTTGTAAGTAAAAATTTATTTAGGCAGAATGGTTATGATCTGGAAGTCACTGCCTGTAAGACCAGTGGAGCAGTCTATCGGGGTTTTCAAGAGGGAATTGGATAGGCAAAAGGTAGGGTAATTCCTCAGGCAAAGGGCAGGGAATAGGACAGACTGGATTGCTGAACAGGGAGCAGAGTCGGGGACAGGGCTGGACTCAACAGGTTGAATGGCTTCCTGTGTCAGAATCACAGAAATGTACAGCACAGAAACAGGCCATTTTGGCCCAACTTGTCCATGTTAACCATGATGCCTATCTACACCAGTTCCATTTGCCCAGATTAGGCTCATATTCCCTCTATGCCTTTCCTATCCAAATACCTGTCCAAACACCTTTTAAATGTTGTAATTGTATCTGCCTTCACTACCTCCTCTGGCAGCGCATTCCAGATATTCACCACCTGCTGTGTGGAAAACTTACCCCTTAGATCTTCTTTAACTTTCTCCCCTCTCACCTTAAACCTGTGCCCTCTAGTTCTAGACTCCCCTGCCTTGGGAAAAAAGATTCTGACTATCTGTGTAAGGTCGCCGCTCAGCCTCCTACTTCCCAGTGAGAATAAACTCAGCCTATTCAACCTCTCCTTATGATTGCAACAATCCATTCCAGGCAACGTCCTGATGAATTTCTTCCGCATTCGCTCAATTGCTACCACATACCACAGAACGATTCCATTGTTTTATCCTATGAGATGAAATTGGAGAAAAAGTCAAGAAAGATGTATGTTCAGGCAGAAGGCAGGTGGAAACCAGAGAGGAATATTCAATAGGCAGTCAAGAGCAAAGGAGATAGTAGCAGTGCATCCACCTGTATGATTTCCATCTTAGTGACAGCGAAGTCAATGAGTTTTCCTTGGTATTGGTACTGAGGTTGGATGAGATAAGGGAGAAAGGGCTTTGGGAGACAAAACTGAGTTCCAATCGTGCTTTATGTGGTCTAGTCATACCTGGCATTGAACCGCCAAAACAATTGTTAACAATATCTCTTCAGTTTCACTCACCTTAGACTTAAGGAACATGGCAGGCTGAGTAACAAGAGGTTCTGGATATCATTCTGACTTGAAAGAGAGTGTTAGCTTTAAGACTTTGATGTAACACTAACAAAATAATGGAGTAAATGGAGATTATTCCATTGAGATGAGACGTGCCCTGCTCATGAGGAGACAGCTGTGAAAGTCAATGCTTGTTGTCAAACCCAATATTTAATGAAAGTTTAACATAACCTCCCTGCTTTTTACTTTGTGCTTCAGTTTATGAAGCTTTGTTTCCCATATGCCTTATCAACCACTCTGTCAACAGTTCCCTTGACCTTCAAAGATTTATGACATATTTACCCAGCTACCTCTGTTCCAGCACATCTTTTAGAACTGAGCCAAATGGTCGCTATTGTCTCCCCTTATTGTTTTTAGCTGTGTATATTACATTATACTTCATTGTATCAAATATTGTCCATTCTGCCAGCCTACCTTATATTTTTCTGCAGGCTTTTACTATCCTCCTCACTGTTCACAAAACTTCCAAGTTCTGTTTCTTACGGCATTTTTGAAATTATACCCTATAATCCATCTGCAGGACACTGGGCCAAACTGAGCTGGATTCACCACTAGTGTCTCCTGCCTACCCATTCACACTTATCTAGCCCTGATGCCACGAGTCTATCAAGCTGACCAACTGGACTGGAGAGACCTCTGGCAAGGTGGAGCAAGGCCACAGTGGCAAGAAGGCCTGGTGTACATTTCGACCCTGCCATTGAACACTCTGAAAGTTTTCCGTAGGATACAAGGTTAGGATTGGACATTTGTCACCTGTCAAAGCTGGAAGACTTATTTTGCAATTTCTAAAAAAAATCTAACATTTCTTTAAAACAATTTAAAAATATTACTGAAAAATGTAAAAAAAAGTCAAATATAAAGAAGTTAATAAAATAAAAAAAATTCTTGTAAAAAGTAAATACTTATCTTTACCTCCTAATCTCTAGAGTGGCAATCCCTCTTCAAATGAATGGATTCTTGATTAGTATATCAGGTCTCAATGGCATAGGATCAAAGTGGCAGATTCTCCAATATAATGCTGGGGATTCCAGTACGACCAGGCTTGCCACTGAATTTATTTACCAGGCAGCAGATGAATGCTAGTGGTTCCCTTCAGAATCACCAGCAATGTTCAACCTAATTCAGCCCAGGAGTATATAGCACAAAAAGGAATGGTTGGAATGCCAACTCCTGATGAACGCCACTGCCTACCATGTTTAGTTGGTGTTGAACATGCAATCTGAACACTAAAAACATTAAGGCAGTAGTTCCTAAACTTCCATTTATTGCATAGGTCCTCCCACACCTACAAACCCCTCCCCCCCCCCCACCCCAGTATCCTTGTCAGCACCTGTTACATTTCAAACCCTTAATGTCAATAACTTTCCCAATCGCTCCTATCACAAACATCTGCCCAACCTCTCTCCCCATAACAGTAAATGCCAGTGGCTTTACAAATCCACCATTGTGTAAACTCTCCCACGTACCCCTGATCCAGAGATGTTTTACATACCACAGTTGGGAACTTCTACATTAAAGAATTTTAACAGTGGGAGGTAAGAGCCATGAGCTTTGCTCTCCCCCTGTTGGCTGTGGCTGACTCAACCCAACTTGTGTACTGTGCTTATGAACACTTGGAGTTGTAATATAAGTGTGACCATCTGGCAGCTGGAACAATCTTCTTCTATGTATCCTATCTAAACTTGTAATGGCATGTATCAGAACCACAGGTGTTAAAGCATGGACATACAGTGAGAAGGCTGAACAAATCTGTCTTGTGTTCTGTGCCGCTTTTAAGCCTTGTAACAATAAAAGTAATTGCCAACAGAAGCAAAAATGAATCGATTCACTCAGAGCCAATTGAATTATCCAAGCTGATGTCAAATAATTTGACATAATACAAGTTAATTTGCAGGCATTGCATGTATAAGGATTTTCAGGCACTCTTTGAAGTAGTATAACCTTCAGAAATATTTCAAAGGCAAGGTGAGTCACAGGACCACGTCAAGCAGTCAGTGTGTCAGGACAGCAGCATTCTAGCAGGATATGAATATAAATTGAATTCTGCACAATCCCCAGATACTGAGATCACGGAGAAACTAATTCCACCAGTCTGTAAGTATAATTTGTTACATCTATTTTTACTCATGATGTCAATTTCTATCATCACATTGTCTTTTTTTGTGGTGCCAGCTATTGTTTGCAGGTGAGCCTCATGCTGAACAGTGGAAAAACCATTAATTTTTTATTTGTCAACCACTACTGGAGCAGTGCCAGAATAAGCCTCTTCCAGGTAGAGCAGCTGCTGGCAATAAACAAAGATAGGAACAACTTGTAATTTTCACACAGTTGTATCCTCATAAATTAACACCAGAAAACCTCTATTAACAAATCATTAATTTGTAACAGCGTCAATCCAAATCCTAGCCATATCACCTAAATGTTACTATTGTATTTCTGTCTCCCCACTTTAATACATTTACTGTTCCTGCCAGATCTTGCTATTTGAAGTTTTCAGCCTGTCTATGAGATATATCCAGAAGAGAGGAGCTCCAGAGAACCTTTATATTGCATTGAAAAGCTAGAAGAATTGACATAACTTCACAAATCTTATCCTTATTATATATTTTTAGTACTGATTCTAAGCATGGTTCCATATTTTTGGAAAGAAAAACACAATCTATGAGCAAACACAGACTACTTCCCCTTTAGTTGGGTTTCTGTGCTTGACAAATGGTAGCTGGTTTTACAAACAGGAGCTAATCATTCCATTCCATTAT